>NC_142346.1:17587187-17902656 GCF_054954075.1 Amborella trichopoda
AGGTATTTTGTGGGTGTAAAGGTCAGAATGGTAGGCCAGCTGTGGAGAAAGTCAGAGTGTGAAAGTTTTTGAAAAGGTTGTTGTGGGTGGTGCAGAAGATGTTTGAGGATATAATCCTGTCTGTCAAAACTTCTATGGTAGAATGCCGTTGCATAAAATTCTGGTGTTTCTTTCATTCCAAATGACCCAAAAGTTGGCAGCCACTGAGGCCCTCCACAACAGTCTACTAGCCTTCGACCAAAGGGGGGAATAAGGCTATGCGAGAGAGTTGGGGAAGGTTAGGTGGAGTTACCCACTGCCAATGGAAGAGTTGGAGGTCGGCCCAAAGGGAAGAGGTCAACTTGCAATGGATAAAATGGTAGGCGTTGCTTTCCTCTTCTTCGAGACACATGATGCACTGTCGGAGATTTGGAGTCCCCTCCTTTGCAGTAGATCCACTGTGAGGGCTCTCTCAGAAGCAACAATCCAGCTGGAAAACTGGTTTTTGGGTTGAACCAGGGGAGCCCAGGCTTTGGTCACAATGGGAATGGCCAAGGGTTTGGGGGTGGGCTAATGCTGAGTAGAAGGAAGCCACCGAGAAGCTCTAAGAGTGGTTGGGGGTCCAAATGAGATTATCTCAGCCTTGAAAAGGGAGGAAGGTTGAGTTTAGGGTGGCAAAGAGGCTTAAGAAGAGCTGCACTTCAGAATCAGTTGATGGCCTTTTAACGTTGGGGCTCCACACCCTCCTGTTGCCCATAGTCTCAAACTGAGATTCCATCGTAGCATTGGGTTCTCAGGCCAGCAGGAAAAGGTTGTGCTGTTGTTCCTTCAGAGGAATATGGTCCAACCAAGGGTCGAGCCAAAACAGAGTTTTATCACCATGCCGAGGCCTGTATCTAATCTCGGACCGAAAGTGGTTGTAGGAGCGCAATAGGGATTTCCATATTCCAGGGGAGTTACTATGGCCTCTTTGGTAGGGCACCCAAGAAATGTCTGAATTACCATATTTAGAATAGATCATTTCCTGTCAGAGGTGGTTACTTTGGGTGGCAAGGCGCCATCACCATTTTCCAAGAAGAGCCTGGTTGTTGTCTTTGAGTTTGCGAATGCCCAGGTCCCCTAGAGACTTGGTTTGTAGACTTTTGGCCATGAAATAAGATAGATTTTCTTGCCCCATCGCTCGACCACGGGAAGTTCCTCATGACTTGCTCAAGGCGGAGGGCCACCGAGGACGGCATATGGAATAGGGACATCTGAAAACTTGGGATGCTAGAGAGGGTGGCTTTGATGAGGATAAGATGACCCGTCGATGATAGGAATCTACCTTTCCAACCCGCCACCTTTGTCGAATTTATCTATAATGTGGCTCCAAAGGTTTGAGTCTAGGTTTGCCTAGGCATAATGGTAGGCCCAAGTAAAAGGAGGGCAACCCATGGGAAGAGCAGCCCCATCGAGAGGCTAGAGTTGTAACTAGAGGAGGGTCCACTGCCACACCGAGCATCTTTGATTTGGCCATATTCACCCCAAGGCCCGTGGCCACCTCGAACAGTTTGAGGAAGAGGTGGAGGGACTCCAGCTGTTCGGAGGAGGCCTCACAAAACAACAAGGTGTCATTAGAATATTGGAGGTGGGAAATCTGTGGACTCGAAGGGCTAATTTTGAAACATTTGAGCAAGCCAGCTTAGTACATTCTCGAGATCAATCTGCTGAAGATTTCAGCGACAATTGTGAACAAGAATGGGGAGAGGGGGTCTCCTTGGCAGAAACCCCTAGAGGAGGGGAAGAAGCCTTCGGGAGAACCGTTGATTAGAATGGAAAAGAAAGGGCCTGAAACATAGCCTCTAATACAGGTCCTCCATAGGGCCCCAAAGCCCATACAAAGAAAAGTTTCGTCTAGGATGGACCAGTCTATGTGGTTGTAGGCTTTCTCCCAGTCGAACTTGATGATCAGTCCAGGGTATTTGGCGAGATACCTAGAATGGATGGCCTTATGAGCTATGAAGGCCCCATTGATGATTTGTCTATCTTTAACGAAAGCTCCATGGGTGGGAGAGATCACCTAGTCTAGAACCTCTCGCAGCATTGAAGCGAGAACTTTAGAGAGTATTTTGCATGAGCTGTTGGTGAGACTAATCGGCCTGAAGTCTTTGAGTTCTTCTGCCCCTTCGACCTTAGGGATTGGAGCGTTGAAACTGGAATTCATTGCTCGATGGATAATCCCTCTGGCATAGAATTCTTGGAAGAAGGCGAGGAAATACCCCCTAAAAGAGTCCCAAAAGGTTTTAAATATGACTATTAGGATTTCGTCAGGTTTCAGGGCTCTATCTTGGCCAAGGCCGGAGATGACCTTGAGGGTCTCGGCCTCCTCGAAGTTGCGTTCTAGCCAGGCCACCAAGTAGGGGGGCATGGTTTGAAAGGTCAGGTCTTCCATGGTGGGTCTCGGGCCCCCTAGAAACCTCAAAAGGTTATGGAAGTAGTCAATGACATTCTCAACCTCAGGTACTTGGTCGAGCACTACTTCCCCACCTTTAATATGGGTGATTGTGTTGTCCCTCCTCCTGCAGTTGGCTATTATGGGGAGAAAGGCGGTGTTGAGATCACCGTGTTTGAGCCATTTAGCTTTGGAATGCTGTGACCAATATATTTCCTCGTTCATAAGTAAGTGTTAGAACTCTAACTTTGCTTGAGATCGAGTCATTCTCTCTCATTAGCTGAGAGCAGGTGATACTCCTCAGTGGAATCCCATTGGTGAATATCGTGGAGGAGGGATTTTTTTTGGGTATGAAAATTGCTGAAAGCTGAGCACTCCAGGCTTTAAGGGATCCCTTGAGTCGTTGAAGATCTCTTTGGAGGCGGTATCTTCCTTGGATTTGGTTTGAGAAAGAGGTCCACCAGAAGTGAATGAGGTTGGGAAGATTATGTTCCTCTAACCAAACCAACTCACACTTGAAAGGCTTGGAGGTGCGAGGGGAAGGGGAGGTGTCCAAGAGGATTGGGCAGTGGTTGGATATGGGTTTGGGGAGGGCGAGTGAATGGGTTGTTGGGAAGGCAGCATCCCAGTCCAAGGAAATGAGGTACCTATCCAACTTAGAGAAAGTGGGGTTGGCAGAATGGTCCGACCAAGTAAAAGAGGCCCCTTGAAGTGGGAGGTCGAATAATTCTATCCGCAACATGAGATCAGAAAAGTCCGTCATCAATTGGGAGATGGAGGAATTGGAGTTCCACTTGAATGACCATCGGGTGATGTTCAAATCCCCGCTAATGCACCAACAGTGGGGGGAGGCCCGAGCCTCCCTATTCAATTTCTCCTTGAAACTGGGTCTGAGAGAGGAAGCATTGGTACCACATACAACTGTAAATTTCCAATTGAAGGCATCGACCAATCTCACAAGGGAGATGGAGACCGCGAAGGCATATATGGTTGAAGAAGTGATATTGTGGAGGGTTGTCCCAAATAACCCAGATACCCCCAGAGGCCCCTTAGTCATTCAATGACACCCATTGACAAGGTCTTGACCCCAGATTTGGTGAACAAGAGGGAGGGATGGGGCGGGGCGTTTAGTTTCTATTAGAGCCAGGATGGCAGGGGAGTGTAAGGAAATTGAGGATGTTTCTGCATTTTCTACAGTTCGCCCAAACCTCTAATGTTTCCATGTCAAAATCTTCATGATGGATGCCCGCGGGGGGGGGGGGGGAGGGGGGGGCATGTCTGGAGGATTGTCGGGTTGACTGAGGATGTCCCCTAATCTAGGTCTGTAGCATAGCCATAGTTAATCTAAATGCCAGGTTTACTAGCTCTCTTTTTCCTTTAGAAGAAATCTTGGGTTGACGGTCGACCTCTGGGAATATCAAATCTTCGAGTCCTTGGGGCCACTGTAGCGAAGTCTCATAATTTTCATAACTTAATTGAAATCCTCTTGGGCATTATCCAGTGCCTCGACGAAACTAGATCCCACAGAAGTGGGAGACGTCTGAGATGTATAACTGTCTGTAGAGGGGCTGGGGCGTGAGGATTAGGGTGCACTGACTGTGGCACGGGGTTCATCTTGGGGGGAGGAAAGCCCCAAGGTTTGGAGAGTGGGTTGAGGAGTGGGCGAGGGGAGGGCTGTTGGTGGTGGAAGAGGGGGACTGGGGTGGGACTGAAAGAGGGGTGCATAGCAAAGGGTTTAAAGAGGGCATACTCATAGCTGTGGGGGTAGGGTGAGGCTGAAATGGATAGTAAAGCCTACTATGGAGGGCTGAGGGGCTCTAAAGGGGATAGAGGGATAAACTAGGTGAAGGGAGGGGGGGGGGGGGGGGGGGGGGGGGGGGAGGCCACTGGAGGAGATGGAGCCAGGAAAACGGTGAGAAAAGGAGAGGTGCGTCATAAAAGAAGTCTGTGGTAGAGAGGGGGGTTTGGGTAAGCACTGGTCTCAATGGTGGGGGGCTAGGGAGTAGAAGGGGGGGTGGGGGGGACTCCATGTTTAGGGGTGGAGATGGAAATGGAAGGGGGAATGGAGGATAATGGAGGGCAAGGGGGGGGAGGAAGAGTTGAGGACCTTGAGATCAATGAGAGGTGGAAGGGTAGATGAAAGCTCTAGAGGAGGGGGTATCTCCTTTGGCTGGTTGTCAAGCAACGTTGGGGTAACCTGGGGAGCCTCGACGTATAGAGGAGATTTGTCAAGCCGTAAGGCCACTGCCACAAGAGGCACAAGGGTGAGCAACGATTGAAGGGAAGCGACTTCCAAAGGTGTGATAGCGGACGCAGGGGACGAGGGAGGGGGGGGGTGTGTGGAGCGGGGTGAGGCCGAGGCAATCTGCTTGCTGTTCGAGTCGTGGGTGGATGGGGGAGGCAAGAAAGGGGGGTGGAAGTGGAAACTGAGGGGAAGGAGAGGGAGTAGGTGAGAATGTATGTTGGAGGGAGGAGCGAAGTCTTTGGCTGGGAGTGTTACACTTGGAGGAAGAGAGGGGAAGGATAGGGGAGGAGAGAGAGAAGGGGGCGGTGGCACAAGGAGCGATGGGGTTCAGGATGGACGATCGAGATTAGAGTTGATGGGCACGTGGAGAGACTAGGATTGGCAGGGTGGGAGGAGACCGGTGCATTGTAGGATGATGAGATGATGGGGAGGGACGAATGGGAGAGGGTGACAGTAGGCTAAGGCCAGGGTTGTGAAGGGGGCACTTGAGAGGGTGACTTTTATTGGCCCACCAGAACGAGGGGAGAGGCTGGTGACATGTGGATGGAGGGGCTCGAGGAAGGGACGACTGAGCAGGCCAGAAGCAGAGCATGGTGGGCGGGAGGCAGAGAAGGCGTGTTAACCAAGGCTTCCACATACCTTCCAGGGTTGCGATGGGCTCTTTTCCTTCGCCTTCGGGGTACAGTAGTCCACCCCTCTGGATCAGCCAACTTACTATGGTCAGGTTTGCGGCTCTTGTGTGGCCCACGATGGTGGTCCTGGAAATTGCAAATTGCAGATGGTGAGGCTGGTTACTAGGTTAGGGTGATGCGAAAGAAGGGGCCTTCAATAACGAGCCAGAGGAAAGAGGGAATAAAGTTGAGGTCCACAGTATCGATGAGGATCTGGATGGATCTTAGGGGCAAGAATTCTAGGGATTTCCGCTGGATAAAAATGAAGTTCCCACAAATGTCACCAATAATCAAGTCGATTGATGCCAGCCTTGCAAAGGGATGTGAGCGACCCGAAGCCACATCCTTTGGGGACGAGTAGCTCCATGCTTAGTGGTCTACCGGGAGAGCAAAAGAGAAGCTCCTTTTAAAGAGGGGTTTTTCCATTGTGGGGCTCTGTCTGAGCTAGCTTTGGAAGGGAAGAAGAATAGAAGATCGCCGCTCGAGAGAAGGTGGAAGCCAAGGTTAGGCTCATCCCAGAGTTTATGTGTCCACCTTTCTATACTTCTGAAGTCATCTTTGTAAAGGGGGGGGGGGGGGGGGGGGGTGAATCTCCCTGTCATGCAAGATTGTGGGGACTGGGTTTGAGCTGAGATGTGTGGTCCACTGATGCGGAGGAGGTTGGGGGTGGTAGAACAGCCAGGGTAGGATTGGGGGGGATAGGGGAGCATCTAATGGAATCAGAGGTAGGTAGAGAGGGGATAGTAACAGGTTGAGAGGGCAGCAAGGTAGGAGGGGGAGGGATGGAGACTTGCCTGTGGTTAATGGGGAGAGAAAGGGGAGGGGCTTTGGAGTGGATGAGATGGGAATAATTGTGGTACAGCGGAGGGAGTCCCAGACAGGGATACGCCCTGGCTGGGTTCGGCATCAAAGCGTCTCTCTAAAGGAACTTCAACCCAGGAAAAGTTGCTAATCAAGGACTTCAATCCAACACAATGGAAAGTTCTTAACTCCTTAAAGTTGGGTCAGCATGAGATATCATAATCCCAACCTTTTATGAAATGGTAAGTGAAGATAAATTGAGAAATTCCATAGTGCTCTGCACAACTTACCTTTATGCAAACGGTAGAAGTCACCATTTTTGTTTGATTTCATTGATTATGTAGCAAACTTGACTTCCATCTCTATGCACTCTGATGTTTACAAGCTTTAGATGGTGGATCAGAGCAATGGAAATATTATTTTTATGTCATGTTATACAAATTTGCAGATCACATTTGTATTTGAGATTTTTTTCTTTTGCTTGTGTAGCATTAGTCACAACATTCAACATTGAAATTGGAATTACCGGGACCATTCTAACAAAACTGGATGGAGACTCTCGAGGTGGAGCAGCTTTGAGTGTCAAAGAGGTTTGGATTCTCATTATTATAAGTTTACTTTTGTGAATATTACAGCTTCCATAAAAATCCACTGTTGTTGTTGCTTTTTTTTTTGTGTTACCTTTTCCATTGCGTAAGGCATTCAAAGCCTTAAAACAAGGGCTGAGAAGAATAGCTCAGTGCTAGTATATATTGCCAAACCTGAAAAAAAAAAAAAAAAAAAATGGGACAAAAAAGAAGAGAGAATTAGTTATTTAGTAGCACTTGTCCTTTAGAGAAAGAAAAAATGGCAGCACTATAGGTATAGAGTGAAGATCCTCTGCCCAACTATAGGTATAGCTCTAAAGCCACTGGATTAATTTTTCACGCCATTTGAATCCCATGTGCATCTCAATAAGCAGCGAAGAAAGTATATCTTAGTTATAATTGATTTGTTATTCTTAGGTCGCTGCCCTTTTCTTATATGACCATGAAATTAAAATTGCAATTGGGTAAATTGAGCCAGACTTTTCCACCAAATGAAAATCTTGAAAAGGAGAACTGTCTTGATTACTTACCACAAGAAGAAGAAAGTACCATAAAAAGAAAGGAAGGTGGTGGGAACAAATTTCCAATATTATGAGAGAATCTAATTGGTTGAATTGTCTTTTTTAATAATTATTTTAACAAGGCATGGCTGGATTTTTGGAGTAACATGCAAACACTGGAAATTGGAAACCAGTATGTGATATGTAGAATATAAATTAACCGTGGCATCTCAAAGGGCATCCACTATAAATATGAATATTGTTGGAAATTTTGGCCTTTAAATGCCTTGAGATCGTGTGAATAAATATTCTACTATGGATATTCACTTTCTATTGGGATTGTTGGTTGATTGACCTTGATGTTGGGCAGTCTATGGGCCAAGGCCATTCCAAAACCCTCAACCATGGGCATAGGCACTACTGTTGAGGGTTTTAGTAGGTCATCTCTTGTTGAGGTAGGAGAGATGCCCAAGGATGATAAAGAGAGCTGGAAAGGGATTTTTGTGTGGTTGTGGGCATATGAGGCAAAGGGCCAAATCCTCAACAACCACCGCAGGACATGTATGCATGATAACCACATTCTGAGAAGTAGTCCTATAGAGAGGGGATTGTGGTACATGTTGATAAGAGAGTGTACCCCTTGCACTTTAGTAATATGTGTCCATTTGCATTCTTATTGATATGACTTACTCTTGGTGGGGGAACCTGTAATCCAGGCACTAGGTTGTTGGTGTTGCTATTTATTGTCTAGCATGAGCCCCTGCGATTGACTGTGGGTCATGGGTTCTGTTGCTTGGTTTGAGAAGGTTGTTGTGGATCATGAATTCTAGCATAGGTGGAGTGCCTCTGAAATGTCACTTATTCTTGACCCAATGGTACCAATCCACTTCTAGTTTTGTATTAATTGTATTTCAAATTTTTGAAATGTCAAAAATATAAATTTGTAACCTTATTTATGAATCTGTGATTTTTAAGAATTTTCAGAATTTTAAGAAATTTATTTTATGCACAAAACCCCTAAAAGGGTCATTCTAAGATTATAAAATTGTGTGGGCCGTTTTGGGACCCACGTGGGGGCCAAGGGCCCAACCCCACACTTTGGGGCCTCACATGGGGAGGATGTGGGCCTCACTTGGTCCACATGTCCAACCTTAGTGTAGAGATGCCCCATGGTATTATGTCTTTGTTAAGGACTATAAACTTAAAGAAAATCTTAATATGAGATTTATAGTTATGAGAATATTTGATTTTGAAAATTAGTTGGAATTTTACCTTTTACTTTGACTTTGAATTTGTAATGAAATTAGTTTATGATAGAAACAGTTCTAATTATGTGGGACTATTGAAGACCTAATTCTAGTCTAAGAAGAAGTAGATATGGGTCAAGGATCTGAGGGACAATGGTTCTAGGATTCCTCTTTGACCATGATGAGCGTTTTAAGGAATGGATGGTTCAGATTTAATTCTTTCATCCTAGAACTCCTCAGTCAAATTTGAGTCCCATTAGAAGTTGGCATACCCTAGGCCATAAGGCCTATTATAAAGGAGGGACCCCCCTCTGTTCTCATCATTTATTCTTGCAGAGACCTCTCTCTCTCTCTCTCTCTCTCTCTCTCTCTCTCTCTCTCTCCTCTTTCTCTTCTCCACGCCATACTGTCTCTGTCTCTCTCTCTTACTCTAGCCACTTCTATCTTAGGATAGGTGACACCCCACCTAGTAAGGCAGGGCCACAAGAGGGTGGCATGCCTCCCTGGCTAGCCTGAGAGGAGGCATGCCCAGCCCAGTTTTTTGTGGTGGTTCAGTTCTAAGGGTTGAAAAGAAACCCTAGTTTGTTCATGCGCTCAGCTACGTTGTTGTGAGAGTGTATTGACATAGGTGCTCAGATATGGAGGACTTCAAGCAAGGCCAAGGATTGCACCATCAGTCTGGTATTCGGGTGTGAGTTGTGCTACATTCTGCGGGGTGACTAGGGAAAGTTTAGATAAGTCTTCCCAGCTTTTTCTTATTCATTTTCATTTAATTCTCACTTTATTGTTCTTGATATCTATTGGTATTCAGATTTCTATTTGAATTAGACTTGTACTTGTAATTAAATTTAATTTGAGTATTTTGTTTTTCTTTGTTAAGGCAGTAAGAGTCAAGATCCATATTTAGATTTTATTTTCAGCTTCCGCTGTATATTTTGGCATTGTAAGTAGAATTACCCTAATGTTAATAAAAGAAAAAGAATAATTTTGAATTTACACCCTGGATTACCCTAAAACAAAATTGCACCCCGGAAATCCTACATAGCAACTACTTTCAAATGCCTCATCAATTTACATTTATTATTCACTGTTCATCAATTTTGGATGCCACTAACCATGCTCCATGGGTTTCTTATGAAGAAAATGTGCAACTTCTCTTTTGGTAATCATCGTTCAGAAGTTTTCTTTGATCGATCAAGGGAATCATGAAAATTCTTTGATCTTCTTATGCGGTGATTATCGCTTGTAGGTTTCAGGAAAGCCAATAAAGCTTGTAGGGCGTGGTGAGCGTATGGAAGACCTCGAGCCTTTCTACCCTGATCGGATGGCTGGGCGTATATTAGGAATGGGAGATGTTCTGTCATTCGTAGAAAAAGCACAAGAAGTTGTCAGTTACTCTTTCATTTTCGTTTTTTTTTCCTTGTCTTTTTGGGTAGTTAGCAGTAGCATTTGAACTTGGGATCAGTGTTGCAATCACCAATCTCTTAACTTATAAGCCAAAACTAAATCCTTATTTTAAATTTTTGTCTTTTCAAAAGGAGTAATGATTTTGAATTATGTTTGTAGATGAGACAAGAAGATGCTGAGGAATTGCAGAAGAAGATAATGAGTGCAAAATTTGATTTTAATGACTTCTTAAAGCAAACTCGTGCTGTTGCCCAAATGGGTTCGATGACCCGTGTCATTGGAATGATTCCAGGCATGGCAAAGGTATCATAATATGAAGATTTTGAGGTTCAATTTAATACCTAATGTGAGATTATTTGTTCTATTGAATTGTTTAGTATGTCCCTTTCTTGACCAAGATATTAGCTCTCTCTTTCTCTCTCATATCTTCTGTTAGATAAGTAATTCTTGACATTCTTGTAATGGGAACAGGTAACCCCTGCACAAATTCGTGAGGCAGAGAAAAGCTTAAAAATAATGGAGGCCATGATTAATGCCATGACACCTGGTTTGTTTCACATCAGTATCATACTACAGTATCTTGTGTTTACTTAGTATTGCTCAATGCCTGCTCTGGTTTTGACATAATTTTCTAGAAGACTAATTTTCTAAAAGACTTTGTAAGATTGCATTGCATTGCATGACACTCATACTGTCCAATCATTCGTAAACATGCCAGTCCAATCATTCGTAAAAATGCAATATAATGCATGCGTGCTGCCATTTAGGCGTTACCTGTTGAAGTTTCCAACCAAATGCAAGGTTTCAAGGTTTCTTTTTTTTGAGTATGGTAGCCATTGCCAGTTTGGGATCTTAGTGAATTGGCCCACGATGCCCCCCCGCCCCCCCCCCCCCCCCCCCCGCACCCCTCCCCTGCCCTGCAAGTCAGTTTGTCAATTTTTTCAATTGTTAAACTTCAGGGCATTCAATTTGATCTGTTTTTTGTGCATGTGATTGCATTTGTTCCATTTGACCATTTAATTGTTTCCTTTTCATACCAAACTTGCAGAGGAAAGAGAGAAACCTGAATTGCTGGCAGAATCCCCTGCTAGGAGAAAGAGAGTTGCGATGGATTCTGGGAAGACTGAACAGCAGGCATGTGCCCTGTCAATTGCTTCTGTTTTTTTATTTTTTGTTTCTACAAGCGAAGTGAGAAAGAGCTAAGCTTGAGGTTTAACCAAGACAAGGTAATTAAATGTTTGATTTGTGTGATGGTAACAGGTAAGCCAACTTGTTGCTCAACTCTTCCAAATGCGTGTACGCATGAAAAACTTGCTTGGAGCCGTGGAGGGGGGGTCTATTCCTGCACTAAGCAATCTTGAGGAATCACTCAAAGCAGAACGAAAGGTTCCTCTCTCTCTCTCCCTAGTAACAGCTGTATGCATACATATGTACATGCATGTAATCATGGCCACATGTGTACATGTTTGTGTATGCATATAGACAAAAAAAACATACATCCGACAATTTCATGCACGTGGTATATGCATGCACAAGCTTGCAATAATACATACATACATGTATGTGTACATACACGTTTGTAGGTGTGTATGCATGTCTGTAAATCACACAAATGCATAGGAACATGCACATAAATTCGTGAATATTAGGAAATGTGCCTACACAGATATGTCATATGTGCGCCTTGAAGCACGCACATGCATGTAATACATGATAACACATTCATGCATTCATGTATACACCCATGTGCAAATATGCTTGATTTCCATAGTACAAATAGAGTACAATATGAATGTAAAGATGCTTGCTGTTCTTATTGTCAAATGTTGGTTTGATGAACTTATAATTCTTTTATTTTATTACTTATTAAATTGGTTAGGTGCCTCCTGGCACTGCACGAAGGAGAAGGAACAAATCAGAAACAAGGAGACAATTTGCCGATTCAGCTTCAGTGAGACCTGGCCCTAGGGGATTTGGTTCAAAAACTTGATGTTTTCTTTTCCCTTTTCTTTTTTTCCTGCTTAAACGTGAGCTTTTATTTGAGTAATTTCTTGATTTTATAACTTTTTAAGTTTCAATGACTTTCTCAAAGTCTTGTTTTGATTCAAAATTTAGACTCTTGTAGTTGTAAATTATCATACCTAACTCTCTGTCTCAACATGTAACTAGGACACATCCAATGGTTCTTGTTGCATTGACATGCGGAAGATAAGACATGCTTATCTGAGATTTAGAAAAACATGTTCTTGATGTTTTCTTCGTGGAATGCAACCACTAAAAAAGGTATTTGAAAGTTGCTTAATTTCTTCTCGCCCTCTTACATGTTCCCTTTGGGGGATTTTACTAAGACATCGACTATATTGCGTAGAACCCCAATTCTGTTGATTTTATGCTGATATGCGTCTTGGGATTATTAAAAAATGGGTGGGGTTTGTTTAAGGCTGAGGCTCTAAACAATCAAAGTAAAGCACACCTTTAAATAGTATCGAAAGATGTTATTTCAGTGCTGGAAATTTTTGTGATGGTTTGAAAATTTATTTATGTAAAGCTTAAAAAATAGTGTAGATTGAGCAAATTTATAAACACTTGATAATATTGAAAATTGATGGCTCCACAAAATACATTAGAAGCTGTACTATCTTCAATACTTGAAATTCATATTATTTATATAGAAAAAGATTTCTTAAGCTACTAGCTCTCAGCCTTCATATCTTCATCGAGTGGTTCAAAATTCAGATTAAGATGAAATTTTGGGTGTATATACTTAACACTATTGCACACCATATGAAAATATAGAACAATTATTTTCAATTATTGAAAGTGATCAAATTACCTTGTTATTTTTCACGGGTATTTTGGTTATTTTATATTTTAAAAAATATTTGTGTTATATTTTTTATTGCGCATTCTATTTTTTGAGTATACACGTCCAAAAGTTCATTACGATTTGATTTCTAAAAAAAAGATTAAAAGTAAGATGGTAATATGAATTTTAAACCTCTCAATGAAGATTTGACGGTTGGGAGTTAGTAGTATATATATACTTAAATATATTGGTATATAGTTCACAGTTGTCTATCTTTATTGGGTCGTTCAAAATTCATATTACTATCTAAATTTTAATTTTAATTTTTTTAAAAATCAGATTGTAATGAAATTTTGGATGTATATTAAAAAATAAAGCACAATAAAAAATATAAAAAATATTTTTTAAAATATAAAATGATCGAAATACTTTTAAAATGATAGGGGTAATTTGGTCATTTCAAATTATTGAAAGTAATTGTTTTACATTTTTATGTGGTGTGCAATTGTGTTAGGTATAAATACTCAAAATTTTATCTTAATCTGATTTACAAAAAAAAGATTAAAATAAAAATAGTGAAATAAATTTTGAATCATGCAATGAAGATTTGACAGTAGGGAGTTAGTAGTTTATATTATTCATTATAACTAGTAATTTAGAAAATCAATTTTCATATATATATAAAAAAGATTGGAAACGCCTTGTCGCATATGGGTAAGGGGGACGCCATATGTATCAATTTTGAATCCCATAACCACGGCTGGTATGCTGAGGAAGGGGAGAGAGATGTACGCAGGGTGGGAGAGGAAGCAAGGACGAGTTTGGAGAAACCCATTTTAAAATGGGAAAGAGAGAGATGAGGGAGAGATGCACGGAGTGTTCTGGCTCCTCTGCAAAGTGTCGGAGTAAATTAATTTGCAAACCGGAGAGAGAGCCAAGAGAAAAGTAACACAGGCCGTGGGATATGGGATTGAAAATCGAGGCCGTTGGCATTCCTCTTAGCTCATACGCAAGAGGGCGTTTTCAATTTTTTTCCATATATATATATATATATATATATATATATATAAATAAATAAAAGGTATGCGTTTGGTGCCGTAAAGCCTTGCATTAATATGAAAATCTATAAGTTTTCTCAATTATGAAATTTAAAGTTCAAAAAATGATGACGATCGAGCAGAGCTATAAGCACTTGAAATTCTTGAAAACAGACGGTTTAGATCAAAATAATAACCCTGCTTGAAATAATCAAAATAAAAGAAAGGACTTGATCTACGTAGTTTTAGAATCAATAGTTGCCGATCATGACCTAAGAAATTGGTGGGTCGACTCAGCCTCCATTCGACATGTCTCGAGGGCCAAGAACGGATTTACAAAGTTGAAGAAGATTGCAGCCGGTAACCAACGGATTTATATGGGAAATGACACCTACTGTGATGTACAAGGTGTTGGTACTTTCAAGCTATCTTTACCAGGAGGAACAAATCTCTTATTAACTGATACATTGAATGCGTCCAAGGTGATGCGCAATTTGATTTCTGTCCTTAAGCTAGACGACAAGGATCATGTAAGGTTCAGGTCTGGTTGGGTCACCATTGGGAAGCATTCTAGAGCATTAGTGTGCGGTATTAAAGTTGACAATTTATACCGATTGAATATTAATGAAAGTTCATCTCTTTCTGGTTATTCTGATTCCTCTTTTGATTCTTTTGGGTGTGTGGATGATTCATATTTATGATACTTAAAATTAGGATATATAAAAAAAAGATAAAATGAATCACATGGTTAAAAGAGGCTTGTTCCCCAATTTAAGAGAAACTATGTTCAAAACATACGAGCCATATATTTCTGACAACTTAACTAAGAAGTCTTTCCCTAAATGGAAAAGGTCTAGTGAACTATTTAGTATTGTTCACTCTGATATATGTGGCCCATTAAATGTAAAAACACATAGAGGTATGCAATATTTCATAACATTTATAGATGATTATTCACGTTATGGATATGTATACCTAATTAGTAAAAAATCATGTGCCTTAGAAACATTTAAAGAATATAAAGCTAAGGTAGAAAATGAGTTAGTTGGACATATTAAAATTCTTCAAACAGATAGAGGAGGTGAATATTGCTCCACCTTATTTATCGAATTTTATAAGGAGCATGGTATAATTCACCAAACAACAATATCATATACCCCACAACAAAATGGTGTAGCCGAAAGAAGAAATAGAACTCTAATGGACATGATTAGGTCTATGATGAGCCATTCAAACCTACCACCTATTTTTTGGAGTGAGGCTCTCAACACTGCAATGTATATTATTAATCGTGTTCCAATAAAATCTATAGACTTGAACCCATATGAATTATGGACAAGTAAGAAACCTGACCTTACTATCTTGAAAGTTTAGGGTTCTTGGGCAAATGTACTTATACCACTACAAAATAAGGATAAATTACAAAGTAAAACTATAAAATGTTCATTCATAGGTTATTCAGAAAATTCTAAGGGTTATAGATTCTATAACCATGAGACTAAATCCTTAGTAAAGAGCCATGATGCCCATTTCTTAAAAAATATAGATAATGGAAATATATTAAGTAAGCCTATTGACTTATACGAAATTGATAAAGATAAGGGTCTCCAAGAACCTATTTATCAGTCTCCTCTACATTTTATGAGAATAATTCAATTGAATCAAATAGGCCTAAAAGAACTAGAGCATCACCTATGACTTTAGAATAATTTTATGTATTTATGAATGAACATAATTATTCTTCAATGAGTGGGGATTCAATAGATGAACCTCAAAACTACAGTGAAGCTACTAGCTCGCATGACTCAGCTAAGTTGACTCAAACCATACATGATATACTTGATTATACTAAAAGAAATCAAGTTTGGGAGTTGGTTGACCTCCCTAAAGATAGAAAATCCATTGGTTGCAAATGGGTCCTAAAGAAAAAGCTTAATGCAAGTGAATCCATTGATAAATATAAAGCTAGGTTGGTAGCAAAAGGATTTACCCAAAGGGAGGGTATAGATTATATAGAGACTTATTCTCCAACAGAAAAATTTTCATCTATTAGGATCATCCTAGCATTAGTCGCATACTATGATTTAGAATTATTTCAGATGGATGTCAAAACAACTTTCTTAAATAGAGAATTAAAATAAGATATATAGATGAAACAACCAGAAGGATATGTAATTAAAGATCAAGAAGACAAAGTATACAAGCCTAAGAAATCTTTATATGATCTAAAACATTCTTCTAGGCAGTGGTACATTACTTTTCATAATGCAATCACTAAAATTGGTTATGTAGCCAATAGGTTAGACCATTGTGTATGTCTGGAATAGTGGGAGCAATTTTGTTATAATGTCACTATATGTAGATGATATTTTGATACCTGTGAATGATATTGGCATGATTAACCATACCAAATCATGGCTAAATTCCTATTTTGATATGAAAGATATGGGAGAAGCCTCATATATATTGGCCATTAAAATAACAAAAGATTGAAGTTCGAGACTTCTATGTTTATCTCAAAAAAATTATTTAAAAAGTATTTTAAAGAGATTTAAGATAGAAAATTGCATGCTCACAGATACACCCATTTGTAAAGGCTAGAAATTATCAAAGAAAATATGTCCATTAAATGATAATGACAAAGCTGAAATGTAAAGAATTCCATATGCTCAAGCGGTAAGATACATAAATTATGCTATGTTGTATACAAGACCTGATTTGAGTCACGCATAAAGTCTTGTAAGTCGATTTTAGAGTAATCCTAGGGTACCTCATTGGCAAGCCATAAAAAAGATACTCAGATATATTCAGAAAACTAAAAATTACAAGTTGTGCTTCCAAGCTGACAACTTAGAGGTTACTGGGTACTCTGATGCAGACTTTGCAGGAGACATAGATGATAGAAAATCAACCTCACGATTTGTATTCCTCTTTGGAGGTGGATGTATTTCTTGGTCTAGCAAGAAACAAAGTTGTATAGCTTGGTATAATATGGAAGACGAGTATATTGCTTGTAGTATTGCTACAACTTATGTCGTCTAGATTAAACGCTTCATAAATTATTTGAAGCAGGATATTGCCGACGAACCTATTAAAATTTTTGTGATAATCAAGCTGTTATCTCATCAATTAGAAATGGATCTCATAGTTTCAAGGGTAAGCATATTGAAATTGATTATCATTATATTTATGATATTATTGAAAAGAATGAAATAACTGTAAGTTATTTGCCATCTTCAAATATGATTGCAGACCCTTTAAAAAAGTGATTAAGTTCAGAAATATTATCAAAGTATGTAGCTTAGATGGGACATGCTTTAATGGGACTTAGAAATATCTAAGTCAGGAACTCTCAAATGGAATATTTTTTACTTGAATTCTTGGTCATGGGAGGAAAAGTCGCATTAGCGTGAAAAACCCTATGAAATGATATTGGATATTTTTGTTATGAGATGTATAACAGCACTAGCATGAGAATCCTCATGACAAAGATATGCTCATAAATGTTAAACCCATTAAGTGGTAAAGACTTTATGATATATTAATATATCTAGCCCTCATGACCAAATGGGAGATGGTATGTGTGGGTGGCCATAGGGCCTTTAAACATGTCATTTTTCTCTCTTATGATTTAATATTTATCACTAAAAATAAGGGCTTCTTAGAGAGAGAAGATGTCGTCATCTAACGGGTAGATGATAACTACTCACCTCCCAGGAATTGTGGGTCACGTTTTCTCAAAGATTCCAGGAGGAAGCCGAATGTTGGAGAACGACATCCTCTATCCCCCTCTATAACTAGGTATTTCATGGCCATGGAGAGGCATGCACAAAGAAGTTATCTTTTGAGTTTTCATTATTCAGAAAAATCCTAACATCTGCGATCCACAGTCTCACGACATTGACCTCAACTCTTGGGAACTTGGTGGGTCCATCTCTTCCTTCAAGATTTCAATAGGCCAGATGGTTTCCGTTGTTTTTTCTTTTCGTAAGTTTTGAAACTTGCTTAATGATGAATTGTTGCAAATGGTTAATGAGTTTCTTGATAGTGGTATTCTTAATAAGGATACTAGCTTCACCTTTGTTGCTTTAATTCCAAAAAAAACCACCATTGCTGGAATTAATGATATTCGGGCTATTAGCTTGCTAACAAGGTTATGTAAGGTTAAGGTGCAGAAATACCCCCTAAAAGTCACTTTTAACCTTAAGGACCCAAAAGTGATATTGATGTTCTGGAGTTAAGTGTGCTTGGATAAGACTATTGATTTTGAAAGTATAGAATGAGATCATTTATCTTTGGTACAAGGTGGTCACATTAATCTTGACTTTGGATTTGAAATTGGGTTGTTACAATTATTCCATTGATCAAGCTCAAACTTCAAAAGAAATTTTCTCAAACTTTGTGATACATCCAATATATCAAATTTCACATCGGATGGTAGTAAGTAATTGTGACCATTTTGTATCAAAGGTAAATAATCTTATGCAATTCCACTGCTACCGAAGTTATTGAGCTCGATGTGTACCAGGTGGGGAAGTCATTTTATAGTAACCTTGCTTATCCCTATCCTTCAGCTTTTATAGTAAAGGGAAACAGATACGTTAATCATCCTTGCTTTAGCTGTAATACTAAAGGAAAAAGTTCTACTACGGTGGTTGCCCTTTGAAGTTTTTTTATTTTTGGTAAGAATACTGAGTATTCTTCATAAAACATAGGAGCTAATACAAATTTAAAACTAAAATAAAGAGGAAGAAATACACAATGAATATAGATACACTCCTTTTTTAGCCGAGTCATTTGCAATTGGATTTGCTTATCTGTAAACATGGTTGAAAGTCATATTACCCCTCAAGACAAATCCAACACTTTAAGCTAGAAAGATCGAAGATGCCATGGCGATTTTATGATATCGTTACACTCAGTGTTTCAAAAAACGCTAGGTGGGTCTTAGGTGGATTGGGGGGTCCAAGTCGCCCAGCGCCTAAGTCGGCGCCTAGAACCTGGGCGGTCTAGTTGAATCCAAATAAGGATTCTGCAGTTATTTGAGTATCAGACTATCAGTTATATTCAAATTATGCTACATATTAGCATTTAGCACACATTCCATAAGTTGGTTCATACACCATAATCCATATCCAATTAAAACTTAAAATATTCCAACCAACCAAATTATAAAACTATGAAAGTAAAACTTGAAGACTCAAAAGAATATTCAATAGTTCAAATATTCAATACATTATACTTCAATCAAAGTTCAAACTTCAAAGTAACAAGGTTTAATAATTATTCAACAATCAACATTCATTCATCATCAGAAAATCTTGGGTCAGTTGCATGAGCATCATATTCATTGGAGTCGATGGAGTCATCACCCTCATCGACATATTGCGACTCGTCTTCCTCCGTCTTTGTGAATCTGCCTCTTCTTCCTCCTCTTTCTCCACCTTTGTTCTTTGTGCAGAAGCTCTAGTGGCCCTAGGAGGGTCAGCTGAAGCCCTTGAAGCATCCATGACCATGTCCCATGTCAATCTTTCACGCCCCTCGACCTCATCATCATCAACTAACCACTCCATAGCATTATCTATATTTTTTTTTTCTGATGGGGTCTCTATTATCTCTCGTAGAAAAATTGTCTTTCAAGAATCGATTGTACTTGACATAGACAAGGTTATTGAGCTTCTTTGATTCAAGCATGTTCATTTCTTTTGTATGAACCTAACAAAATAAAATGAAAGTGAACTAGTTAAAATCTAATATATAGTTCATGTATATATATATAGTTAAAATCTAATATATAGTTCATGTATTATTTATAAAATTATACAAATTACCCTTATGGTCTTACCCCTTCAAAAGTACTCTAATTGTGCTCACAACCGGATGAAGTAGTTAGGTTTAAGATCCGAATGGCCAACTTTTGTAATTTGGAGAACTACGCCCAAGTTGGCTCCACCAATGGCCTGCAAAAAAACAAAAAAAAAATAAAAAATAAATAATAGAAATACTTGATTACTTGAACAGTTGAACTTGATGAAGATTAACTTAAGAATATTATTAATATAATAGTATTTAATACCTAGATTAATTTTGGTCCTTTACCTTATCGCTATTGGACTCCCAAAAGACTTTAATGAGCACTTGTAATTTATCAACTCATCAGCGCGTATAGTATCTTGCATTTCAAGTTCAAGGACTAGCACCTCTACACGCTCATTAAATCCATCCATAATTGTGTCATTTGTTTGTATATCCTTGTTAAAATAAAACAAAGCTGGGTTAAAAAAATAACCAGTTGCATGCAATGGCCGATGTAACTGCTTATCCTACTTCTCATCAATAATCTTCCAAACAGGCTTGTAGCAGGTTTCTCCATCATTGAAATTTTGGGCTATCTCTCTTTTGTAATTTTCCATAGCATCATATATGTAGCCCATAGAAGGCTTGTCACTATCAACCATGCGAAGAACTTTGATAATAGGAAAAAATACCTTAAGAGCACCCTTCACTCCTCGCCTAAAAGCCTTAGAAAGTATAATATCTCTCATATTCTTCCCAACCTGAGCCTTAGACCACTTATATGCTATCTACTCATCCGAGGTAAACATTTACCTCAACTGCACTCTCCTCGAATGTATGCTATCTAGGAACAAGTATCAGGTCACAAATCTCGTGACCTCAGGCCTCACAATCTCTTTCTTCATTGTAAAGGTACGCATCTTGCTGAGGGTGATATGGTGGTTATAAATGAAATTCGTAATATACTTGGCCTTCTTCACTGTAAATATTTAATAGGCATCATGGATACGATCAGAGGCATCAATAGACTTCAAAAAAACAGTCCCTACTGGACAATTCACAAGAAAATTTATTTGACTTCTTCTATTCCTATCACTCCAAGCATCTTTCTTAAGTTCTACAACTTCCTTCGTGGCACTTACTGCCTTTTTTTAAAAAGGCTCTGAAAGCTCATATGAGGTTCAAGGTTTCATCCCATGGCCAAATTGGCCAATTTCCTCTATTGCAGCATAAAAGCTGCTCAAGCGAGCAGTATCGAAAGGAATGTCTGCCTCATAAAACCATGTTGCCAAATAATACATAGCTCTATCTCTCTCTTCCTTCTTGATTCTACTTTCAATGGTTGTTTACGTTTTTGTTTTCTCTCTTGCAATCTCAGGGTCAAGCCGAGGTAATAAATTATTCATAGGGCCTCTAACCTGAGGCTTCTTAGTCCCAGAACCAGAAGCAATTACAACTCCCTTCCCTTTTCCCCTAATAATGGATTGCTCAACCTCTTGACATCCCTCCCCAATCCTTTCTTCATCACTGACATCATCATCATCAAAATTGACTCGAACCCTAGAACTAATCTCTGCTATAGAGGCAAATCTCTCATCGTTTTTTATTTTCACCAAGTTCATAAAATTCTTGTTTCATTTTCACCATCTTCATTTTGTTTTGTCAGGTTGAATGACATGTTCTAAGATGAAATTTTATATCATATGGGTTTTGGGAGTAATTGGAAGAAATGAATTTCTGGACATCTCTCATTTACTCACTTTTTTATTCTCGTTAATGGATGTCTCAAACGTTTTTTAAAGTAACTAGGAGGTTTAGACAAGGAGACCTTTTGTCCTTTTTTTATTCACCGTAGTGAGGGAAGTGGTTAGTCTAATAATTAACGATGTGTTTCAGAGACGATGCTTTACAAGTTTCCAAGTAAGCAGGTCAGGACCTATTATTTTTTATCTTCAATATGCAGATGACAGATTACTTTTTTGTGGGGCAGATGTTGATAAATTCTCAATATTAGAAGATTTCTTAAATGTTATCAATTTTCTTTAAGACTCAAAGTCAGTTTCAAGAAAACCTCTGCTATTAGGGTATGTTGTCAAGATGTAGTGGTTGATTATTTTGGTGAGATTTTGCATAGCAAAGTTGAATCTTTTCCAATTAATATCTTGGACTTCTTTTATCAGATGTTAGATCGCCTAAGGCTGTTTGGGATCCAGTCGTGAAATATACAAATCTGAAGCTCAATATTTGGAGGGTAAAACATCTTTCTTTAGGGGGGAGAGTTATGCTGATTAAATCATAGTTATCAAATCTTATGACTTACCAATTGTCTTTAATATTTATGTGAGCAGATATTGTTAAGCATTTGGAGAAATTGATGTTGAATTTTTTATAGAAATTAGATAAAGGGGTGAAGAAATTTCATTCGGTCAATTGGGAGAAAGTATATACGTCAAAGGCCGAAGGAGGTTTGCGGATTAGACAATTGAAATTTATTAACCAAGCTTTAATTGTTAAATGATGGTGAAGGGCTATGGATAAGGAAAATGGGCTTTGGAAGGAAGCATTGGAGTCAAAGTATGGTTTTGATCCATTCTTTAATATTATTGCGAGGGGGTAAACTAATCGTCAGTCATTTGTTTGGAAAGCTATTGCTTCTATGAGATCTTTTGTTCTTGGTAGCTCCCAATGGTCCATTGGAATGCCGTTAAAATTAAGCTTTCCGGATCGTTTTTTGCGAAGTGCTCAATCCTTGGCAAAAGTTAATGAAACGGGATTTTTAGATGGGGTGTTTATGGTTTGGAATATTAACTGCATTTACAATTGATTACCTAACATTGCCATGGATCAGTATGTGAATCTTTTAAAATTGTTGGGTGGAGTTCATATTTCAAATAATTCTAAAGACATAACAGTTTGGGAGCTTGAGACAGATGGGGTGTTTCCGGTCAAATCTGCTTATTAGCTGTTCAATGATCGCGTTTGTTAGAATCGACCATTAATTAGAGAGATATGGAATTGGAAAGTCACCCATAAGGTGTAGGTTTTTATTTAGATGTTGACCCAAAACAAAATTTTAACAATTGATGATCTGCGAAAAAGAGGAAAGCTCATTGTTAATTTTTTATGTTTGTCTATTTTGTAAAGTGATGAAGAAAATTTTAATCAATTGTTTTTGCATTGTCCCTTTACTCAGTTAATATGGTCTTGGGCGAGGCAAAAGGTTGGAGTGTACTACCCTTTAGCTGCTTCGATATTTCTTATGGTACCACAGTTGAAGCTATGTGGGGTTCAAAGATTGAAGGAATGTTGTGGGATATCTTCAGAGGTGCAATTTTGTGGGAGTTATGGATAGAAAAAAAACCGTAGGACGTTTGATGGGGTATCAGGGACTTGGTAAAATTAAAAAATAAAATCATGGGCACTGGTTTCGTAATACTAAGGAGGGCTAGGGTGTATCTAGGAGTGATGTTGAGTGTAAGATGGCATATCTGGTGGCGTTGAAATATATTAAAGTTAGAACTCAAAAGTGTTTGGATTCCACCTCCTTTGATTAATTTTGATGGGTCATCTTCGGGTAATCTAGGGAAGGCACGGTCGGTGGTATATCCAAGGATAGTGAAGGTAATGTCATATTTTGCTATGTTGCACTGTGTGGGGAGGCCACAACAAATAAGGCAGAAATGCTTGCATTGTCACAAGGTTTATTGATTTGGATGGAGATAAAGTTGGAGAGATTTTTTACTATTGAAGGAGATTCTATTAATGTTATTAACTTGTGTAACCAATGATTCAAAAAGCGGACTGCCCAGCACCTCAGCGGCCAATCTAGGTGGTCAATCCCTGGGCGGCCGCCTAGGCAGTATGGAACCCGCCTAGGTGGCCGACTAGCGCCGAGCCCCGGGCGGCCGCCCATGGCCTGTGCCCCGCATGGGGGCGGAAAACAATTCGTGAAGGAATTTTATGTCATTTTTTTTTTTTTTTTAAGGCCCAAAAACTAGGGTTATAGTTCATTTGAAACTTAAACTTTGTTTGAGCTAAATTTAGAGAGAGAAAACCACCAAAATACTAGATTGTGGTGCATTTTTTTAAATCGAAGGGTTACTCAAAGTTACATAAATTGATAAAAAAATCACCCATTGGTATTATATTTACTTTTTGATGTTTTGTAAAATTACTAGGGGGTGTTTTAAAATATTTTGAGTATTTAGAAACATCTTTGAGGTGAAAGTTTGAAGATTGAACAATCAAACTCAAAGTAAGTGATTTTTTTTATTAATTTAGTAATTTACATTATTTTTTAGATGTCTTCTCCAGGATCTAATAGAAGTGGCGATCCCAGTTGAAAATATGGCTATAACCCAGATCCTAATGATAAAAATCTTTGAAAAAGATACAAAAGGGAGCATCAACAGGTTGAAAAAATATCTTGACAGCATCAAAGGGAATGTTGCCTCATGTAAAAAGACTCTTGATGCTGTTAAAGAAGAAATAAAGAATTTTATGAACTTGGTGAAAATGAAAAAAGATGAGATATTTGCCTCTATAGAAGAGATTAGGTCTAGGGTTCGAGTCAATTTTGATGATGATGATGCCAGTGATGAAGAAACGATTGGGGAGGGATGTCAAGAGCTTGAGCAATCCATTATTAGGGAAAAAGAGAAGGGAGTTGTAATTGCTTCTGGTTCTGGGACTAAGAAGCCACGGGTTAGAGGCCTTATGGATAATTTATTACTTCGGCTTGATCCTGAGATTGCAGGAGAGAAAACAAAAAAGCAAACCACCATTGAAAATAGAATCAAGAAGAAAGAGAGAGATAGAGTTGTGTATTATTTGGCTACATGGTTTTATGAAGCGGGCATTCCTTTCAATACTGCTCGCTTGAGCAGCTTTTATGCTGCAGTAGAAGAAATTGGCCAATTTGGCCATGGGGTGAAACCTCCAACCTCATATGAGCTTTCAGAGCTTTTTTAAAAAAGGCAGTAAGTGCCACGAAGGAAGCTGTAGAACTTAAGAAAGATGCATGGGCTCAGTATGGGCTTTCTCTTATGACTAATGCTTGGAGTGATAGGAAGAGAAGAAGTCAAATGAATTTTCTTGTGAATTGTCCAGTAAGGACTATTTTTTTGAAGTTTATTGATGCCTTTGATCCTATCCATGATGCCTATTACATATTTCAAGTGATAGAGAAGGAAATCAAGAACGTCGGAGAGCATCTTGTTGTACAGGTTATCACAGACAATGTTGCTCATAATATTGCGCATATAGCTTATCCTAGAATCGTTTAAACACCATGTGCAGCACATTGTATAGACTTCATACTTGATGCTCTTGGCGGTTTAACCGAGATACTAAGTGCAGTGAAGAAGGCCAAGTATGTTACGAATTTCATTTATAACCACCATATCACCCTCAGCATGATGCGTACCCTTACAAAAAAGAAAGAGATTGTGAGGCCCGGGGTCACAAGATTTGTGACCTGATACTTGTTCCTAGATAGCATACATTCGAGGAGAGTGCAGTTGAGGCAAATGTTTACCTCGGATGAGTAGATAGCATGCAAGTGGTCTAAGGCTCAGGTTGGGAAGAATATGAGAGATATTATACTTTCTAAGGCTTTTTGGCGAGGGGTGAGGTTGCTCTTAAGGTATTTTTTCCTATTATCAAAGTTCTTCGCATGGTTAATAGTGACAAGCCTTCTATGGGCTACATATATGATGTTATGGAAAACTACAAAAGAGAGATAGTCCAAAATTTCAATGATGAAGAAACCTGCTACAAGAAGTAGGATAAGCAACTACATCGGCCATTGCATGCAGCAGGTTATTTTTTTATCCCAGCTTTGATTTATTTTGACAATGATATACAAACAAATGACATAATTATGGATGGATTTAATGAGTGTGTAGAGGTGCTAGTCCTTGAACTTGAAATGCAAGATACTATATACGCTGATGAGGTGATAAATTACGAGTGCTCATTAAAGTCTTTTGGGAGTCCAATAACGATAAGGCAAAGGACCAAAATTAATCTAGGTATTAAATATTATTATATTACTAATAGTCTTAAGTTAATCTTCATCAAGTTCAACTGTTCAAGTAATCAAGTATTACTATTATTTATTTATGATTTTTTTTTTGTAGGCCATTGGTGGAGCCAACATGGGCGTAGTTCTTCAAATTTACAAACGTTGGCCCTTCGGATCTTAAACCCAACCACTTCTTCATCCGATTGTGAGTACAATTAGAGTACTTTTGAAGGGGTAAGGCCATAAGGGTAATTTGTATAATTTTATAAATGATACATGAACTATAGATATTACATTTTAATTAGTTCACTTTCATTTTATTTTGTTATGTTCATACAAAAGAAATGAACATGCTTGAATTAAAGAAGCTCAATAACCTTGTCTATGTCAAGTACAATCGATTCTTGAAGGACAAATTTGCTAAGAGAGATAATAGATACCCCATCAGATCAAAAAATATAGACAATGCTATGGAGTGGTTAGTTGATGATGATGAGGTCAAGGGACGTGAAGGATTGACATGGGACATGGTCATGGATGCTTCAAGGGCATCAGCTGACCCTCCTAGGGCCACTAGGGCTTCTGCACAGAGAACAAGGGTAGAGGAAGAGGAGGAAGAAGAGGCAGATTCACAAGAGACAGAGGAAGACGAGTCGCAATATATCGATGAGGGTGATGACTCCATCGACTCCAATGAATATGATGCCGTTGCAACTGACCCAAGATTTTCTGATGATGAATGAATGTTGATTGTTTAAAAATTATTAAACCTTGTTACTTTGAAGTTTGAACTTTGATTGAAATATAGTGTATTGAATATTTGAACTATTGAATATTCTTTTGAGTCTTCAAGTTTTACTTTCGTAGTTTTATAATTTGGTTGGTTGGAATATTTTAAGTCTTAATTGGATATGGATTATGGAGTATGAACCAACTTATGGATTATGGTTATGCTTATGGAATGTGTGCTAAATGGTAATATGTAGCATAATTTGATCATAACTGATAGTCTGATACATAAATAACTGTAGAATCTTTATTTGGATTCAACCAAACCGCCCAGGTTCTAGGCGTTGGGCGGCCTGGACCCCTCAATCGACCTAGGACCCACCTAGCGCTTTTTGGAACACTGGGTGTAACGATATTATAAAATCACCATGGCATCTTCGATCTTTCTGGCTGAAAGTGTTGGATCTGCCTTGAGGGGTAATATGACTTTCAACCATGTTTACAGATAAGCAAATCTAATTGCAAATGACTCGGCTAAAAAAGGAGTGTATCTATATTCATTGTGTATTTCTTCCTCTTTATTTTAGTTTTAAATTTATATTAGCTCCTATGTTTTATGAAGAATACTCAGTATTCTTACCAAAAATTAAAAAACTTCCAAGGGCAACCACCGTAGTAGAACTTTTTCCTTTAGTATTACAGCTAAAGCAAGGATGATTAACGTATATGTTTCCCTTTACTATAAAGCTGAAGGATAGGGATAAACAAGGTTACTATACAATGACTTCCCCACCTGGTACACATCGAGCTCAATAACTTCGGTAGCAGTGGAATTGCATAAGATTATTTACCTTTGATACAAAATGGTTACAATTACTTACTACCATCCGATGTGAAATTTGATATATTGGATGTATCACAAAGTTTGAGAAAATTTCTTTTGAAGTTTGAGCTTGATCAATGGAATAATTGCAACAACCCAATTTCAAATCCAAAGTCAAGATTAATGTGACCACCTTGTACCAAAGATAAATGACCTCATTTTATACTTTCAAAGTCAATAGTCTTACCCAAGCACACTTAACTCCATAACATCAATATCACTTTTGGGTCTTTAAGGTTAAAAGTGACTTCTAAAGGGTATTTCTGCACCTTAACCAGAACAATAATCACAAAAATAACCAAGCACAAGTAAACACTAATTCTTTATAAGAAAATAACTTGGTTGATGGTTTTCCATGTAATTTTGACAAATTTCATTTGGTGTTTTTAATTGATAATTGAACAATTTGACTACAAAAGATTGGATGCTTATTATTCAATTATGGAAAACTTTGGTCTCTCTACTCAGCAAGCTTGTGTGGTTATGATTGTGTGGTTATGATTGTTTGACCTTTTCAACGGTCCACCGGATATGCGAAGAATTTGGGGCCGAGATATTTGTCAAACGAATCATCATCCATCCCAAGGAAGATGGCTCTCTCCCTCCTTGTGAAACCCTGGAATATTAGCTTCTCATGCCTCTCTTATTCTAAAGTGACAAAAAGCAATAAACCTACACAATGATGATCCTGGTGAAACCCTGGAATATTAGCTTCTCATGCCTCTCTGATTCTAAAATGACAAAAAGCAATAAACCTACACAATGATAAGTTGATAACCGACTAAACATTCAGTGTTTGTCCATTGAAAAGATTTCCCTATCATGCTCCCATGACCAATACATAATTCAGCTCGAGTCTCTATTGACACCAGGAGGAACGTTATACATTTAATATTTAGAAACACCACGACCATTTTATTCGTTAGTATCAACCTGCCAAACATACAACAAAATAAACCACATTACAAGGCTTATACAAGGAATGAGCACAACCACAAACTCAATAAAATAATCCAATTTGGACTAGGACCCATCCAAATAAAGCAGCACTATGTTACATGTCGAAACAGCATCCCTTCGTTCACCAATATCTGACTCAATCTGGGGGCGCCCGGGGCGCGGGGTTGCCAAATGAACTGCCCATTCTTCTTGCTACCAGATTCGGAGTACACATTAGGATCCTCTTCCTCTCTGCCTCTTCTCCTCTAGTGCGGCAGCTTCTTTTAACATGTCGGCAGCATCGTTGTGCATATCGAGCTTAGTGAGGGCAGCAGCCTGCATGTAGAAAGCCGTCGGCCATTCGGGATGGACACATTGTGCTTGCATCGCGTCCCTAAGGGCAGCATCAGGCTGGTCACAAAGGAGATGAGAGAGACTACGCCTTGCATAAACAGTGGGGGAGACCATAGTCCCCACATCTATGAACTGCACCGCAAGTATAAGGCATGCTCACAAATCTCATTCTTGGATGTTTTCCGCTAAGTTAATTTCTTGAGTATTTGAAAAATAAAAATAAAAATAATCAACAGATCAATTAAAAAATGATAATAAAAATGATTTTGAGTTCTTGAAGACCTGATCGACTGTCCATGAAATGCAAAATCTTTCACTGCTAGAGGCAGAACTAATTTGGATCATTTTTTAGGTGATTTTCTTTTTCTTTTAATTTGATAGCTAGGATGTGGCCAATTAAATAATCGCCAAAAAAATAGTGAGAAGAATGATAAAGAAAACATAGATAGAAATAAGAAACTACAACAATTGTAAAAACTGACAAAAAAAAACGTCATTATTTTTATACTACTAGCACATAAAGTTTGTAGATTTAAATTTATGGACAAACCTACTTGCAAAACATTCAGGTCCAATATCAAGAAAGATATGTAAGAGATTCTCACAATAATTTTTAAAGATCTTCAAAGAAAGATATGATCATGATGGTATAAACAACAGGTATCTTGCCACAGAGAGCCAAGAATTCCCAACTAAAATACGTCTGTCACAATCATAAGGTGTCTTACCTGCGAATAGCAGTCAATGGCCATTTTAAAATCTTTATCACGGAATGCAATGTCACCACGCTTTCTAGCTTCAAGCATGTCTCTCATTTGCTGGGTCCATTCTTGAAAGGATAGCTGTTAGGGGAAAAATAGTTCACACTTGTCAACATACTAAATCTCATGATCAGAATAAAATCTTACTCATTCTTCGTTTCTTTCTTTTTTGATAGTTGAACGTGAATTCAAACTAAATCAAGAGGCCGAGACAATGACAAAAGTGCATGGACTTAAATTGATTTCACGCAAAATGACGACAACAAAAGATTTGTAGTAATGGCCCTAAACAATTACCTCGTTGGTTCCCTCATCATCCTTATAATGGGTCATCACCAATATCTGATGCATGGCTGTAAGGTCCATTCTTGAACAAGCATCACCTAAGGGTGAAAGAGGACGTTGGGGAGAGGGAGGAGCCTCTTCCTGTTTCTTAATGCCAAGTAGCAAATAAGATGGCACCTGTTCAAAAAAGTAAACCAGAGAAGCCTGAGTTGCCTGTTATCCTCGGTGGCAAAATAACGTTTCAAACAAAGATATATCAATGGAGAGTTCAAGAAATCCAGATTCTGGCAGAATTCACATCTAAGTTAGCAGAACACAGAGATAGATCTAACCTGTAGAATATATTCCCTCTAATATTCATAAAGGAAATGTAGGATGAAGTATACAATAAGACCATAGCTCGAGGCATACAATACCCCATAGCCATTGCACTTTTAACTGCTACGGATTTACCATTTACAGTGTACTTTCAATCCGAAAATTTTCCTTGTTATGTGTGGACAAATGCAGCCCAACCATCCAATTTTACAACTAATGTTTGTGACCTTTGTGCATGAAAGATAACAATCTTATTGTACAGAATCCCTAAAATAAAAATCCAGCTAAAACATTTATCATAATAGGCTGACACAAGTAAATGTCTAACTTACAATGCTATAGAACACAAGCAAAGAACATCAAAATTTTTCCCTAGAGACAAAGATGATAAGAAATAAAAAGGAAAAGTCAACGTTTTAGATGACCCAAGCCCACCTCAGATAGATCAGATCCTAATCACATGATGAAGGCACAGATTGGCCTAACCAATAAATAGTAGAATAAGAGAGATCACATATTAAAATTCGAAACTGTTAACATATGTTTTTTATTTTTTTCGGGGTTTCAGAGGGTACCCCACCCATTGTATTAATATGTAAATAATGTACAAAGGATATGTCCAAGGCAGAGATGCAAGGGACTCTCACGAGCTCACAATATAGAGTGTTCACCCAAATTTATAATCAATGCTCTTAGGTGTGAGGGGTGGCATTCCAATCTCATGTAGACAAGAGACTCACAATCATTCCTTTGGGGAGGTATGTAAGTCTTTAGAATGCAAATTTTTACGGGCCTTCCCCTTGCCCTTTTAGGGCTGTGTAGACCTAATACAACACTAGTTAGGAAGTGCAATTTTCAAGTGGAAGGCTTTAAAAGGGCAAGAAGAAGGCCCAAAAAGACATGCATCGAAGAACTCAGAAAATATATGGTAACTTTTGGTCTTAGTGAGGGCAATCTTTAGTAGGCCTCACCGTCCCGCCCTGGGGCTATATGGCATTGGGTGTGGCAGTAGGCCAAGGCAGGTGACTACTCCCGCACCCAGCCGCCTGGGTAGGCGCCCAGCTCCAACCATCAGGGAACCCGCCCTGGGCTGTTTCAGCGAGACGAAAATAAGCCACACCTCAAGGGCTTTTTTAGTAATTTTCCCCCTTGAAAAGAGGGAAAATAGGTTATAGGGGGTATTTTGCCCCCCCCCCCGCCTCCCTCCCTCCCCCCCTCCCCCCCTCCCCTCCAAAACCCTAGTGCGAGAGATTTTCCTCCCAAAAACACCTTTTTCTCCAAAACCCTAGTGAGAGAGATTTTCCTCCCAAAAACACCATTTTTATCTTGAATCAAAAACAGATTTAAAATCAATTTCGAACTCGAAGTTTTCATTTTCTTGTGAAATCAAAAAGGATTTGACACGGGGCTTTTTGGATGGCAAAAATCTTATCAAAGAGAGGTTTTGGAATCCTAAAGTGAGCAATTGAAGCCTACTTTGATTGGGTTTTGAAAGGTTAGTAGATTTAAATGTTTATGTTTAGGGTTTCATTTTTTTATGAGTATTGTATTATGTTATTTTCTTTAGGTAATTTTCTTGGGTTTATATTTAAACACATGTGATTATAACATGTGTTTAGGTATGTTTGGCTATGTTTCTACTTCATAGTGCAAAATCAAAAAAATTTAATATATTCTAAATGGATATGTTTGGCTTTGTTTCTAGCTTCTAATGCAAGATTAAAAATTTATAAGATACATTTGTCTATATGATGCATATTTATTTACAATATATGTTTTGGTTATGTTTATAATTTCTAAAGAAAAATCGATTATTTGTAATATGTTTGTGTTTTTTGCTTTTGTTTATATAGTATTATATGTTTGCATATTGTTTTGTAATACAAAATTTGACAATATTACTCATATTGAGTAATATGTTTGCCTTTGTTTTTAGTTTACAATTGATCATATTGAGTAATATGTTTGTCTTTGTTTTCAATTTGTAAACTGAAAATTCATATTTCATAGTAAATTATGTTGGCTAAGTTTGACTAAATTGAGCTTTTCTATACTTTCAGGTTATCTTGAGTGTTGACTCTTGAGTTGTCTGTTGTCACATACTCATATTCCAAGAATCTCAATGTCTTCTTCTGGGTAATAAATTGATCTGGGGTGGAATCATGGCACATGCCCAATTCCATCGGACAAACAAAAGATCCAATGCAATTACTTTAAGAGAATCTATTCATGCGGAATTAATAGATTCAAGAAGCATTTGGCGGGGATAAAAGAGTATGTTGTTCCTTGCACTCGTCTCAATAGACGTAAGGAATGAGATGTTGGGCCTTCTAGAAGGGTTCAAGAAGAAGAAAGATATTAGGAACCAAAGAGAAGAGAAAGAGGTGTATGAAAGTAGGGCTAGGCCAATGATAGATGTGACGATTAGGCATAGTAGGCCACATAGTGTTGGGCCTACAGATTCTTACTTTGCCCCCCACCCCCCCAATCCTGTTGTTGCGGCTCGAGGAAAGGGACAAACTAAAATTGATAGCCATCTAAAAAGGATAAAAAAGAAAACGCAGATCAGTATCTAGCTCAGTGGATTTACCAAGCAAGCATCTCTTTCAATGCCACTACTTTGAAGAGCTCAAAAAGCCAAGGTGGAAGCGGTGGGACAATTTGGCTCTACATATATAATTCCTACCCCTATACGAGCTCAAAGGGCCTCTACTTAAAAAAGAGGTAGAACTGACCAATGATTATGTTAAGACTCATAGGGATGTATGGGCTCGGTTTAGGGTAATCATAATGACTAATGATGGTCTGACCAATGGTGTAGGAGTGTAATGAATTTGATGGTAAATTGTCCACTTGGGACAATTGTTTTGCAATCAATTGATGCATCTGATAAAGAACATGATTGTGTATCCAATAATTTGGGAGCGAGGGTTCACATACAATGGATTGTGGACCACCAAGTTTTAGGACCTACAAACTTTCTAAATTCCATGATTCCTACATAGTTTACAATTCACAACTTTACACGCTTTGTGAATCGTGATTTACATCTAGTATCAAAGAAAGGCAACAAAAGAGAGGACAAGGGGAGAAGCAAGAAGATGGAAGGAGATACAAAAGTTAGTCGTATTATGGTTCAATTGAAGAATGTCAATACGCTTAACTTCCTTGAAACCTAAAACCCATTAGAGGGGCAAAATTGTGGGTTCTAGGTTCATTTGAAACCTAAAACCCATTAGAGCCTATTTAAGAGAGAGAAAAATCCCAAAAAACTAGTTTTCGAGTTTCATAGGATCGAAGGGTTTTTCAAAGTTCTGAGAAATTGATAAAAAACATCATTATTGATATTAGATATAATTTTGGATTTTTATAAATCTATTAGAGGGTTTTTTAGAAGATTTTGAGTCTTTAAAAACATCTTAGAGGTGGAAGTTTGAAGTCGAGCAATCAAAGTTAGTGATTTTTTTTTATTGCTTGTTTAAGTTCTATTATTTTGAGTTGTCTTCTTCAGGATCTAATCTAAGTAGTGATCCGGGTTGCAAATATGGCTACAACCCAAATCGTTTGGATAAAAATTGCATAAGATGCAAGTTTTGCGAAAAGGATACAAAAGGGGGCATAAACCGATTCAAGAAACATCTTGTTGGTATTATGGGGGATATTGCCCCATGTAAAAAATCTCCTAATGCTGTTAAAGAAGAAATAAAAAATTTTATGAGTCTTGTAAAAATGAAAAAAGATGAGAGACGTGCCTTTATAGCAGAGATTAGGTCTAGGGTTCAAGTCAGTTATGATGATGATGACAGTGATGAGGACAGGAAGGGATGTCATGAGGTAGAACAATCCATTATTAGGTTGATTTGTGGTTCCACTGGTTTGGTATTTGGTAACTTTGGTAGGTAAATTTTAATTTTTTTTAGGTTTTAACCATATATGGAAGGTGAATTTTGGAGTGTGGACTATCAATCAGACTACGGAATATGGATAATTCATAATTGGATATGGACTTATGGTTCTGGTCTTATGGAGTGTGTGCTCCTACGTGTTGTGCAGTATACTTTTGAATTTTGATGTGCCCTAAATCCATAATTCTTATGTTTTATACAATTATACTTATAATGTTAGAGACTATAGAGAAATTCCTCTTTCTACTGGGCCGCACAGGTTCTGAGCGCCCGCCTAGCCGCTAGGCAGCCTAGACCCCCCGGGCCGCCTAGGACCCACCTAGCGCTTGTTGAAACACTGAGTGGGAGTTGCCCAATCAATTGATTGGTGCCAAAAATGAGGATGTGTGCGTTGTAGCCTTGTAGGGATACCAATGTAGGAAGGTGTGAAATTTTTTTCATGGACCACATGATTAATTTTTTATAGTGCTTCTTGCTTAAGTAATTGTTTTTATCACCCTCCATTCCCGTTGTTAACATGGAATCGAGGACTTAGGTATTACATTACCATGTTGGATTGCCATTATCGCTATGTGTGAGATCATACTCCAATGACAACAAAATGTTACAGAGAACTTCACAAACATGAATTTCGTTTACATTTGATACGGGGTTTGATAATTTGGAAAAAGTTAAACGTATTGTTCAATGGAATTCGCTCCCAAATTACAATATAGACAATAAGTGAATGTCGGTAACCTCGATCCTTATCGTCGGGGAAATCGATCCCATTTAGTAAAGAATTCTCTCCTATGCAAATATGGAACGTGCTCCCTAAAAGTCACAGATCTCGATCCTTTTACCTGACCATGTACAGACCTCATTCCCCCAAACACAGATCTTCAAGCTACCTCGCTCCGCACTCTCGATCCCGATCCATGAGCTCTTTTTACTCCCGTTCCCAGTAACTATGGACAAGATCTGAGCCAGACTGATATGTTAATTTTGTTATGAGGAAGCATATAGGAACTCTGTAGAAGAGCATTTGGAAACAAGAATAGCAACATGATGTTGGACTTGAATGAGTACATGAGTCCAAACAATCATCTAGAGTAGGTGAGTGCTTGCAATAACAAAATTTTGGATATGATAATAAACCCAGGATATCCACCTCAGATCACTTCGTAGAAAATTTTATTCTCTTCGAGACTCAAAATTATTTTTCTTCACCATTCTGCTCCCATTAAGGAGACTCAGAGGAGACTGAAATTGTACACCGAGCAAATGAGACTAACTCATGTTATCCTCAGGCTTTTGTTCTTAACCATTCTGCCTCCCCAGCCACCACTTTAAAGTAATGCACCTAATTTTAAAGAAAACTGCAGGTCCACAATCCACAAAAACGAAACTGGCAAGGGGCAAAATGCAAAAAACATTAAAGAATGTACTTTAACTTTTAACCATTCCCAGACCAGCATTTAGAAGGCATTTTCTCAATGAATAACAGCATCGGCCATTTAGTTCAACTACCCGACAAAGACGGAAAATGGCCACCATGAAAAAGTTGATCACTAAAAGAGATAATTACTGGCTTTTGGGCACCTACAAATCACATACAGGTGACGCACGTACTGTCCAATAGTTTTCCCAGATTATTTTAATTGTTCACAGCAGATAATAGTGAATCATACTTGGATAATTCGATGTGGGGCGCAGAGAGAAATAACTATCTGAACTTTTTGCTTGGTTTCAATCTGATGTGCTTTTCCTACTGAAAATAGCTCAGGCATATAAAAAATATATATTACAATGAATTTCAATGATATGAAAAGGAAACTCACTAACAAAGTCAAGGAAAACATTCACAGTGAATCCAAATAATCAACAACAAATATGAGAAATATAGCTTACATCTCTTTTTGTCTGTAATGGTGTCAATGCTGCAACAAGCTCAGCTGCATTCGGCCTCTCCTTAGGTTCATATTGCAGACAACGAGAAGCAAGGTGGACAACTTCAGTCCCTTCTTCTGGTGAAAATTTCCCCTCCAAGTGTGAGTCCATTAGAAGTAAAGTATTCTTTCCCCTAATAACATCAAGAGCCTGCGTGTAGACTACCATTGTCAAATATAAACAGAAAATAAACACATATGATTATTACTTCAGTATAGAACTCTCACGACAAAAAAAATAGTTCACAAGCATTGGTGTTTTCGGAAGCAGTTGTCAACCTTTTTCATCTGGGTAATTACAAAAGGATCCTATGCAAAACTATGAATCCCACGAAATTTGAATTTCTCTTCAGTAAATGAAACATTAGGGCACTATTCTGACTCCATAAATGATGTCCCTGAAAGAGACTTCACACAGAGGGATAAGGATGCCAAAAACGAGAAGTTACGGGATAAAAATGAATTGGCCACTGATATAAATCGCTATTGTCAATAGAGGAGCTACTCTGGTTAGGCATTTCCTGAAAATTAGAGAGATTCGTTCTCTCAAACTTTGACTCAAACACTTGAGTTATCAGAATTTGAGCCACCAGGTCAATGTGGTGGCTACAAAAGGATCCTATGCAAAACTATGAAGCCCAAAAAATTTGAATTTCTCTTCAGTAAATGAAACATTAGGGCACTATTCTGACTCCAAAAATGATGTCCCTGAAAGAGACTTCACACAGAGGGATAAGGATGCCAAAAACGAGAAGTTACGGGATAAAAATGAATTGGCCACTGATATAAATCGCTATTGTCAATAGAGGAGCTACTCTGGTTAGGCATTTCCTGGAAATTAGAGAGATTCGTTCTCTCAAACTTTGACTCAAACACTTGAGTTATCAGAATTTGAGCCACCAAGTCAATGTGGTGGCTACAAAAGGATCCTATGCAAAACTATGAATCCCACAAAATTTGAATTTCTCTTCAGTAAATGAAACATTAGGGCACTATTCTGACTCCAAATATGATGTCCCTGAAAGAGACTTCACACAGAGGGATAAGGATGCCAAAAACGAGAAGTTACGGGATAAAAATGAATTGGCCACTGATATAAATCGCTATTGTCAATAGAGGAGCTACTCTGGTTAGGCATTTCCTGGAAATTAGAGAGATTCGTTCTCTCAAACTTTGACTCAAACACTTGAGTTATCAGAATTTGAGCCACCAAGTCAATGTGGTGGCTACACTTCGCACACACTGGCACCAGATAGGTATGCTACTGTCTGCAACAATAATCTATGGAAAGCCAATCTCTTATGGCAGAACAGGAGTGGGTAACCTAAATAAAAGGTATACAACTTACCACAAATCCACACCCAAGCAAAACCACATTTAATCAAACCCCAAATTACTTGTGAGGATAAGAGATGAATTTAACAGTACAGTTGTTTCAGGATCTTGTTTTGTTCTTTCTTTTTTTAGCATAGAGTGCAATGACCGGCACTCCAAAACTCAAGACAAACTCTGAACCACAGAAGAAACTCAGACATCCAGAGAACTACTAAAAATATCAAATAAATTTGTCCCACAAAAAGAAAACTATCATAAATGGAAGTTTATCTTCCTAATCTCCGATCAATTGATTCAAATGCTGGTGTACCCGAGTAACAATTTCTCCCTTTCCCTCTTATAAGTGAAGTACGACACGCCAATAACATGCATGACTGCCTTGCTCCCTTCAGTAAGTTTGCATCAGAATGATATAGAATTTTACATTTCTAAAGCATAGTTGCAAATGGAGGCAGGAGGAGCGGAAGCGAAAGCGGGAAGGGGAATCATCGTGGCTAGAAGCTCCCTAGTATGGGAGCACCATGGGAACAGGTACAATCACGTATATGAAATAGACTAAAATTAGAACATTATTTACAATCTACTTATAAATATATTAAATTATATGTGAATGCATATCATAAAAACCTTTGGAAAACATCATATACCGTATCTTCACATTATTAAAAATATATATGGATATTAATATACTCATTAATGCATTTATCTACATAAAAATTTATATTTAAGAAGAAAAACAAAAACGGATTTTATCTTAACTCAGTTTGAATGGTTCAATTTGCAAATTAGGGAGAACGATTGTCCAAATGTAATACCAAAATTTATTACATTCTAGAGCACAAACACCTTTTGGTAGTTTACCTTGAATGAAATCCTTTTCTTAGTGTAACCTACCAACCCATTATGACCCACTTTGCTTACCTTGAGCTTTATTAACTTCTGAAGCCAATGATTTATTTGTAGCCAATGCTTTATTAACTTCTTAAGCTTTATTAACTTCTGAAGCCAATGCTTACCTATCCATTATGACCCACTTTGCTTACCTTAAGCTTACCTTACCTTAAGTTTTATTTCCAAGATTCAAATTTACATTTAATGCCTTCTTAAGGTAACTTACATGTACATGAATCGGGTAACAGACCACTAGCTATAATTAGATATTATTGCTACTTTTTGGGAAGCTTGTCTCCAAAAAATTGAAATTATTGAGGTGTAATCTTTTTAACCAACAAATTAACTATTACCTTGTCGTTTTTCACACAGATCCCCATTAGTGAGAGAAAGGACTAAGGATCATGATCCCATGTCAAACGGGATCGAGATCTTGTGAAAAACGGTTGAGATCTCCCAAGAAGGATTAGCTCTGGGAATGTGGAACTGTGTTCCCACGAGCTTCATTCATAATACTAAAGTCATCATTCATGAAACTGCCCAAATAAAGCCCATTCTCCAAATTCAGTACAGAAGAATTCAATGGGAAAGGGAATCACTTACATGGCTTGGAGGGATATGTTTCCCACTAAGAAGATCCAAGAGAACTGTACCATAACTGTAAATTACACTCTCTTTGGTGACTCTTCCTGCAAGAACTTCACCCTGATTACTGACAAAACAAAATAGGACGTAAAGGTAAAAACTTATCTCAAACCATATAAATAACAACATAACAAGTATTGATGCAAGAGAATTCAAACGAAAGAAAAAAGAAGTGAGAAAAGTATTCATTCAAAGGTGGACTAAAAAGTGAAAACAAGGCAATTCAGATATGATTCTGAAAACTCTGCTCTCCATGGGGGAAAAAGAGACGAAGGCTGAAAGGAAATCGGGAATGTTGATTGGAGCTGTTTCTTCCAGATAATTTGGTGTCAGTTGGCCACCGTAGAATCTTTGGACAAAGGAAGAGAGCCTGACTCCACAATTTGAGAAGCTAAAAATGGTGTAAATGTATATGATATTTTTAGAGGGAATCTTTCATGGGCTTTGAGGAGAAGTCCATGGGATTTCGAGTGGCAGTGGTCATGTGATCGGAGCAGAAATTGGTGGCTGGTACAAAAGCCTGTGAGAAGGTTCTAAATAGATGCCTAATGAATTGAATTGTGTAGCAAATTCTGAAGAGCAAATTAAAAGAATGGTTCCTTTCAGAAGCAATATTATAATAAGAACTTAACCTTACAATAATAAAAAGCATTTTGTTTTGGTACTAAAATGTTAAGATTTCAGCAAGAATTTAGGGAAGCAAAATATATTATAGCACACATGCACATATGTTTTGCATTTTTCTGCTAAATAAGCAAACAATAGAATGAAGTAAATCTCATACACAAAACATGGAAGCATGAATGCAAAAAATGACTACTAGGCCATAATTCCATAAATAAAGAAACAGCCATGTCAAAACAAGACACATGCAGATTTTTTTTTCATTTTTTGTTTTTTTGTTTTTTTGTTTGTTTGTTGGTTTTTTTTTTTTTTAATGGGGTGGGGGGGGGGGGTAACTCTGTACAGAGTCAATAATTCTTTTACCCAAAATGCTCACAAAGAAAGAGTCAAATGATAACCACAAATGGACTCATGCAAATATGCACATTCGAGCCACAAATAATCTAAACCAGCATCCATGTTGAAATAAACACACTGCTTTCAAGAAATGCCTGGAAAATGTCTGTGGAGAGGCCGGAGTAAGCATTCAATGCAAACTAATGCACACCACATCATTTATCTTTATGTTTCTTAATTTATTTCACTACACTACATCATCAGTGGGACTCATTTGTTAGAAAGATTATCTGGCCCCATATTATCAACTCCTTTAAGACAGCCATCTCCCACAACGTTCCAAGTCATAAATCCAATAGATTTCAAACAATGCATTAAGCAATCAGGGTTACTAGCTATTCAGTACACAAGTAGCTTTCAATTCACTCCAATCAAGCAAATATTTTATCAAATATCCATGTTAAAAAGAAGCACTCAAGATTCAGAAACACAATGCAATTTGATAGCATAATAGAATAGCAAAGACCACCAACATAAATCCTACCATGTCTTTGTAAAACCTTGATATCTTTCCCTTGAATCTTAAACCCACCCCCCTTAGCATCACACTCAAATTGCTCCAAGTACGATTTTGTTCCAATAAAGCAACTACCAATTTATTCTATCTAACATCAACTGATCCTAGACAGAAAGCTAACATGAACAAAGGTATATGCTTTCATGGCCTGTCAATCACAAAGTGATGAAATTTCCCAAAGGGGCAGTATTTCTCTTACCTCTAACCTTCCTTGCTTTCAATATCCACCAAAGAAGTTCAACCAACTAAAGTAAAACCAAGTATTTTAAAGGACGTACTGTTAGTCCATGCAGTGATAAGTATCCCCATCCCCAAACTTCCATTCAATCAGTAGTGGACCACTTCCTGTCACCAATTTTGCCCCAAATCCCCAAAGAATATCTGTAACAGAAAAGGAAACTTTGAATAGAGGAGTAGAAGGGGTAGTGAGATGTGAGGTGCACTACCAATCTTTTCCCTGTACTTTAATGAATACTCTCAATGCAACTGTTGGGGTTTGTGGCCTTTAAAGGCTGTGAGAACGTGTAAAAATAATAAATATAGTTAGTTCCGCAATTCAATGGGAGTTTATGTTGGTTGACTAACCTAAGGGGCATTCTTTGGCCCATGTCTAGTACGAAAGCCTTTTCCCTGGGCATGGGCACTACCATTGAGGGTTTCCTAGAGGGACATCCCTTGTTGAAATCAGAGAGATGTCTAGGGACGACGGACGTAGACCACAAGAGCGTCGTGGTCTCCTGTTTGAGATTGTAGACATGTGAAAGCAAATGATAATTTTTTAACAAACTTCTACACGATATGTACATATGATAGCTGCATCCCAGGAAGCAACCGTATAGAGGGCTATATGTACATGCGCATAGAGAAAGTCGCCCTTGCACTATAATGACATGTGATGTGACTTAACACTTAATGGAACCAATAATCCACATACCAGGACTGCGTTTCCACTATTAGCTAGTTTTGATGGGCCAATAATGAGGCCCTGCATATGAATGTGGGTCATGGGTCCTATTGTGTTGGACTGAGAAGATATTTGTGGATCACGATTTCTAACACAAGTGGAGTGCCCTAATAATCACTTTCCCCGACTCATTGATACCAATCCACTTCTAGAGGTATTTCTTATAGTTTTCAACATTATTTATGCTTCTTTGATGTCAAATATTTTTCAGAATTTTAAGAAATAATTTTATGATTTAAAACCTTGTAAAGGGCAATGATGACATCATAAAGATTACTAGGGGCAAGGTGGGACCCACGTAGGGGGGGCTAGGACCCAACTCCCACACATGGGGGGCCCACATGGACCATACGCCCCACATAAGTGGGACACCCAACTAAATCTAAATTATTATAAAGACATTATTATTATTTTGTCAAAGAAAATCTTGAGGGAGTCTTGTGAAAAGATATTGTTGGTTGGAAAATATGCTTTTGACTTTGAATTGGATCTTCATGTTGACTTGGATTTCTAAAATTATTAGAAGTTATTTCTGTATGAGTACGAGTCTAGATTTTATCAGATTTTTGGAAGATCTCGTTCTAGTTCAACTAGAAGAAGATATGGGTAAAAGATTCACGGGAATAATATTTCTAGATTTCTTCCTAAATAATGATGGTTAATTTCAGAAATAGATGACTCTGATTGGATTCTCTCTCACCTCACGGATTACCTAAGAATCCTAAGGTCAAATTGAATCCTAATTCAAGATGGAATACCCTAGGGTCATTAAAACTTCTATAAAGAGGGGTCCTCCCCTCATTCTCTTCACCTTGAATTCAAACTTCTCTCTTTTTTTCTCCCTCATCCACACCACTTCTCACTCTCTCCAGCTCTCTCTCCTCTTTCTAGGGCGGCAGCCCCAACCACAGAGACCAGGGTGGCATGAACCACCTAGGGCATAGAGAGGGGTCACTTCCAGCCCATCTGGGTTAAAGGGGAGGTGCGACATCGTGGCATGCTCCAAAAGTTTAAAGGGTCTAAAACAACCCTAGGTCCAGTTGCCCACGCTCAAATAATGCCATATAGATCAAATAGAGGGTATCCCAAAGTTGCTTCCCAGTTGAGTTGGGGTGTGCTAGGTCCGAAGGGGGTAACCCAAGGCAAAGGTTCAGTAAGTCTTTCCAGTTTTATTTGCCATTTTATTTTTAGTTCTTGATTCATATTTGCTTAAGAGGTCCTAATTGTAATAGAAATCATACTGTAAGTTTGAATTCAATTTGTAAGTTTTCTTTGGCAGTAAGAATTAAAGATCTTAGATTGTAGTAGGTTTATTTTCTATTTCTGTAATGTCTAGTGACAATTGTAAGTAGAATCTCCAGTTATTAGTTAAAAATAAAAAAAGAATCGAATCTATACTTTTGAATCACTCAAGCCCCTAGCAACAAGGCCAAATTTGGGAACCTTTTGTTTTTTAGAATGTGAATTATATTTAGGTACAGGATATACAAAATTTTCACGAGACGTGACTTTCAGGCAACCCATACACGGATTCCTTGTACAAAACAAATGAAAGCAAAAAAAACAAAATGGTCAAAAAAGGTTCGGCAAGCCACACACTGACTGCTAAAAAACCAACAGAGGATCAAAAAACAATGCGTGGCAACCCACTAGCCAGGTGCTCAGCACATCTAGAATAACAGCCTACAAGCCAGGGGCTCACCCAAAGCTAAAAAACTGGTCAGTACCCAGTAGGTGATAGAGAGAAGAAGGGGGATACAAAGAGAACGACGGAATGAGGTGGGAGAAAGACATGACGAGAGATGAAGATAGAGAAAGCAGATGTATAAAGAGAGAAATAGAAAGGGAGTGATAGAAGGAGAGCAGGTTAGAAATAGTTTAGGAGAGACTGCGAAAGGGAGAAGGGGCTGGCGGGGCGGAAAAAGAAAGGTAGTAGGGGAGAAAAAACAAGACAAAACATCCACAAAAAGAAAAGAAAAACAGACGTCCGCATCATAAACACTAAACCAGCACAGCCTCAGATTCACTAAGCTTAGCAATTCTGGCCAAAGGAGAGATGGGACAAATGTTAAGTGCAAACACAACCAAATGCTAATTAGAAATAATACTGAAGACCCACAGAAATGTTGCTATCGCAGTATGGCAAAAATAACAACTCACAGCAATCAGCAAACTCTTTAACCATCATTCTTTCCTAATGTTACATAAATCCACAGAGCAACGTTACCATGGTACTTCATTGCTTCCATGTCACATTTTGACAACAAGCATCAACATGAAGTTTTTAAGAGGCATTTGTACATGTATCCAATTTTATGCATTTGTATGCAGGAAGGAACGTTTTTCTGTAATTGCTTCAATGGACGCTCTAGTCTAGCCTCGTGAGGTTTTTGTGGTCCAAATCAAGCATACTCATTTTACAAAATGCATCTCAAAATAACATTGCATCAGAGTCACATGGGAGATTGAAATCAGCACCCTAAAAAAATATTCAACAAATTTTAGGGAACTCAAAAACCAATTAACATCCTGGTGTAAATCTCAAACCTGACACCCCATGCCTCAAAACAATCCTTGGATCCTATCCATTGCCTTAAAAAGAAAACCTTATTATATATCTAAATCTTGAATTTCGTTTTGACAAGCACTTTTTCAGTGAGCTTTGGCAAACATCTACAACATTTAACTTTCGATTTTTAGAATTGCAAGAAAATACTCCCATTTATAAAGTTCTTGGGCAAGCTTTCTATGCCAATGTTGTTAGACTCGCTTTGGAGCCTGCTTTGGTTTGATCCTAAAAATGAAGCAATTCGGTGCTTCAACTGATTCGGGGGAAGACTTCGGGTTTTTTTTTTAATTTAAAATAAATAAAAATACAATTTATTTTTTAAAAATTAATAATATAGATTTATTCAATAATAGATAAAATAGTTAAAATATTACTTCAACACTACTAATTTTAATTTATTTTTTAATACCTTGGGGTTTGGAGCATAATAGTGAGAAATACTTGAATGGTTCTTTTAAATTTAAAACATATAAAAAATACTTGAATAATTTTTTTAAATTTAAAAAATATTAATCTCGTTTTTTTTACTTTTTGACCCTGTCAAAGTGGGTAGGGTTTGTGTTTCCTTTGTACTTCTCTTTATACATATGATAATAAGTGAGGTGGTAGTTTGGTTTTGTACTTTATCTATACGTCGCAGTCATTGTGAAACACATCTTTCTTATGTAAACTTTAAGATATAAGAGAGTAATTCGCAATTTAGTTCGCTTCGATAGAGAGGCAACACCCGAACACTTCGAGTGCTTCACCCGAAGACTTCGGGTGCTTCGACAGAAGCGAAGCGAAGATAACAACATTGTTCTATGCTTTCCCTAATGCACAAAACTTATATACATCCCCTATCCAGCCATCCATTCCGAATGGACGACTGAGATGGCCCCAATCACGATGTCACGTCTCTACACTATTTTATTTTAAATTTTTTCTACGAAATATTTCGACACCAAATTTTGGGTGTCCACTCCTCTCTTAAACTCACACTTGTAGAAAATATGAAAAAATTATTCGAATAAAATAAAATGAGTAAAATACCTCTGAAAGTTTCAAGGGTTATTTTGGTCATTATATTTTATTGAATAATTCGCTTTAATATTTTTTCAAGGTACGCCCCACTAAGAAGATAACACATACCAAATTTCATATTCATACAATTTGTAGATAAAACTAAAAATAAAATACTCTGAGACGTTGGATTCAACTTCATCTTCCTTTATTTTCAAATGAAACGAGTGTAATTTGCTATAAATTTTAGGGAAAATTACAAACCTATCCGTTATACTTTGTGTTATTACGGATGTACCATATAGTTTCCGTTATTACATGTATGTCCGTTTTTTACCTTTTATAACTCAATTTTTTAAAAAAGACAACTTTACCCATTTTCGGATGTTGAATAACCGAATTGGAGGGTTTTTCGGATGTTCAACATCCGAAAATATTACATTTTCGGATAATCAACATCCGAAAATGTGACTGCATAAGGTTTCAAGAATTTCGAAGTCACATTTTGGGATGTTGAACATCTGAAAATATTTGAAAATGGTTTCGGATGTTGGACCTCAAAAAATGGCATATTTTAGGATGTTCATCATCCGAAAAATGATTGCGAAATTCCAAAGACCTCCAATATTTCGGCCTATTTTCGGATGTTGAACATCCAAAAAACCCTCCAATTCGGTTGTTCAACATCCGAAAAAAGGTAAAGTCGTCTTTTTAAAAAACTTGCGTTTTAAAAGGTAAAAAACAGACATACATGTAATAACGGAAACTATTCGGTACATTCGTAATAACGCAAAGTATAACGGATATTTATGAAATTTTCTCTAAATTTTAAGTAAACAGTTTTTCAAAATTTTCAACTTTCATAAATGCCTATAGATTTCATATAACCTAAGTTCCTCCCATTCTAATTTAAAGAAATGCCTGATTTGACATAAGTATTTTAGATTTAAATTCCTCAACAAACTAAACAAAATAAAAGAAAACTTATATAAGCATTAACCTTGGTACGAAGTTTCAAGGAATGAAAATTTAGGGCTATAATTGGCGCATAAAACCTCCTATATGACATTAACCCCAAGCCAATAACAACAAACAATTGAATTAATCTCCAATATATACATTGGAACTCCTAGAAGAAATAAAATGTGAATTTATCAAACCCTAGAGAGAATTATACCTCAGGACAAAAATTACAACCACCTCAACTGCTCAGAAACTCATATCACCTCTATGAGTCTCATCAGAGACAAAGGTCCCCTTGACTCTATTGAGGCCAACTTGGGAAAACAAATTCTGTTATATACCTCAGCTCAAGAATTAAGCAGCTTGTCATAACCTCAAACACCTGAGAAAAGAAACAAGAGTTACTTTTACTCTCAATTAACCATTGCACCGCGAAAGTATACCTCTAGAAACTCGCCTCATGGAAAGACATCCATTGAGATTCTCCTACATCTGGTAACTCTCTGAAGTGAAGTTTCCACCCTATCCCATCCCTCCCAAGCATTCAATAGGCAATTAAGGAAACATTAATGGGATAACTAGTACGAAAGATATTTTGAGAGTTTTAAAGCTACCTGTTAAAACCACCACTAATAAGTTCCTTGGTCCAGATATATTAAAACACATATCCATAACACATTATTAAAATACATATCCACAATGAAAAACATTGCTGGTAATTGTATTTGTACAAAATGTTAAGATTGGGCACAAAGAGAGGCAATATGCAAAACAACTGATAATTACTTAATATAAAGAAATAGGACTTCACAGTTTACCTACTAAATGTGAAGTCAAGAGTACAGAACACCAGTACCGCAGTTTGAGCATTCATAATTGCAAAGTATTCCAGCAATGGAACACAATCTAAAAGAGAAATGGTTACCAGTTCTCATAAACTCTGGAGGTGTATATGCCAGATTTGTACTGTAACTTTTTCCATCCCTACTATTTTTCATTAGGCCAAAACATGATAGGCGGGGATCACCATCCTACAAATCAAAGAAGCGCAGATCAGGTTCCAAAAATCAATCTTTCCTTTATTTGCTTTGTTCGTAATAGTGCTTATCCAGATCTCCAATGCCAACCAGAAAACATTCATTTATCAAACCATATCAAGCAAAAAAATAATAATAATATTCAACAATGCATATGCTGAAGTTAGTCAACAACAATTATGCATCAAATGACTTTCCAACAATGGAATAACATGTACAATTTTCTGTACATATGAAAATAAATCAAATGTTGTTCATGGAGGCTTAGCCCTTGCCATTTAGTCATATGACTCATCTCCAAATAAAAAAGAGATTGTAGCCTAGGAGGTAGACATGGATGTGACATACTACAGGCCCAGATTTAGCTTTTTGCGAATTCAGGGGTCCATTCATACTACAAGGAGCATCATGCGTACTACATGTTACACCTCCATTTGCGAGTTTTCATCAGTCATCTCCAGTGCTTGAAAATTCAGCTGCATAGCCGTCAAGGTGGTGCAGGCATGCCACCAACAAAAGGCATCTAGGCGCATGCTCTAGGTGGCCACATTCCTAGGCAGCCCATTTTTCCGGGGGAAGGCTCATTGTGGGCACCTTGGCCCGCCTTAGACACTCCACTGGTATACCAAACTTCAGCATGAGAGACCTTTATTTTGCAACGTCCTATCATAAACTTTTGTTTTGGCTAAATGTCAAAAGTTATTATTGTTTCAAAAGCCAATCGATAGGAGAAGAGGATTATGGTAATGCCGGAGAGAGCGAATACAAGAGCACATAGAAATCCAGCACATTCATTGGGTATAAGCATGCATAAAACCTCCTACTGTGGACATGCAAACGTGCACATGCACTACAGATACACATGATTACATTACATGGTATTACACTCAAGGGCTTCACAATTTGTAAAATCCCTTGGTTTGTTTATTTGTTTCTTATAATAAATTTTTTTACTTGTTTTTATAATTTTTATATTTTTTCCATTTTTCTGTAATTTTACCTTGTTTAATATTTCCTAATTCTTCATAATTTATTTTGCAAACTACCACACAAATACGAGCAACGAACCAGTCAAAACCGTCTAGTCCGACCGGACTAGTACCCTTACCAGTTCACATCAGTGTCCTGAAAACACTAGAGAAAATTTCCTCTCTTCAAAGACTAGCATATGAAGGCACGTCAAGGGGATCATTATACCACTACCAATGTGAATCACCCATCCCTCATATAAACAGCTGCACAAAAAATAAGTCCTACTTCTTAGAACTTACAAATTCTAGTTGATGAACTCAACTCATGAGGACTTCAGGAGCCTGGATTGATGGTTTGCATCTTGAAAACTGCAAACATAATATCCAAGGATCCACTCCCACCACTGACCTAACCAAACAAACAAGATTTGTTTCATGCAAATTATTCTATGTTTGAAAATTTGCTTCATACAAATCATTCTCTGTTTGACAAAGTTGTTTAGAGAAACATTCAAATCAGCCGTCTACTGCTAATAATGCACACCATATTGATTGAGGTAACTAAAGCAACACAAAAAAAAAAAAAAATGTTGAGAAGCCGAGAGAGCAACCAAACTTTCTTATTATTTACTCATCTTTCATAAGAACTTTTAGGATTTCTTTTGGGCATTTTAAGTACTAGTTTCAAGGGAGAAAGAGGATTTTCTGGAATCATAACCTCTAGCTAGTATGAGAAATCTGGACGTGGGAACCTTGACACTTGAAGTGTTGGATCACTCCAATCACCTTGTCATGGTAAAACAGCACAGGAGGATTTATCATTTCCTTTGATCCAACTGCTGTACTCCGTTTCCAGCAAAGACTTACAAAGTATTTATGCAATTTAAAACTTAATATTTGTTAAAGGAAGGGGAGGAACGAGAGAGAGAGAGAGAGAGAGAGAGATGGAAAAGGGAGAGGAAGGCAGAGTGACGTGAGAGTCCAAAATTGGTCTCATGCACCTCTCAAATCAATAAAACTAGAGAAGTAAAACTACACATACAAACTAGATATAGGAAATATAGGTCCTATTACCTTAAAATAAAACAGAAATAAGGACCTTTAACACTTCCCCTCAAGCTAGAGCATACATGTCACCCATGCACAACTTGGAGCAAATTGTTTGAAACATAATACAGCTAAGAGCTTTATTGAAGATGTCTGCTAAGTAATCCCTAGATTTCACAGACACTTGCTTACTAGTGGCCTTCTCTTGAACAAAATGACATTCAATATGTTTAGTTCTCTCATGAAGCATTGGACTCCCAGCTATATAAGCAGCTTTATTATCACAACGCATCTTTATAGGCTCAGCAATACTAAACCCAATCTCCTGCATCAGTGTCTGCAACCACATCAATTAACATGTTAGTATGTATCATTGCTCTGTATTTGACCTCTGCACTAGATCTAGCCAGAACATTTTGTTTCTTACTTCCCCATGTAACTAGATTTCCACCAATAAATGTTCAATAACCTGTGGTAGATCATCTGTCAGATGGAGAACCAGTGCAATCAACATTTGAGGAACTCTCAATGACCAAATGATTGTTTGACCTATTAATCAGACATCTACCTAGACCTCTCTTTAGATTCCTCAAAATTCTATGAACAGCATCCCAGTGAGGGATACTTGGGGAGTGAATAAACCAACTCACTACACTTAGGCGTAGTAATGGCCAGATAAACCAGCCTGCTACAAGTCTTCTATACCTTCCTCGATCCTGAAACAATGCCCCTTTATCAACTAATAATTTAATATTTGAATCCATAGGAGCAGGGTTTTAAAAAACGCCGAGTCGAACCAGACTTGCCCGGTTCGACTCGGGAATCGCCACAAAACGAGCCAACTCCTCACATAAAACGGGAACCGCTCGTGTCTAGAGAGAACCGGGCGGTTTTAAACAATAAACCACCCGACGACATCATCAACCGACGGTTTTGAAGTCATCACTCCGACACGGACACGTGTGCACGTGGGCACAGACACATCCGTACGTGCGCACACGCACGCGCACGTGTGAGGCACAGACACATGCGCAGGTGCGGACGCGCATGTGTGAGGTTGCCCCAATATTTCCACGCGTATGACGTAGTTCATATTGCATAGGTATTTATATACCAAAGTGGAATACCCATCTTTCGAAGTGGGATAATTCTCAAACATCATTAAATGAAAAGGAAATGTAAATATATTCTCTTAATCAGCAAGTTATAACCACATGTGGTGAGGTGGCGTGGCGGTTATGTCATGTGCTTCTTCACTTGATGACCCAAGGTCGAATCCCCCCTTGGGTGTTGCATTTGCATTTTTGTGTTGTATAGTAAGTTTTATTGTATATATTGTATAAATATTTTTGTAAATAACATAAAAGGCATAAAAAAATAAAAAATAAAAAAGTTAATTTTTTGTGTAGCAGTTAATTTTTGTTGTATATAGTGGTATAATTATTTTTGTAAATAACATGAAAGGCATAAAAAAATAAAAAATAAAAAGTTTATTCTATTTGAAATCTCCATCTTTCTACTAACAATCTCTTTCACTAAATTTATTGTAGAAACCTAAAAAAATATATTTTTGAAAACTTGAAAAGTTATTTCCAAAATTTGTACGCATTTTATTAATTTTTACATTGTTAACCAAATTTTTTATTTTATTTATTAATTTTTACATTATAAATCATGTAATGTACTATTTGTCTTACAGTTGTCAATAATACATTTTAAATTAGATAATATTATAAAATATTTTAAATTTGTTATTATTTATCTAATAAAATAATTATAAAATGTAAACTAATAATTATAATTTCAGTATATAATATTATAATTAGTTAGGTTGTAATAATTTTGGATTATAGTTAGTTAGGCTATAATAATTTGGGGTTTTTTAGCGGATTAGGGTTTTTCTCCAAAACGTGATTTTAATGACCATTCTTTCATTGATTAGTCTACTCTTTATAATAGTCCATGTATAATTATATATTTTATCCATGATAATTCTATGATTTTTCTTTTATGTGATGCAAATTTAATGGTTAACATAAGTTTATACAGGGAAAGAGCATCTCAATATTCACAAATTGATGAAAAAAATGAAAGTTAATAATGTAGTACCCTCATTTCTCATTGGATTCCTAAAAAATAACATTTATAATGAATTTTAATAATTTTTTCGGATTTTTTTGAAGCTTTAATCATACTGATTCAGCCGATTCCCGATTTGGATCGCCGATTCGCCGATCCGGATCGGTTTTTGAGGTGCCCGATCCGGGTCACCAATCCGCTTTTTAAAACCATTGCATAGGAGTATCAACTGGTTTAGCCCCTAACATTCCAGTATTTATCAACAAATCAATCACGTATTTTCTTTATGGCAAGCTAATGACATGCTTTGATCTAGCTCAATGTTTTAAAATGCGGGATACGGCCCTGATGCAATGGGGGGCCGATGCAGCTCGATGCGGCCCGGATGTGGGTGCATCGCGATGATGCAGTCGATAAATGTAAAAAAATTCTAAAAAAATTTAAAAAATAAGTTAATGCATAAAAAAAAGTATGAAGGTGATATATGTGATAGTAGGTATTTTAGTTTAATGATTAACTTGAACACTATTAGCTGTCGGAGATTCTGTATCCAGTTATCCACCCATATAAGTATTTCCACAGAGCAAGCATATTACACAATTTCTATCTTTAGGATATTTTAATTTAGCATATTTTCAAGCCAGATCCTTATTACTAGAAGATTGGGAAGAAGACATTGCCCCAAAAATATGTATAATAGTAATATTGTACAAGAAGGAAAAATAATTTACCGACTCTGTGAAGTACTACTCGATTTCTTTACGACCTCTGAAACCCCCGATTTCTTATCACAAATTCACCCTAACACCTCCAAATCAACAATCAAAGGCATCCAATGAACATCCAAGTATCAAACAACCGCCAAATCGAAGATTTCGATGAAAAAAAAATTTCCACGAAATTTTTTTTTACCTCGATTTGATGCAAAAAAAGCCACAAAAGTGGCTGAAAATCTTCGTTTAAGGCCCCTAATACCCCCCCAAACAGTTTCCCTAACATTTGGATGGTCAAAAAGAGCAATTTTCCCCTCCCCGAGGGGCAAAACAGAAAAAAAATTCGGTAGACACTGTAGCAGTGGGATGCGGCCTATGCAGGATGCGGCTACGATGCGGCCTGATGCGGCACATATGCGGCCGCATCTGTCAAAAGCGCATATGCGCTTGTTTCTGATGCGGATGCGAGTGCATCCCGCATGATGCGGCCGCATTTTAAAACGCTGATCTAGCTACTCCAGTTCCAAGAAAAATACCTTAGCTGGCCCAAATCCTTTATCCGAACAAATTGTTTTAGGTGGCTCTTCGAATGACTGATTCCTTCATGATCATTGCCTATAATGACAAAATCATCAACATATACAACTAAGAAAATTATCCTGGAGTCCTATGTTCCAATAAACATTGAATGACTGTGTAGAAAAGCATATGCCGCAAGAATTTCACTAAGTTAAGTTTCTCAAACCATGCACATGGGGATTGCTTCAGACCATAAATGGGTTTCTCCAACTTACATACCTTATCCAACCCCCCTGAGCAACAAACCCAAGTGGTTGCTCCATATACACCTCCTCTTCTAAATCACCATGGTGGTAGGCATTCTTCACATCAAAATACCACAGTGGCCAGCCCTTATTTGCTGCTACAGATAGTTAATATTTGAACTGAATTAAGTTTGGCAACAAAGTGCAAAAGTTTCAAAGTAATCAATGACAAAGGCATGGGTGCATCCTTTGGCAACCAACCTGGCTTTTAATCACTATATGGTGCCATCAATCGCATATTTTACTACATAAACCCAACACCCAACAGTTCTTTTTCCAGCTGGTAACTTCATGAGATTTCATGTATCATCCAAGTTGAGTGCATCCGTTTCTTCTTCCATTGCTTTCTCCACCCAGATCAGAAAATGCTTCCCGACTAGATTTAGGGATAGGAATAGATGAAAGAGCTAAAGCAGAACTTTGATAGGATAGGGACGGATTTGCGAAGGTCACAAAATGAGCAATGGGATGCTCATTACAAGACCTTATACCTTTACGGATGGCAGTAGATGCATTATCATCACTATCCAAAGAATACGAGTCAAAAGCAGATAGTGCATCTGTTTGTGAAGATGATAATTGACTGGTTGGCTAAGGCAGTAGAGGGCATCCATCATGCACTTTCCTTCTCAAGTAAACCTCTCCACAGGGTTGCTATTGAGGGCCACTATCATGCGTAGAAGTAATAGATTCGGCTGGTTCAGGCAAATGAGGTGAAGAAGTCTGTGACTATTCTTCTGGAGCAGGGCAAAAGAAATTTGTGTCAAGCATAAGACCCCCTTCTGAAAAATAAGAAGTGTTTTCAAAAAAGGCAACATTTAGAATAAACAAAGTTCTATTGTAAACCAGAATGATAATATCGATAACCTTTCTGAAAGTGAGAATTCTCCAGAAAAACACACTTGACCGCTTGTGGATCTAACTTACCATTAACAACACCCAAACATGAACAAAGCAAACAAACCAAAACACTTGCGGAAGAACAGAAAATAATGATGTATCAGGGAAATGAACAGAGTATGGTGTTTTTCCATTCAAAACCCAGGACGTACCATTAATACAACAGCATGAGGTCAGCAAGGCATCTACCCAGTTAACTTTGGAACATGCATATTAAACAGCACAGTGCAGGTTATTTCAAGTAAATGTCAATGTTTTTTTTTTCTTTCAAACAATGCTAAAGCCTAGAGGCCAAAATGCCTAGGCACCTCTTAGCAGGGCTTCCTAAGCATTTTGCATCTAGGAGCCCGCCTAGGCACCCAAGCTGTTTAAGGCAAGCGCCAAGGAGGAGACTCACTACACCTGTCCAAGAGAAGAAATAGGCCCCCGACCCCAGGAATTTTTGACATTTGAATCAAGGTTTACAATATTTGAATTAGGGTTCAGTATTTTTTTTCTAAATTGTGTTATGATTTGATGTTCCTTTTTTTTGTGATATTTTTACATGCCTGTAGTTGAAATATTTTGTGAATACTAGTTGGGGTTATATTGAATTCATTTTGAAAAGCTTGGCGCATTACAATATTTGAATTACATTTGTTTGCTTTTTTTTTTAATGTAGTGGACTCCAAATAGTTGGGATAAGGCTCAAATGATGATGATGACATTTTTTTGTATAACATGTTATGATTTGATGTTCTTTTATTTTCTGTTTTTCTTTTGTAATACTTTTACGTGTTTGTGGTTAGAACATTTTGTAAATATTACTCGTCTGGGCCTATATAATGTGAATAGTTTGAACTAAATTGATATTTTAAGAATATTTAGATTTTTTTCTGAATATGTTAATATTTAGATTGGAAAACCAAATATCATGTGATTGTTTATATTTCATTTGGTTTCACATGTTATGAAGTTCATTTTTTTATTAGTTTCCAGTTTCCACATATTCTTAACGGTCTTTTCTAGTTTGTTTTGTTTACTTCATAGTTTTCATTTAAACTTCAATTTTATTCTTTGTTTTTTTTCTTAATGTTTTCATTTTGTATACGTTTCATGTTTGTTGATTAGGTGATACTTTGTGTGTTAGTGTAACTCTTTGAACTGTGCTGTAAGCCATGAGTCGCGACAATGTCTTCAACTGAATCAAGTAAGCAAAGCGATCAAGGCTTGGAAGCACAGTTCTTGTCCTTATCCCATTGACAATAATAGGGTGGAGTTCAAGCTTTACAAAAAATCATATAATGCTGGCATTAATAGACTAAAGAAAGTTTTAATCGGCAATAAAGAGGATGTGGACCCATGCAATCAATTACAAATTGAGGTTAGGAGAGATGTTAGGTTACTTAGAGGTTAAAAACAAGAAAGAGGAGATCAGGAGAAGGCATGAAGAAATTGTCAGCAATGTAGATATATTTAGAGTTCGGGAAGAAGAGGATATATATGCCAAGGTTGGATCTTCTAGTAGACAAATGAGGGCCATAAGTAAGAGGCCTCAAAGAAGAGCGTCTATGGATTCTTACTCCATTCCACACACCCCCCACAGTTGGATATATGGCCTTTCAAGGCCTTATATGCAATGACCAACACAGTTAAGAGTCACAATGAGAGTGACCAGTATCATGGTTGCTGCCGGTATCCTTGCGTACTGGGATCCGAACAAGCTAAAATAACTTTGTTTGACTGTGGTGAGGTTCTTGGACCACATTGTGAACCAATACGTTTTAAGGTATTCCTCTAGTCAGGGTCGGAATGATTGAGTTTGCCTTATGTCATGTGAGACACAGCTTGGGGATCAATGGATCCCCGTTTGTTTGAGATGTATTGAGTAATACATTTGTTAGCATAGCTGGGTTGTAAGAGGACATAAGCCCAAATCCCTAACATATGTAGCTTACTCACAATTGGGAAGCTGTTCAGAAAAGGTGAGATCCACCTATCAAAACTGTGCACGGGTGCTAAGAGAGGACCCTCGCACCGCGAGAGTGCATGTCCTTTGGGAGGCACCTGTAATCCACTGTACACCCTGGAATCTGTTCAACCATTGGTTAGCTTTGATACGTCCACTCATGTTCGGACTGAAGTCTGTGATGCATAGGGACCTGTTGAGCTGGTATGAGAAATTGGATTGGGTCTACCCCAGTGGAGTATCATACAGCCCGACCTCTTGTGGATCCGGGTTTTTCCACCCTGGATTTATTAAAAGTGCCAAACCATAATGTTTTGATAAGAAATGATAAAAATTATTTATCATGATTTTAGACGATTTTTGGAAGTTTTATTTCATGGGAAAAATACACTGACAAATTTGTTGGGTAAATTTCAATTAAGGACACCCGCATATGTGGCGTGCGCACACAAATGGTCAATGTGCGCCACACATGCATCCAATGGGATGGCCACATCATTGCGCAATGGGCAGACGTGGAAACCCTAACCCTAGGCATGGAGGCACTTGTTTGGATATATCACATAACCTTGTTCTATAGATATTGTGTTTTATGGCACAATGTGACACACGTGTGGAGACATGTGTGAGTTCACATGTGAGAATGTAGAGATTCCATACTTTCTTAAATTAATTTATCTCCTAATTATTTGATTGAATTAACCTTTAAGTATTTAAAATGAAGAGTTCTTATTGGTGTGAAGGGGATAAGGAGACAAAGCATGATACAAGGTGATGTCATGTCTCCCCCTCTGAAAGTGACCTTTCATTAGGATTAAGAGAGAAGGAAGGTTCACATTTAATGAACCCAATGGGTGGCACGCCACCCTCATTTGAACTTGATAAGCAGATATTTTATTAAGGGTGGAGATTTAATGGTTATAAAATCAATGGTTAAGATGGAATGGTTTGTGAAAATTAGGGTTTAAGGGCACATAAGAAATTATTGAAAAAGTGTGGAGGTGGTATATGGGTATGATGATAAAGGTATGCTCATTAATCACCACCCATGTGATAGCCATCAATGGTGATTAACTAGGCTAGGTCTTTAGCCTCTCTCAACCCTTGGATCATTTTATGGGTGGATGAGATCTAATTTAATCTTTACATCTCACATGAAATGTCTATAAATAGGACCCCCTCTCATTCAATTCACACCTGAATGCTTTTGAATTGAACCACCTACCTCTTCCTCTCCAAACCCTCATGTCCCACTCAATAGGCTTCTCTTCTTTGCTTTCATGTTAGTAGTTCTTCTTACTTGATGCTCCCCTTTCACTCATGTTGAAAGTGTGCCCCTCAAAACTCTTCCACGCCATTTTCATTGATTAGGGGCTCCTTTTATGACTCTTTTAAGCTGCTGGAAACTTTGATGATAACGTGAGGTAAATGCTCCCATGTTCTCTTGAATTGTTTCGGTTAAATGTCGTCTTTAATTCTCCTTCAACCTTGAGCATTTAGTTGGTGCCTCTTCTAAAGTATTTAACGCAAACTGCCATGCCTTTCATGCTGCTGGAAATGCAATGAAATGGTGTACAACAGTGAGCATCAAGTTTGTTTCATACACCTAACTAACTCCCTTTGACCCTACAGTTGTGTGGAACCTTGCACCTAAGTTTTGAACCAAGACTACACCTTTCGGAGCTTGTTTGGAGTCCATTCTTGTACCCTTTTTGGCTTGGTGGTCCCAAGTTCATGTTAACCTTATTTTGATCTCCATTTATGTGAAAGACATTTAATCGTGTGGTGATTTATTTTCTTCCCAAGATTAGATCAAAAGTCCGACCCTTCTTGCACTATCACGAGTGAGTGATAGTCAAGGGTTGTAACTATACCATTGCAGTATTTGCATGGTGATCTCTTGGAAATCGGCTTCACATCGGATACTTTTGGCTCATGCACTTTGTTTCTTTTATCTTTATGTTGTACTTTATTTCATTCAAGTTGTAATAAACAATGCTCAATTTATAAGGGCATTGTTGTTGTTGAAGAATGTTGTAGTTTTTGTTCACATAGTTTGTAGTGAGCAAGGGTTTTCCCAAGGTGATATGAATGTTTGTGTAAGAAGTTTTTAAAGTTTTTAATTTTCATACCTTGTGTGATTCCCTTGATACTACTTCACCCTCTGCCCAACCCCACACCCCCCACCCCCCCCCTGCCCCACAAAAAACCCACCCTGCCCTTCTCCCGGGGGCTATCTTGAGATTTTACCGTGCGAAAGGGCTCAAACAAGCTTAAAAAGCCACTTAAAAAAGAGGATAGAGGTAAGGTATCACAATATATGGCCAGAGGGTTCTACCAGTAGGCATTTCTCTTAATCATGCTAACATAAAAAGTTTTCAGACCATGTATAGGGCCCGAACTTCTTAGGAGCTTAAGGAGCCATTGCATAGAATAGAAGTTGAGCTTAATCATAACTTTTTGAAGACCAACGGGGTCAAACGGGGCATATACAGTTGCACTATTATGATTGATGACTTGAGCGATAAGAGATAGAAGAATTATGAATTTGATGGTGAATTGTCTACTAGGAACAATGTTCTTGAGGTTTATTGATACTTCTGACAAGTACCCTATTGCAACCTTCATTTGTGATTTGGTAGACCAGTGCATAGAGGAGGTGGAGGAGGATAAAGTGGTCAAGGTAGTGACCGACACATACTCAGCCAATATGGTGGCAACAAAGTTATTGATCCCAAAGAGGCTGCATTTTTTTTGGTCACTTTGCGCGGCACACTGAATAGACCTCGTGCTTGAGGTGATTCTTAACAGGTAGTCGATCAGGACAACCATCAAAAAAGCGAAGATCATCACAATCTATATATACAATCACACTAAGGTAAGAACATGAGTTTTATATTATGCTTTGTTGTCACCTGTTTTGATTCTTTTGAATACATACAGGCATGTGACGTCATTGTAAGTTTGTAACTTGGGGAAATTTATGTTGACCAGCTCTTAGCCATGATGAGGAAGTTCACAGAAGGTAAAGACTTGGGGAGAGCTGGGGTAACTAGATATGGCACCTCCTACTTTGTCCTTGCAATCTTTGTATGAGCAAAAGCAAAAGCTTTAGCTAATGTCTGTACTGAGAATTGGACCAAGTCCAAGTGGGCAATCAGAGCAAATGGGAGAGAAGTGATAGAGATTGCCATGGACTCACGATATTGGAATAGGTTCCCTATGCCCTACATGTTTTTGGCCATTAGTTGCACTCCAAATGGTTGACAATAAGAAGGAACCGACAATGGGTCACATTTATAAAGCTATGGAAGATGCTAAGGAAGAAATCAGGATATTTTTTAGGAATAATCAAGCTAGGTATGGAGAATATTTGAAGATTATTGAAGATAAACAGAACTACCAGCCTAAACTTAGTAAGGTGCTACCTTAAACCTACTCACTTTTACACTAATCATGAGATACATAACAAGAAAGTTCATGGATGCAATGAACCAATGCAAATATGCAAAATCAAACTCAACACTGATCATGAAGTCCAAGACAAGCTCTCAATGGATTTAAAAAGGTGTAGGTTCTCAACTTGGTGTCATGGAAAAGAGTTGGCAATAAGAGAGAGGACCGAGATCTCTCCTAGTATGTTCAGAACTTCACTTTGATTTCATGATTTCATATTAAATTTCAACCATACAGTTATCTTATGTACTACATTTACATTTATGTGAAATAGATACACCGTGGACAAAACCATGGGGGACGCGCCCCACATTTGCAGCAGATGGCCATGCGTATATCAAAACTGGCTTGTAGCTCGTCTGAATGTGAACACAACTTAAGCATGTTTGAAACAGTAATATCACTTACTTTACTTGGCAGTTAGTTATTTAGTTTATTAGGTTAACCTATATTATATTTTCCAAAGTTTAATTGTTTATTTGACATTTATCTAATAAGTCCATACAAAGAAGAGGAACGGACTTTAACAGAAGCGATTGAACGACCTTGTTGTTGTTCAACATAATAAAAAACTGCAAGAGTGCCATTAGGAGCTGGAGAGCAATGAAGGGGAGGCTCTTGAAGTTGTTGATATGGATGATACTAGCGACTGGCTAGTTGATGCTAGGGACGATGAGGTATTCCCTAGAGAGGACTTGACAGAGGCCAGGTTCGTGAGGCTGTTGGGACACCATTTAGCCCTATGCGGACCACTCGATCCCAATATCAAAGCCAAAGGACAAGGAAGGGGAAAGCGAAGGAGAATGGGAAGAGGTTGATGAGATTCAGAGAAGAGGATGAAACAGATTCAAATGAGACAAGGGATGAACCTGAATATGTTGAGTAGGGGGATGACTCTAATGATGATCGCATGGCATCATCACCAAATTCTACTCAGAGTGGTCATGAAACCGAATTGCCCATTTGAGTTGTTGAGTAATAGTACATCACATGTGGGCAGTGGACATCATGCTTAGAGTCTTGGACTTTTGATGGTTACTTTATCAATTTATGTCATATGTACTTTAAGGTTTTTTGCCACTTACCAAATGCCAATTCGATTTTTTTTTTTAATGTGAATGTGATGACCGATGATGTCTGTGATTATTTATTTTTTATTTTCAGGGCTTTTGGGTCCATAAAACTGCCCTAATAACTCCATAAGGGGCCTAAACTCCGTAGAGGCCTAAACCCATTAGCGATGGCCAAGCTCGCCCTGATTCCTAGCCGGCCAGGCCCCTAAAACGGCTAGGCAGGCACGTCCGACTTTTTAAATATTGCTTTCAGCAACCCCATTCTGTTTAAGAGTATGCACACAAGAAGTTTGGTGTAAAATACCGTTTTGAGAAAAATAACTTTGAAACGCTCTGGAAAGATATTCTTTAGTGTTATCATAAACACGCATATACTTATCGAATTGAGTTTGGATCTCGTGAAAAAATTTAAAAATGGAGAAAATCTCAAGTCTTTCTTTTATTAAACATAACCATGTCATTCATGAATAATCATCCACAAAAATTACAAAATACATATGATCAGACAAAATTTTTTACTGTAGCAGGTCCCCAGGTATCAGAATGAACAATTACAAACGAAATAGGCCTCCGTTTATCAGTTCTAAGACGAAATGACACCCTATGATGATTGACTAACTAACGAGCTTCACACTCTAAAGCAGACAGAGTATCTAAAGAAGCAACTAACAACTTCAAGTTATTGAGAGAAGGATGGCCTAGCCAACAACGCCATAAGAAGGGAGAAGCAGAAGAGTGAAGTGCAACAACCCCAATCATATTATCATCCAAATAGGATAAGCCACCAAACTCATACCCGCCACCAATCGTCCTCCTCGTGTCCTTAGATCCTGACATACATAAGAGGGGTAAAAAGTTACAGAGCAATGAAAGATCTAGTTAATTTGCTCACAGACACCAAACTAAAAGGGCACTTTGGGACATATAGCACAGAGGACAGAGAAAGGAACGAAGTGGGCATAATTGTACCTTGTCCAGACACACCAGACAGTGATCTATCAGCCAAAGTAATAGAAGAATTAGAAATACACTTACCTAGAGATACAAAACAAATAACTCATTGGTCATGTCCTAGAAGCTCTTGAGTCAATAACCTATGGAGTATGTTTCTAAGATGCAAGAAGCACAGAACTACCCAAGTTAGCAAGGGTGGAAGTAGAATTAGAAGGATGGACAATAGGCTGATGTACTTGTCTAATAAGTTAATTAAATTCTTCTCTTATAATCACAATAGAGTCAGCAGCAGAATTTGACAAACAATGATTGATCACTAGGCCCATTCAGATAAACTCATAAACATCATTGCCCTCAGATGTGAAAGTATCTTGATTTGCCCTACCAGGCAAACCAATCTTATCCTAACACTTTTCAATTGTATGATTTGTATCGCCACAATGTGTATGCTTTCGAGTTCCACAAACCTGCCTCCATCACCTCTACCACGGCCCCTTCCTGAGTCATGACCACATCCCCTACCACGACCTCCATTACCTGTCAGTTCATCACTTAACACTCGAATCAAAAGAAAATGTAGGAGAGGCACATATACATATCACTAAGGGATGGAAGCTCATTGCTTGCCAAACCTGTCCACAAACAGGATCAGACTCAGGATTAAGAACCGATAAAAATTTGTCAACTCTGAAGTATTGATGCTACATACTCTATAATTCTGCTTCACCAAATATTGATTGATATAGATTCAGCTCTTCCTACATACCTTCTCTTCCCACATACCTTTTAAGGGCAGGGCACTATAATACTCAATCGCACTCCTTATTATCTTATTATGATAAACATTTTTTCAAATAGTTCATAGACCCGTGAGATGTTCTTATCTAATGAGTATGTTTCTTTCAAAGTGTCTCAAATTTCTTTAGTGCGTCAAGAAATGTCACATTTGCACTTATTAGAGGTTCCATACCACAACACAACCAAGTCATGATTATGTAATTATCTCTCATCCTCTCTACATATCAACTATCAGACTCACTAGGCTTGTCCTCAGTCAGCTACTTCAATTACCCCCTAGCACCAAGGGATACTTTAACAGATTGAGCATATACAACAATATTGGGCTCATTTAATTTTACTGAAGTAATTTGTATTCTCACATGTCCATGAAAACTGAAGGTTCCATGTTCAACTTCATTACCCATGAGCACATGAAATAAGCGATAAAAGGGGCCAACTAAGGTCAACCTAATACAATCACTCACACCAAGCCTAGTAGAATGCCCGGAACATTTTTTTCTATGAAGCAGAAAAGATAAATAAAAAAATAAAAATAAAAAAAATAAAGAGTGGGAAATACTTATCATTCGAATCTAAGCATAGACAATTCATCACACTTGAACAAACTAGGGCAACACCGCCTTGTCCAAATCTGACCATCTCCACACTACCACTCTTTGAGTAGACTGGGGCAGCACCTATCCATACAACAAAACTAAGGGTTTTTTGAGAGAGAACTGTAGTAAATCATCCACGGTTTCCCACAAACCTCAATCTTTAAAGAGAAATGATGAAACAGCAATATCATCACATCAAATGCAGAACCACATGGGTTTCTGCGAAAAACAAATTTAAACAAAATTAAATAAATAAACTAGGAAACAACCCTAGGAAGTAACACTTTTTTTGTTAAAGTAGAAAAGAAAATCAAGAGGGGAGAAGATTAAAAGGGAAGAAATAGTTAGAACAAAAAAGAAAACCAAGAGGGAAGAAAAGATCGAAGCTTTGATACCATGTTAGAGAAGGGGGTACCATGTTAGAGAAGGGGGGAGGGGGGAGGGGGGAGAGAGGAGCAAGAGAGAGAGAGATGAAAAGAAAAGAAGGGAAAGGAAGGGAGGGTGATATGAGAGACCAAAATTGGCCTTACACACCTCTCAAATTAGTGTTAAATTAATAAAAATAGAGAAAGGGTAAAACTGCCCATACAAATTGAAAATAGGACATATAGGTCCTAATAACATAAAATAAAGAGAAATAGTGTCTTTTAAAAGAAACAAAAGGATCCTTTTATTTTGAGGAGTTGCTAAGTACACATACAACCAGTTCTTGCATGCTATCTCGTTTGCATTCATCCTGTCGTTGATTTACTTCATTGAGCAACTAGAAGTATCAAGGTATCATAGGTACAACAGAAGCAAGCGTATCTCGATGGAGTGCCTCATGGCTATTGCGAAGAGTAGCAAATTTACATTGACTGAAACCATTTATCACTAGCACATGAACATCCGCGAGTAAAGTGTTTCTCTGTTGAGAAGCATGTCGAAAGACAACTATCAGGACTTAATTTATCAAATTTCAAGACCAGTTTCTAACCAAAGCCTTAGGTGATGATCAAATTCAACTATTCATATGCAATAACAAAATGATTGATATTCATTCCTTAGCTTGAGGAGTATTAAAGAAGCATGAATTCATCATCATCATCTAAACCATAACCTAATTTTTTGGGGTCGGCTACATGAATCATGTCCATTTGTTCTTCTTTATCAAGGGCCATACCCTCAATAAGACGTGGTGCAACGTGTTGCTTAAGGGGAACGCCCTAGCATGAATATATAACATAGGTTTAGGAAGATGTGGCAAAGTTTTACATTAGTTGCCAACCTAACGCAATCCACCTCCTTTACCCAGGCTTAAGATAGGCTATGGGAAAGTTTAAAATCCTCACCCTTACTAGACCAAATTAAATGCAAAGATAAATCCTCATAGGTTTGTCATGCAAGCGAATTAAATAAAAGGCCATACATTTAAGCAAGTAGTTCTTGTAAGAACCCACAAAAATAAGAACGAAAGATCACATGGCTCATCACCATGAGCTTCGAAAGGCTTTCTATCCCTTTCAAGCTATTTGGTATTGGTATGTGAAATTAAGTACTTGTACACCATTTTTCTGTATCCATAAGGCCAATTATGTTTGCACCCTTCCACATATAAATTGTAACATAGCTATTTTGTTGGGTAGGTCCGCAGTGCGTTCCAAAACTGGCACGTGGTGCTGGAATTGTCAACACCATAACCAAACATGCAAGGTGTTGAATCCCAATTAACCAAATCCCAATATTTGTCATGGACTTCTTGAATTCATCTCACTATTAATGCAGACAATAACATCTACCATTAACCAAATCCCAATATTTTACATATTCCATATAGAGGTTTGTGGCATTCCTATGAGAGTCATGTGAACCATGCTCAAATAACATGGAAGATCTCATTGCAAGAAAATTGACTGGAAGATCTCCATTTTCTTGATTGGTTTCTCTATCGAATCTAATAAGCAGTCAAGTCAAGGAGTACACCATTATGTGGACCTCTGTTCTATGAATTTAACAAAATGAGAATTTTTTTATTTTATCAAATAAATTTTACAAAAGTCATCCACCTCAAAGATTATTCAATCCGTCATAATTAAACAAACTCCACCTCCTAATCAGTAAAGTTTGTTTATAGCATGGACACACCTGCACCATGCCCCAAACATTATCGAAGCAACTATAACCTGGGTATCAGATTCCACAACTAATCTAAAGAGGCTCAGGATTGCCTCTTTAAAACCCTGCATCCACGCCATGAAATGTCAAGAACAGTGTTTCAAAAAGCGCTAGCCGGGTCCTAGGTGGCCTGAGGTGTCTAGGCCGCCTAGCGCCTAGGCGGGTGCCTAGAACCTGAACGGCCCAGTTGAATCAAAAAAGGATTCTATAGTCTCTAACAATACATATATTATATAAAATATAAGAACTAGGTATTTAGGGCACATCAGAATTCAAAAGTATATTACACATTAGCACACATTCCATAAGCATAACCATAAGACGGTCCAAATCCAATTAAAACTTAAAATTTACCAACCAAATTGCCAAATCAAAGTTACTAAATACCAAACCAGTGGAACTACAAATCCATTATCCACAATGCACAACCAAGAGGAAGAAAACAAACATGAGAGTAATACTTCAAAACTCAAAAGAATCTTCAATCAATGTCCAAAGTTTAATCATTATTCATCATTCATCATTCATCATCAGAAAAAGTAGGGTCAGCTGTATTTGCATCATATGCATCGGAGTCGTCACCCTCCTCGACATATTGGTCGTCCTCTTTCGCCTATTCAGAATCTACCTCTTCTTCCTCCTCTTCCTCCACCCTCGTCCTCTGTACAGAAGATCTAATGGCCCTAGGAGGATCGGCTAATGTCCTTGAAACATCCATGACCATGTCCCATGTCAATCTTTCATGCCCCTCAACCTCATCATCATCAACTAACCACTCCATAGCATTGTCTATATTTTTTTATCTAAAGGGGTCTCTCGTATCTCTCTTAGCAAACAAGTCCTTCAAGAATCGATTATACTTGATATAAACTAGGTCATTGGGCCTCTTTGATTCAAGCATGTTCCTTTTCTTTGTATGAATCTAACAAAATCAAATGAAACTAATTAATATAAATATTAAATAATTAAAATATATGGTTCATGCATTACTAATACAATTATACAAATTACCCTTACCCCTTCAAAAGTACTCCAATTGCGCTCACAACCGAATGAGGAAGTAGTTAGGTTTAACATCTGAATGGCTAACTTTTGTAAATTTGGAGAACTACACCCATGTTGGCTCCACCAATTAGCTACAAAGATATAGAATAAAATCATAAATATATAATAAAATTCTAAAAATGAAACTTGATTACTTGAACTTGATGAACTTAAGAATATTATTACTACTTGGATCAATTTTGGTCCTTTGCCTCATCACCATTGGACTCCCAAACGACTTTAATAAGCATTTGTAATTTATCAGCTCATCAGCACATATAATATCCTGGATATCAGGATCAAAGACTAGCACATCTACACACTTATTAAATCCAGGCATACTTGCGTCATTTGTGTGTATATCCTTGTCAACATAAAAAAGGTGGGTTCAAATAATAACCAGCTACATGAAATGGCCGATGTAGCTGCCTATCCCACTTCTCATCAATAATCTCCCAAACAAGCTTACAGCGGTTCCAATCATCATCAAAATTTTGGGCTATCTCTCTTTTGCAATTCTCCATAGCCTCATATGTAGCCCATAGAAGCCTTGTCATTATCAACCATGTGAAGGACTTTGACAAGAGGAAAAAATACCTTAAGAGCGTCATTCACCCTTCGCCGAAAAAGCCTTAGAAAGGATAATGTCTTTTACCTTCTTCCCAACCTGATCCTTGGACCACTTGCATGCTCTCCAGTCCTCCGAGGTAAACATCTACCTCAACTACACTCACCTCAAATGTATGTTATCTAGGCATAAGTACAAGGTCGTAGATCTCGTGACCCCAGGCCTCACAATCTCTTTCTTCTTCTTATATCTACCCATCATGTTGAGGGTGAGATAGTGGCTATAAATGAAATTTGTAACTGACTTTGCTTTCTTCACTGCAACTAATATCTCGGTTAAACCGCTAAGAGCCTCAAGCATGAGGTCTATACAATATGCTGCACATGGTGTCCAAAAGATTCTAGAATAAGTTATGCGCAACAAATTAGCAACAGCAACATTACGAGCAGCATTGTCTGTGACAACCTATACAACAAGATGCTCCCCAACCTCTTTGATTTCCTTGTCTACAACTTGGAATGTGTGATAGGCATCATGGGTATAATCAAATGCATCAATAGACCTAAAAAAAAAAAACCCCTAAAGGACAATTCACAAGCAAATTCATTTGACTTCTTCTCTTCCTATCACTCTAAGCATTAGTCATAATAGAAACTCCATACTAAGCCCATGCATCCATCATAACTTCTACAGCATCCTTCGTGACACTCACTGCTTTTTTCAAAAGAGGCTCTGAAAGCTCATATGGGGTGGGGGGTTTCATCCCAGACCAAAATTGGCCAATTGCCTCTATCAAGGCATAGAAGCTGCTTAGGCGAGCGATATTGAAAGGAATGCTCACCTCATAAAACCATGTAGCAATAAAAAAAGCAGCTCTATCTCTCTCTTCCTTCTTCATTTCATTTTCAATAGTGGTTTGTTTCTTTGTTTCTCTCCTGCAACCTCAGGGTCAGACTGCAACCTCAACCAGAAGCAGTTACAACTCCCTTTCCCTTTCCCCTAATAACGGATTGTTCTTCCTCTTGACATCCTTTCCCATCCTCATCTTTATCATCATCATCATAACTGACCCGAACCCCAGACCTAATCTCTGCTATGGAGACAAATTTCTCATCTTTTTCATTTTTACCAAACTCAAAAATTGGTTATTTCCTCTTTAACAGCATTAAGAGTCTTTTTACATGGAGCAACATCCCCCTTGATACCGGCAAGATGTTTCTTGAACAGATTTATGCCCCCTTTTGTATCCTTCTTACAAAACTTGCACCTAATGCAATTTTTATCATTAGGATCTGGGTTGTAGCCATATTTCCAACCGGAATCACCACTCCTATTAGATCCAGAAGAAGACATCTCAAAATAATACAACTCATAGTTTCAAAAAGCGCTAGGAGGCACCCAGGCGGCCATGGGGGTCTAGGCCGCCCAACGCCTAGGCGGGCGCCCAGAACCTGGGCGGCCCAGTTGAAAAGAAAAAAAAAAGATAATTTGATTCCAATAATTCATAAGAATCTTGATAATCCATAAGACCATATCCCAGTTGAAAAAAAAAAGATAGAAGTCGAGAAGAGAATTTTGATCATCCATAATACCATAATCCATATTTTCATACAATGCCAAAAGCCTAAAACAGTAAAACCATACAAGCATACACTGATAGTCTGATACACTATAGACTGTACACACAAAAGTTAGTAAAACTAGAAACTAGAAAGTAGAAACTAAAAATATGAAAAAGAAAATATACAGAAATTCAGAAAGTATACAAACTAAAGTCTAGAACACAATAGTCAACAATCAACACTCAACACTCAACACCAAGTGTCTTCAGTCATCATCATCATCACAAGGAATAGGGTAAGCCTTATCATATGAATCAGATTTGAGGCCATCATCATCAGAGTCATCTCCCTCTTCAATATAACGCTCGTCCTCCTCTGTTTCTTCTAATCTGCATCTTCCTCCTCTTCTTCTACCCTCCCTCTTACTAGTATGTGCCGATGAAGCCCTAGGAGTCTTGGATTTTCTACCCTTTTCTATCTTTTTTGTGTTTTCTTGAATTCAAATATTGTATAATCTCCTCCCTGATAGCCTCAGGAACATTTTTACACAGGGCAACATCCTCCTTAATACCGACAAGGTGTTTTTTAAGTAGGTAAATGCCCCTATTAGTATCCTTTCCACAATAATTATATTTAAGATGATTTTTGTCATTTGGATTCGGGTTATAACCATACTTCCAACCTGGATTACCCACCTCTGGGTTGTTTTCAGGTGCTAAAATAATCAAAAACACCTTGTAATAGGATTATAAAACTCCAAAACTAAATCTAATCTACCTGAGTGATGTTTGGATCCGTTTTTTGTAACTTTGAGAAACACTTCGATCCAATGAAAATCACAAAATTTAGTTTCTTTGAAGTTTTTTTCTCTCTAAAATGGCTTCTTGTGGGTTTAGGTTTCAAATGAACCTAAAACTCATCCTTAAAAGCCTTTATGTTTCAAAAAAACACAATAGAATGAAAAAAAACAAAAACAAATTCCGCCCCTAGCGGGCGGAGGCCCTAGGCGGCCTCTGGGCGCCCACCTATGCAGATTTCGTACTGCCTAGGCAGCAGCCGCCCAGGGACTGCCGCCCAGTTTGACTGCCTAGGCCTAAGCAATGTGCCCAGGCCCTCTGGACCACCTAGGCGCTGGGCGATCCGCTTTTTTTAACATTGATACAACTTATACAAGCAATAAAAAAAAATAACTTACTTTGAGTTTGATTGCTCAATGCCTCAATCTCCAAACTTTCACCCAAAAGATGCTTCGAAGGACTCGAAATCTTCTAAAAAACCCCCCAATATATTTATAAAACATCAAAAATTAAATCTAATATCAATGGGTGATGTTCTGATCAATTTCTCATAATTTTAAGAAACCCTTCCATCCTGAAAAAATCACCAAAACTAGTATTTTGGGGCTTTCTCTCTCTAAAATAGGCTCTAATGAGTTTTAGGTTTCAATGAACCTAAAACCCACATATTTTGCCCCTTAGTATAAAAAAAAAATGACAAAAAATGCCCATACCGCCTATTTTTGGCACCTAGGCCTGGGCGATGTGCCCAGGCTCCCTGGACTGCCTAGGTGGCCACCCAAGCTCAGGGCGGTCCGCTTTTTGAAACACTAGTCAGAAAGCATACTAGAGTCGCCACCCACTCCAACATGATATGGTTACTCACACCATCTCCACCATTCTACACACCCTCCATGAAAAAAACAGGTATAAAGGCCAAGGTTTGCCCTAATGAGGGCAATACTGCCTCCAAACAAAAAGAGATTACCTTTCCATGAGGCTAGCTTACTCTCCATACTCTCAATTCATGGACTTCTCTTCAACTGGCCCAAGCAAAGTGGTAGCATAAGATAAGATGCATGAAGAACAACAGTCTGAAATCACAAACGTTTTTTTTTCTTTGTTTATTTTTTTCAAATAGTTTGGAATCACAAACTTGTTACCTACTTCTCTAACAAGATTTATCATCACCAAGGCCAATCAAGGAACCTTTTCCAAGATTTATCAAAACAAGATTCATATTCTAAATTGCTAGGTATTATGATAAATGGATACAAGTTTATTCAAAGAGCAGACTATGTACTACTTGCTAGATGAGGCATACCATAAATTGCTTCACATTATATGATTAGGTATAAGATTTCTCCTATACATACAAGTATCTCCAACAACTTTCCAGTATCTAATTTCTATAAGTTCATAATTCGCACAGATGTACCTCCAAAGCAAAGTGAGATTTGGGAAATGAAAAATAGAGTGAAAAAGAGAATTAGAAGACCTAAAACACTACGAAAAAGTGAACACTCCAGAACCTATTACTGAAATGCCATGCCTGAAAATAATGGAAATCTAATATCCACAAAAGAACTACTAATGGGAAAACATACCAAGTCTGCTTGTGTATTAAAAACATGAGAATCTTGGTTCGGCAAAAGCCATACACCCATATCATCAACAAACTGATGAATTCCTAGCATTCAAACTAACTTAACAATAAACCCAACAGAGCACCTCATATTATAAAGAGAAAGTCCATGTAGACACGTATTTCTAGTCAGAACTCACAACTAATAAATGAACTCACTCAATCCCATTTCAGAAACAGCAAGACAAAAATTAAATACATCATCCACAAAAAAAAAACTTGAAAAAATATTCAGATAAAGATCATCTGTACTTTTAATCATGAATAAACAAAAAGAATAGTGCTACTCTCTAAAATTAGTGATCCATGACATAGGTATTGGAAGATACAGAATAAGAAAAAAGTTGGTTCCTATGAATGTAAACAAAAACCTAAAAAACTTGACTTAAATTTCTCAAACCCAAAGAGATTATGTTGATTTCTTACATTGTCAACAAAAAAGTAAATAAAATGAACAATTAAAACAGGTATAGAAAACAAAACCACATAAAGAATAGTCTGATGCAACTCGGTAGAGCCTTACCTGGTCAAAGAGAACCCTATAAGCATTCAAGTCATGATACAGGGGCCTTCCTTCATTACTACAGTACTCTAAAGCTTCAGATATATAAAGGGCAACTCTTAGCCGCATAGCCCACTCAATTGTTTGCTTTTCCCCTATAGAGAAAAACAGTAAGGAAATAGAACTCATGCGCCTCTCATGCATATAACCAGTCAATATCTATGGAAACTGGCAAGCCATTTCTCAATCATAGAGGCAAGCTATACAAAAATGAAAAGCAGCAGAGGAAAGAAAGAAAGAGCTATACTCTAATTATAATGTGAATGCCAAATATTTACTCTTATAAAACAAAAACCTTGCATGTTTTCTTTTGTATGAATGTTAAAACAGAGAAGAAGAAAACACGTGGGACAGAATAGCATCACCCAGCTGTATTACCTTAAAGAACCTATTTGAAGTTGAACAGAAAAAGTAAATTCAAATTTTTCATCCATTAACAACTTTTTGGACGTATGATACAGCCTGTTTAGATATGAGCTTTTATCACTATTTAAATACAAATACCCTCACAAATTCCACTTTTGTCTTTGTATTCTCTTAATGAACAAAGAGACGGGGTTAGAAACATGTTTGTCTCTTTAAGTCAGAAAAAGCAAGTGATCTAAGGATGGAAAGGGGAAAAAGGTGTGTGACATTATTTTGACACCCCGGTTTTGGAATGGGGTTAAGTATTGCATCAACCTTTTTGAGCCCGTTGTAAAAGTATTGCGCCTTGTGGATAGCAAAAAAGAGCCAACAATGAGGCATATTTACAAGGCATTGGGTTGAAAAAGAAAAAAATCAAGAACTTGAAGAATGATGAGAGTCGATATGCCCTTATTTTAGAAATTGTAGATGAAAAATGGGATTCACAGCTATAAATGCCCTTACTCTTAGCAAGGTACTATCTCAACCCTGCTCATTACCATACCGATTCTGAGATTGAGTCTAAAGGTTGTTTCATGCAAGCAATTAACAAGTGCAATATACAGCTCAACCCTGACTCAAATGTCCAAGACAAAGTGTCTGGAACTTGACTTGCATCTGTACTCCATGGACCATGAGGACACTCGGGACGGACATCACAAGAAGGCAAAGAACAAAAATATATCCATTTAAATTGAAGATGTATTTGCTATTTAAGTTTGTATTTCTTACTCAAAGTTTTAACTTGATTTCTGAATTACTCATATATATGCACCCTACTTACTTTTAAAGTACACTCGCATCATGGTGAGCCAGCCATGGACAAAGTGCCCTTCACTTGCAGAGGATGGCTCAACGGATTTTAAACTTGACTTGTACATCGTTAGCAGGCGACCCCAATTTCAGCACATTCGAGATGGTAAATTCACCATTTGTCCTCATCTCCTACCAACCCAACTTGTACGACATTTTTTGAAGTACTATAAAATCTAAAAGTACCCTGATGCATTAGGAAAGAAACACATAAAAAGAAGAGAATAAGGTTGAGCCAAAGTGATGGACCAATCTTGCCAATAACATAATATCTATATCCTGTTATATAAAATCTAAAAGAATGTCGTTCAGAGTGGAATCAAATAATGGACCCCATCATCATGAAAGATATGGATGAATTGGGAAAGTGGTTGGTCGAGGAGGATGCTGGCAATGAACCTGTATTCGCAGGAGAGATCATGACATGGACCCAAGTATATGAGGTGGCTTGGCATCAAGCCCTATGAGGACTACTAGTTCTTGAACTCAGGGAAAGGGGAATGGGAAGAGGAAGGGGCAGGAGAAGGCAAAGGGCAAGGGGAAGATGTCAATAGGAGTAAGAGTGAGGTGGTGGACTTAGAAAAGACAAGGGAAGAAGATGCATATGAGGAGGATGATTCTGACGATGATGGCTTGCTATCATCATCAGATTCTGATGCATTTGATGCTGGTCCTGGATGTGCACGCAACATTGCTAGTGATGCTGAAGCTCAACCTCATATTTGAGTTCGTTCAACCTCATATTTGAGTTCGTTCATCATAATTTGTTGTCTACTTTTCAGTTTTGCTAGTTTATGCCCTTTGAGTTGTGAATTTTCTTGTGAGCTATGTAAGATGTGATCGGTAATGGGAGATTAACATTTGCTAGTTATTGAGATGTTCTATTGTGGGCTTACATGGCTCTCGCTACATAGTGGATGAGTGTTAGGTGATCTTCATTCTTTTAATGTTACTTCTGACTGAACATTTAATTCCTAGTACAAAGTCATGTATGTTTAAGTTTGACTAGCCCACTAAAATTGCACACAAAAAAATTGTAAGACAATGTTCATTAAACTAAAAATATTAGATGTTCTATGCACAAAAATGTTGTCACAATCAATCAAAACTGGCATCAAAAGGTAGAAGATGGGTAAAAAACATATGCACATGAGGATTGCCTCCTTCAAGGGTCAAAACAAAATGCTGATCTCTCACAAAGATCTAGAATGGGCAATAGTTCAATAGGGTTGTACAAGCCAAGCTCAAGATGAGACAAGGTTGGCTTAATTATGTTTCATATATTATTTATACAATATATCCTAGATTACCTTGACCTTCCGCCAAATAGAAAACTCAATTTAAGATATTATATAACATAATATAGATATTATGTTATTGGCATGAGTTTAGCTTGTTTATGGATTGACTCTACCTGTTTATCGGCTTTGTTATGTAAACAAGTCAAGATGAGGCCAAGCATAGCTTCCCTTAATCAAGCCAAGCTCATGCTAGGTGGTTCAACCCAAGCTCAAGCTGGACCTCCACCCATACAAGCCAAGCTTAAACATGCCCAAGCTCAGTTTGCCTCGGCTTGTTGAAAACTGTGTAATTCAAAGACCTAAATCCAATACCAAAAGTAGTGAACACTGGGTTGGATCGACCTACGTAATGGTGGGTAACCAGGCAGGTAAAAAAGGGAATTTCTAAAATTATAAAATAATTTTAGATTATAAAATTTACAGAAATTTTTATCCAAATACCTATAAGAGATGAACTATTTAACATTCTATCCATATCTTTTTATCTAATTGCAAATAACCATCAAAAGGCTCTGATCATGAGTTGGAATAATTGCGAATGGGCATAATGTTAAATAGTTCATCTCTTATGGAAAATTGATAAATTTCCCTAAATTTGATTCACATACGTTATAATAAAAATAAACAAAACAAAGATTAAAAAAAAAAAAACTGAAATGAACATGACATCTATTTAATGTTTTAAACAATTTGTTAAATTAACTGATGTTCTAAAGGAGCTTGTAAAGTGGCCAAACCATTCCACCAGCTTTGGGTTTTATTGAAAGTTGACATGGCCAGGTCAACAGGACAAAACATGGGTGGACCCGCCAGGCACCAGGATTAAGAACTATGGTACCAACCTAGCTCAAAAAATGCAGTTGTTAACAGCAGGTGCTGTGCCGGTAAGAGGTATCTTGGTTTATTCAAATTGCACAGAAAGACACGAAAGCTTGAGAACGGGGTTGGTGAATCACGGACATTTCATGGAACTGCAGAACACATTAAAGTGTGTAGCAAGATATCTAATCTGGAATAGACCAATGGACGACGGCCATGAACTAAGCAGTTGAATGCTATTATTACTGCAATCAGATGGACTCATTTATCAACAATGAAAAACCAAAACAAATGCAGTAAAAATTGAAGTTTAAACTGTTTCATAGCGGGGTTTGCTTAGGCTTCCAAAAGGCCTAGCTCACCATGGATATCAAAAAGTAATTCAGAGCCTTCCTTGCATCACGGATTGGATAACTGGCACAGAAGTCATCAGAAGCATGATTATATAAATCCTAGACCCAAAAGATTTACAGGTCCGGCACATGGCAGTGTTCATGGGGTATCAAGTTAAGGTGAACTACAAATAAAATGGACCTATGGAAGATAAAAGCATGTCGGAATACAATAATAACAGAGGATTTCTAGGGCCTGTGATAAGGACATCCAACTTATAGGAAATATGCCCCATCAAACTGTATAATATCAACTCTCTTGTCAGAATCAACATATAATACTTAATTATTGATTGCTGTTATGGTTGCCATTGAAAAACTTAAATATATACTTGGGAATATAAATAGTATTGAAGAAAGACCAACAAGTCTTAAGATAGGGAGATGCAAATCTGCGGGCTTGTGAGTATGAATCGTTTGTTAATGATATATCCATGTCTCATCTTTGGGCACTAGAATTTGTCCTTCTCTTTGAATTTCCGTTGTTGTTCAAGAATGGCATATGAATCTTGCAAGAAATCATTCCAAGGAAGTGCTTTTGAGATAAACAATCAAGAGCTGCCAAACTTGTGACAACGTAAAATGAAATCGTCATAGAAGAGTAAAATTTTGTGCTGTGGAGGAGCACTTGATCAACAGAAGCCACATTCATGTTGCATGCAAGATCAACGAAGTAAGATTACGTTTTGCCAGTTACGAGAATCTAACGAGATATGTAGGGCTCATCAACCAAGACTACAATCAGGCAAAGCAAATAATTAATTCACATCATATAAAAAAAAATACTCATCTCAATAGAGACTTGGAGGGACCAATTTATTTAGAGGGAGAGACTTTTGAGCAAATCTTCATGGAGGACACAACGCTGATGTTGGGAAATGTAGAGGCAAGATGACTCCAATTACCTAAATTGGAAATCATGTATGGAGCCAGTCCTACCTTCCAGTTCAAAACGCAATGTCTCTGCTCACAGTGCAAGATCCTCTTCATAGGACAATTTTGAACAATAATCCACCTTAAAAAGTTAAGACTAGCTGGTTAGTGCAACTAATGTCATGACTTTGAAGCAGTAAATCCATGAGTGTAGTGGAGGCCCCAATACAAAAGAAATTCCTAAAACACATCTAGGACATGCAGTTTCCCAAGAAGGTATGGTAAACTTTGATTCTTATAAAGACGTATTGAATGAGTTCTTAGAGAACAAGTGCCAAATGCTATAGAAAGGCAGCATGATCAACAAAGAATTCCCTTGTATGTGAAGCAAACATGCGATGAAATGCCAGAGCTTGACCCAGAGACAGCCATTGATGAGGCAGGAATATAGGCATGATTGTGATGGCTGCAAGCCTAGATGCAATGGATTGTCATGCACCACATAATTTTATACAGGTGGAGAATTTATTGTCAAAACCACAAATAGTGGTCAGGCAGATAGCCAAAGCCTCCACCTCAGGAAGTGATGGATTTCATTCTCTTTATATCTCATATTTGTGATTTAGGAATTTCTCATTTCATTAATTTGAAAACCGGTGTGCTATCCTTTTATAGTAGTGATGTAATTTGAAGGTTGAGAACCAATAGGTAACAGAACCAATGACAGGGCCTTCAAGCTTTATAAATAGAATGTGCATCATTTCAAACGTTTAATACTGGCTTTTAAAAATACAAGAGTCATTAGACAAGTCATGATTCCATTGGGGTACCAGCCAATAGGGCCGATAGTTTTTAATACAGAAAGGACCATTGAACATTTACAAATTACACTTCACACGAAAGGGAACTTTGGTGAAAAGTGTAGCTAAACTAGGAGAAGAAAACAATATCTTAATTCAGCATGACTCACCTAATCCCACAACCTCTATATGCTCTAAGCTTGAAGTCATATCTTACAAAAAGAGATTGAAAAAGGTAAAACATGTTAAAGTTCAAACCATCTAAAGACTAAAGCAGTGATCAAATGGAAATCTTGTTCTTAGATATATGGCACCTGGAATTAGAATTCAATTCAAAAAGGCTAAGGGCTCCAGACTACCGCAGCTCTTCGTTGGCTACAGAGATAGATGGGTGAAACACCTCTTTTTACGAATGCAATGATAGAATCTTCATATTGCAAAAACCACTATGTAGATTTCTGATGATAACTCCTTTCACAAAGGCAATGTGACCCGTCTACATCCGTAACAAATTGGGAAAATAAACTGAGTTGAATCAAACCAAACTGGGGAAACAAGCCACACATCTGATCACGTTTGATAACCAACATAAGCAGTACAGGGTCCCAAACAACTGATTGAAGAATTTCTCTAAACAACCGAACTAGAGCACAATCTATATCCAAATTAGGCAGCTCGAAACTATAAGGTTTAGATAATTCTAACAATCATACGCTGATACTAGCCTCCATTAACTTCAAAACGCAAAAGTTGACCCTCAACTAAGCCACTACTATCCTGCGCACCTCCTCTATTCTATTTTCAGTGCAACGAGATTGGCACATACTTCGAATAGGAAGCTCAGCTTAAATAATGGCCATGCTAATTTGAATAAACATATACAGAAATATAAGAAAGAGGAAGGGGGTTCAAAATTCAGGGCAGGAGGGATCAACTCAAAGAAATGAGGGGGGGGCATACATAACTCATGCAAAATCAGCGGTGGAGAGATCAACTCACAGTGAAAGAGATGCCTGGCTAGTGTCTCATTGGGCATGTACTCAGCAACCAGAAGCCTCTCATCCCCATCACAACAATACCCAATAAGATTTGCAAGCCTCGGATGCCGCAATTTTCCCACTCCCCAAGCTTCATCCTACAATTTTTAGAGATATTAATCCCCACAAAACTTAAGAAGGAAAACAAAGGGAGGAGAGAGAGAGAGAGAGAGAGTTGTTGAAATGTTAGAGGAAGTGTCTGTAACTGCAAACTGTTTGGCATCAGGCCAAGCCATTCTGGTGAACTTCTTGATTGCAATCCATCGCTTGTCGGGGAGGCGGCCCTTGTACACCAGGTTCGGGGCCTTCTCGCCACCTTCGGACACAATGAATTCCGGAGAGAAATTGCTGGCTGCAGCCCTCAAATCAGAGAGAGAAAACTCAGCAAAAGCTGGGATACCCCCGACCTCCGAATATCGAAGGGGGGCATCCTCAATCTCCTGGCGCTCCACCTCCTTCTCCTTTTCCTTTTCTCTATCATCCTCGTCCGAAGGGTGGGTTATAGTGAAGCAGCTCGACGACTGGCAGCCTCCCATGGTCTCTCTCTCAAAATCAACTGAGACTGATTGAAGAGGATTGGAAAAATTGAAGAATCTCTCTCTCACTATAAATGAAATAAAATGAAATGAAATGGCGGCAGGTGGGTGATTTTAGGTTTTTATTGGCACAGGAGCGCGTGGGACGGGGCGGCCGGCTGGCTTCGTGGTGCTCGTCCATCATGCCATGCCATGGCCGCAAGTTGGACAGAGAGAGAGGAAGAGACCTCTCTCTACGTACTGCCTCGCCTCTTCTTCTTCTTCCTATTATGTATGCCTAGCTGCCTGCCCCATTTTCTCTCTCTAATCACAACTCCATTTTATATAAATCACAGCCGCAGCCGCCACCTCCGCGCCTAGACACCAACAGGACCGAACCTCCTTTCGTATTTCATACACACATGTGCATTGTCCCCGCCCCATATCACATATTCCCCACTCTATTCTTTCTTCGCGCATCGGGCCTCCTGTCCACCTATTTACTTTTGGTGTGAGATATGCGGAGTAATTTGAAAAACACATTGATGACCGCGATCCGGCATCGCAAAAATCGATCCGGCTGCCCGGATCTCCCTTTCATTGTACGAAAAAAATAGTGAAAATAGCAAAATACAATTTTATAGTACCAAATTGTCGGTTCTCTTCTAGATCAAGATGACTTCTTGCATATTGAGGGTGACCGATTTTTAGATCGGACTGAGAAAATCCGTACTGACCCGGTGTTTTTAAAATCCATAGTATCATGTATGTGCACGCGTTGGTAGGACGTCATCTCTTATAAATTTTAGAAAATTTCACAAAAAAAGGTCCATCAGAACTAAGTATTTATATGTCATTATTGAACCATCCTAAACAAGCAAATGAATCTCATTTCTTATATTGAGGATGTTTGTTCATCTTTAGCTTGTAAAATGTATCTTATGCTGCATTATTTTGGACGAAGGCGACAAGATAGTAATAGAATTTGAAGAACATCGAATAACGGCATATTTTTTACACAACATGGACTTCCACTTCCAAGTTTTAACGAGCAATCAAAAAATTTATATTAACGTATTGGACTATTCATTTATAGATGGCCGATTTATATCTTGTCTACTAACGCTATCTCAGTAATAGAAAACTAGGACAATACGGAAAGAAAAACTTTTATATAAGGTTGCAACCTTGAAATGTAGAATTAAGGTGCATCTAAAAAATCCGTTGTAAGAATCTGTTTTGAAGTTGGAGAACCCTCTAATTAACCATCTCGACATCGATATGTATGAATATTAAAGAAAAAAATATTTTAAGTCTCAAAAATAGTACATCTTGCAACACATTATCTAACCCATCCATTTTCAATATTTTCATTTTGGTATATTGTTTTTTGTCCGTCCAACATTCCGCCCCATAGAGCAAAGCTGGTCTCATAATTGTCCTATAGAATTTGCCTTTCAACTTCATTAGTATGCAGCGATCACATAAAATTTCAGTTGCATATCTCTACTTCGCCCATCCAGTTGTAATTTTGTGTGCGACATATTCCTCAATCTCTCCATTTTTATTGGATTATCGACCTAGGATATCGAAAGTGCGGTCTTTTTTGTACTTTCTGGCCGTCAATCTTAATTACTTCCTCGTCTCTACTCCTATTATTACTAAACTTGTATTTTATGTACTTTGTCTTAGTCCGGCTAAGTTTAAAACCTTTGAATTCTAGAATATCCCTCCAAAGTTCTAACTTTATGTTGACATGGTTTCAGGTGTCATCGATCAAAACTATGTCATCTGTAAACAACATGCACCACATACCTCATATTGTAGGTGCCTAGTTAGTCATTCATAACTAAGTCAAAGAGGTATGGGTTCAATGCTGACCCTTGATGGAGACCTATTATTATTGAAAACTTACTCGTCTCTCCACTAATTGTTTGTAAACTAGTTAGCACTCCATCATACATATCTCACTAAGTCGATGAACTATCTGGAGACTTCTTTTTTTCTAACACTTGCCAAATCAAATCTCGAGATCTTTTCCCTTCGTCTTAAATTTCTCAATCAATTTTCTAAGTAGGAAAATAGCCACAGTTGTTGACCTTCCTGACATAAAACTAAATTAGTTTTTAGATACACTCGTTTCATGCTTTGTCGTTGCTCAATCACTCTCTCAAAGCTTCATAGTATGACACATAAGCTTGATCCCTTGATAGTGCGCACAATTATGTATGTCTCATTTGTTCTTATAAATAGGTACCACAACATTTTTTCTCCTTTCATCTGATATTTTTTTGTTCTCAACAACTTATTAAACAACTTCATCAGCCAGTCAATGTCAATCTCCTCCATGCACTTCCAAACATCTATAGGGTTATCATCTGGCCCTAAAGCCATTTATATCTTCATCATTTTCAAAGCTTCTTTCACTTCTGGCATTTTAATCCTACAAATGTATTTATTAGCTCCGCCCTCATTTGTACCAATAGTTCCGTCTACCGCTATATTCCCATTATATTCGTCATTTAATAAATTTTTTAAAAATAAACTCTCCACCTTTTGTTGACCTCATCATCCTTCACCAAGACTCTTTGATCCTCACTCTTACTGTATTTAATATGATTCAAAATCTTTAAAAATTATTTTGTTCAAAATATAAAAAAAAATTAAACTAATTTTATATTTTAAATATATAATAAGAAAGTATAAAATATTGAAAAATAAAATAAAATAGACAAATTTTCAAAATCTTAATTTTTAAATTATAAAACCAGACTCATGAACTATTTCTGAAACATAAAAGTTTGCACTCAAAATTCTAAAGTATAGATTTTGAATGTAAATAGAAAAAAAAATCTATCGGCCTTCTAATAATGTTAAATAAATAGAAAAAGTAGAACATACTCCATTGTTTAAAAATTAGCTTTAGAGAGCATGTGAGGAATGGAATATAAAGATTTGAAAAAAGGTTGGAGAAAGGGATATGATGAGGAGAGAGAGAAAATTGCTGGGGGTTAGAGGAGATGAGATAATCAATGGAGAGAAAAAGTTGAAAATGTAGATAAATTTGAGTTAGAAGCTTAAGAAAATAGATAATGCTTAATTACATAAAGGAATATATGTCCCATACAAACTAACTCAATGAAATATTATCTCATAGAAATTTTATGGGAAAGTGATTGCATACGAAGTGAGATACATTAGATAAAAAAATCTTAAGTGAGAGTGTGAATGGGAGGTCCAAATGATGACAGATGTATGTTGTATCGTTTAAAATCTCACCTAAATCACTTAAGTATCTATAAAATGGGAGAAAATGGATAAAATGTTTAGAAAAATGGGAAAATCGATAGAGTCCCTCTATACTTTAGGTATTATTGATCTTAAAAAATTTCACTATTTATCATTATGGTATACCCCATAATATAGTTTCGAAATAAGTGAGAATATCTAGGCCCTGGATCTCACCCAAAGTTCCTTAAGGGTCTGTTTGATAACTGGAAGCAAGTTCATGAACTATAAATTGGAAGTTCCTCCTTGCTGGAAAGATAGAAGTTACTGTAAGAAGTTTCTAGTTTCTGTGTTTGATAACCTTATGAGAAGTTAAAGAAGTTCATGGTTTCTGTATTTGATATCCTCTTAGAAGTCAAAGAAGTTACTGGTTTTTGTGTTTGATACCTTCCTAGGAAGTTAAATAAGTTATAGGTTTTTGTGTTTGACAACCTCCTGGGAAATTAAAGAAGTTCCTGGTTTCTTTAATAACCTCTTGGGAAGTTAAAGAAGTTATGGGTATCTATATTGGATTAGCTTTAGAAGTAATAGGCAACATGTGTTAAAATTGAGACCTAGATATCGTTTATTTTTTATTAATTTCTAAAATTTTATTTTTTGGGATAAAATATCAATTGAAAGTAAAGTACGTTGGATTGAGAGAGAGAGAAAGAGAAAGAGTTTTATTGATGAGAGAGACTTTTATTGATGAGTGAGAGAAGCGTCCTAGAGAGATATATTTGTACAACAATTGAAGCAGATGTTGCATGATAAACTTCATTGCACCTCAAAAGTGAAGCAGATGTTGCATGATAAACTTTCAAAATTGAAGCATTCTGTATACAATGTCCAGCACAACCTCAATTCAATATTGTGTACCAATTCACTAGTTTCCTAATTTTTAGAATTTTATTTTTTGAGATAAAATATCAATTGAAAGTAAAGTACGTTGGATTGAGTGAGAGAGAGTTTTATTGCTGAGTGAGAGAAGCATCCTAGAGAGAGATACATTTGAACAATTGATGCAAATGTTGCTTGATAAACTTCATTGCACCTCAAAATTGAAGCAGTATGTAGACAATGTCAAGCACAACCTTAATTCAATATTGTGTACCAAATCACTAGTTTCCTAATTTTTAGAATTTTATTTTTTGGGATAAAATGTCAATTGAAAGTAAAGTACTTTGCATTGAGAGAGAGAGAGATTTTTATTGATGAGTGAGAGAAGCATCCTAGAGAGATATATATTTGTACAACAATTGAAGCAGATATTGCATGATAAACTTCATTGCACCTCAAAATTGAAGCAGTATATAGATAATGTCAAGCATAACCTCAATTCAATATTGTATACCACTAGTTTCCTAATCGATTGATATATTTTCTTGAGTATTGTGTGTATACAATTTATTAAGTCTTTTTACAATTATGAAGTGGAATATGTGTTTAAATCTCATAAGTAGGTTTTCAATGACTTTCTTCTTAAACCGAATGCAAACTCTCTCTCATTCTCTAGCAATTTCTCACATGCACACACACACACACACACACATGCACACTCATATCTATCGGTGGTCATGACAATTATGGATTTGGTTTCCTGTATACTATTGGACTGTGCTATAATAGCTTCAACACAACATACAAACACACATGCACAATTAATGCATCCATATGCAAGCAGTAAGAAACCAGTACATTCAACAATAACTTGTAATAGCTTGAACACTACTTAGACATACATTCACCACTGATGCATTCATTTCCCAACCTCAAAAATATATCTCATTCAACAATAAAACAACATTGTTGTTTGTCCCTTAAAACATTTGTGATGCACACACATTTGTGTGTTATCTCTCTCTCTCTCTCTCTCTCTCTCTCTCTCTCTCTCTCTATAATGGCACACAACATTTGCGTGTTATCTCTTAAAACATTTGTGATGCATGTCAAGCAACATTCACAATTCATGCATCCATATATAACCATGTACAAAACCAGCTCATTCAACAATAACCTGTAATAGCTTAAACATACATTCTTCTTTTACAGGTTCACTAGATGTTGCATAAAAATGACAAAGATAAATGCAAGAAGAATAACATTAGTTATACATAGGAAATACAAAATATGTCGTAATTGGGTCAAGTCAACAATGTTGGCTTGTTGTACTACCATTGGTTTATTATTTATTTGGTCTTGTTCCTATGATTCCTGTGGATAACTCCATTGTGGTGCATGTCGACATCTCAAATTTGCCATGTTGTTGACATCTGTTGCATACTTATCATACCATTCAAAGAAATTACAATTATCATTCTGACATCGATGAAATTTACTTCACTTATATTGATAGAACAGTCTATCTGGCTTGTCACTAGTATTAGATATATATACAGTAATGTTTGAATGTATTTTTCAACACCTTGGTCCCTGGTAGAAAGCAGGTCAATAAAGCCTACAAAACAGTGAAAATTCTTGACAGTCTCAGAATCCCCCCAAAATTGGTCAAGATTATCATAAGCACTCCAAAAGACCACCTGCCAAGTTTTGTCTCATTCGGACATGTCTAAGGCAGTGAACACAAAAGAAGGGTTTTTGAAAAAACGGCCTCTAGCACCCTAAAACGGACTCTACAACTGGAACTATATTTTCGGTGTCTCAAATCACTATAGGACCACTGTCATTAGATCCGACACGGTCAACAACCCTTATGGGCCAAGTTTCAGCTTAATCAGCCACTTCAAGACAAAGATATGAGCAAAACATTGAAACAAGAGGGGCCGCACACTATTCCCGTGTGGCCTCACTGCACCAAAACACCATTAAAGGTGGTTGTTTTTACAATCACGGGCAGCTACTTTCGGGGCTTGTAACTCACTCGTTCTAAGTCGGATCGCACCCAAATTTGGTGAGCGTTTTTGTCTCATTAAGACGAACAATTCAACATGTGGCACGCCCCGAGACGATGTCCAAGCAGGGAGAAAAGCTAGAAAGAAGTTGTCAATCTGTGAAGAAATTGCAGAAAATTCAGTAGCAACACGCTTCACTCGATGGACCAAATCATGATGCTTATGCAACAGATCAACACGAAATCAATTCCATAAGGTCTAGAGCTATCATTGGTCCGAACCCTGTACATGATGGACCGTGAGATTTCATGCACGAAGCCGACAAAGTAACCGAAATTCTGGCTGTCGGATTCTAGATTCCGGCCAAAACTCAAAAGTTGTGAAATCTTCGTCCGGGCTCCAAATCGCATCCTATTTATTGCCACGCGATCGTGATGACATACTTAGTACACTATGATGAAAAAATTATAGAAAAACATCAAAAAACGAGTGCATTATTGATATAAAATTTCATAGATTTAAACAAATTTCAAGTCTCGTGATCATGGCTCAAAAACATAATTCATGGCTCCAAGTTGATATCAAAACGATCACCATGTCGAGACCTATAAGAAAACAATAATCTTTCGATCAAATGGACATCAGAGCAACCCCGGGTCAGCCACGAAGATCATACAAGTTCTCGGGCAGCAGCAGGTACTGATTAGGCAGGGGAAAAACAGTCATTTTGCACCTATTTTTAGAAGTTCTTTTAATTCAATTAAATCTTAATTTTCAGCAATTAGGTCTAATTTTTATCAATCCACCCATGTTTGGGCACAATTCTATAAACATGCATTGCTTCATTGTAAAAAGACAGCTCTGCCTTCAATTGATGATTTGAAGATTGAATAAATATTTCGATTCCTTGCTTAAGCCTGTGAGTATGTCTTGGAGAGAGAGAGGAGAAAGAAGAAAATGGCTGGTATCCTTTAAGCATGCAACTTTCTCTCTCCTCCCTCTTTCTCCTTCTTTTCTCACTCTTCTCTCTTCCCCCTCTCTCTCATTCTTTTCTCTCTCTTCTATCTCTCTCTCTCTCTCTCTCTCTCTCTCTCTCTCTCTCTCTCTCTTTTCTCTGTCTCTTTCTCTTCTTTCTCTCCTCATCTCTATCTCCATTTGTCCCCTTCTGATGCATCCGGCGAGGCTTAGCGTTAGTTGGTCTTCTCTCTCTCTTTGTCAGTCGGTGAGACCTAGCGCCGATTGAGACTTCTCTCTTTTCATCTATCAGTCAATGAGACCTACCATCGGTTGGTATTCTCTCTCTTCTTATATCAGTCAGTGAGACCTAGCACTGACTGTTTTCTCTCTTCTTTTGTCAGTCGACGAGACCTAACGCCAACTGGGTTTCTCTCTCTTCCTCTCTCAGTTGGCGAGACCTAATGTCGATTGGTTTTCTCTCTTCCTCTATCAGTCGATGAGACCTCGTGCCGATTGATTTTCTCTCTCTTCTTCTATTAGTCGATGAGATCTAACGTCGACTAGTTTTCTCTCTCTTCCTCTGTCAGTTGATGAGACCTAGCATCGACTGGTTTTCTCTCTCTTCCTCTATCAATCGACGAGACCTAACGCCAACTGGTTTTCTCTCTCTTCCTCTATCAGTCGGTGAGACTTGGCATCCACTGGTTTTCTCTCTCTTCCTCTATCAGTCGGCGAGACCTAACACCGACTGGATTTCCCTCTTCCTCTTTCAGTCGACGATACCTAACGCTGTCTAGCTTTCTCTCTCTTCCTCTATCAGTCGATGAACCTCACACCGCTTGATTTTCTCTCTCTTCCTCTGTCAGTCGGTGAGACCTAATGTTGATTGAGTTTCTCTCTCTTCCTCTTTCAGTCGGTGAGACCTAACACTAACTAGTTTTCTCTCTCTTCCTCTGTCAGTAGGAGAGACCTCGCATCGATTGGTTTTCTCTCTCTTCCTCTGTTAGTTGGCGAGACCTAGCGTCGACTGGTTTTCTCTCTCTTTTCTTCTGTCAGTTGACTAAACTTCGCATCGACAACTTCCTTTCTACCTCATCTCCTGAAACAATCAGTAATGTCCAATGCCGACTGGATCTTCTCTCCCTTCTTCTCCCTCCTCTCTTCCTTCTTCTCTCTCCTTTTGTCTATTCCCTTTTCCTCTTTAACCATTTCTGTGCTATTCTTGTGTTCGACCAAAAGGGATTGAGGTCAGCATCTCATGGCAGGCCTGTCGTCTAGCCATAGTGTTGTTGCGCCAAGATCACTTGGCCCGCTTTACTGCACGACAGACCGACCATCATGCTTAGCTGGGCTTCATTACCAAGCCCTTTTTGTTACCACGTTAGGCCAATTATTAACCAGCCTAGTCATTACTCTGATCTTCTTGCTTGGTCAAATTCTTCTCTCCCCCCGTCTTTTTTTCTTCTTCTTGAATGTGCATGCTTGGGTATATTCATCAAAGAGGAAAAGGGTGAGGTCTGACCCACATGTCCCATAACCTTTACCATATACATGTGTGATTGCAAAAAAGTAGAAATTAAGAAGAATACGAGCCAAGGGAGGCAATTCCGAACCAATTTTATTACTGGGGGGCTTTCTTCGTTATCTTAGAGGGGTGCCCACATGAGTCAGCCTGAGTAGGTCCCGAACTCACCTTCAAAATTCCTCTCTCACCGGTTGGTAACACCTGCCCCCGTTTTTTAATGAGGTTCCCGAGAGAGCGATCTCCTAAACGTCCCGGGTCTCCCTCGAAACTCGAGATGCTCACCGCTTGATCCTCCAGAATCCAGAGGGAGAGATCAAGGCACTTAACCATCTTGGCGACACCACTGGGGACTTACTACCCCTTAGTCGAATCGTTCTTTTTTGGCTAGTCTCTTCTTTCATTATCTGCCTTCATTCTCTTTTCATATTCACTTATGGCTGCTGAGTTTTGTAACCCATTTATCCGAATCGGAGATTTTCTTATCCCCTTATTCGAGAGTGTCCCCAGGGAACAAGGTCCTTCAACTTCATTCCCAACCATCCTCTTGAGTAAAGACCCCTTGTTTAGCTCCCAGGTCATAACCTGGACTAGTGTGAGGAGGGACTTGTCCAGTTCCTGACCCCCATCCATTGTCGAATCTGACAAAGACAGCTCTCTTATGTGCGAGAAGAGTTGACCTTCCGCGATTTAGATTACAGTTTTGGAGTGAGGTCCATCAAAACCTCAAGGCTAAACACAATGGAAGTCTGTGAATTTCTACTAGGGAGGTGACCAAGGTAGTCAAAGCAGCAAATTTGGATGACCCTCTTCACATGATTCCCTTCTATTCCCTTCGAACAATGAAGTCTAAAGAAGAGCTCCCTGAGCCCTGTGCTATGGTTATTGTCACAGAAGAAGACCTGGCCACTCAGCAACCACGGTCCCAAGACCATCGAGAACAGGTCCAAACGTGATCCGCGTATAGGAGTTGAGTTCAGTCAGGGCACGCTGACCCTTTACTGGCGGACTTACCACGTATGACCCTTCAAGCTCATAAGACTTCAGCTGCCACTAGCATTGATCTCCATAGAGAAACGATCAGCGTAATGGTCGTAAGCGAGCCTGGTGATGCGCATGAGGATCGTATGAACAAATTTGAGAACATGGTGCACGCGATGATGGAGAAGATCGATCGTATTGACGTGGCACGCCAGGTAGCTAACCATGAGGTCAATTCTCATCACTCTGGTGGTGCACCTCCATGGCAGCCCCCTCCGTCTACCTCACAGGACAATTCTATCCCTCATCCGATCTCTCAGTTAGATATTGATTCTATTGTCACCCATAGCCTAAAGAACAGATAAATTCTGGGGATACATCTTATCAAAGACCTTACACCTCCTATATTGATCAAGTCTCGTTCCCCTCAGACTATAAGAAAGGGAAGTTTCCCTTCTTTAGTGGAACCACCTCCCTGAACCAGCATATTGCCCACTTTCAGGCGGCATGTCGGGAAAAAGTAGCTGATGGGAGTCTTCTTCTCCGACAGTTCATGAGACTCTCGATGGCCCGGCATTCCAATGGTAGGCTTGACTTCCTCCAAACTCGGTGCATACAGGGGAGGAGATGGAGAAACTGTTCTATCAATGGTTCTATGAGGTCGAGAGAGAGGCTCAAACTATCAAACTTCTTACCCTGACTCAAGAACCAAATGAACCCGTGAATCAGTTCATATCAAGATGGAGAAACTTGGCTTCTCGCCATCCTAATCCTATGCTTGACAAGGAAGCAGTCCAGACTTACGTGCAGAACATGGGACCTGAAATTGCTCTACATATCGAGGCCTCCAATCCGACCTCCATGTCAGAGTTGATCTCTAAATCAGTTCATATAGAAAGTTTGTCACGTCATCATGGTGGGACACGACAACCATCTACAAGTTCAGCAAACAACCGGGGCAATGGTAGCTCTCGGAATAACACACGGGGCAGCCAACAAAAGGGGATAATCAAAGAAGGCTCCCTCCCAAACGTTGGACCTCTCTAAAGGGGTAACCGCGATAACAGTAACACCCCAAGCTGGCAAGCAACAACCGTCATACAATCAGGTACCTCCACCAGCCAACCTTGATCGGGGTGATTATTTTGCCAGACATAGGAACAAGGTCTATCCCTTCGAGAAGGAATGGGTCCTCGCACTGTTCCAGTTACTATTGGAGGATAATATGATCTAGCTTCAAGAAACCAAGTTCCCTGAGCAGTTTGGCCTTGACAATGGCGAATTATTGTTCCTACCATGGGAGGATCAATCATCCCATAGATGACTGCTACACGCTAAAGGATATCATTGGTCAGATAAAGCTTGAAGATTTGAAGAAGGCCTTTGGGGCAGTTGAGACGTCCCAGGCCGTAACCATTCAAGAGGAAGACGAAATGTCTGATATCCTCCACGCTTTCTTCATTATATTGCTTCAAAAAGGCATAATCACACCGAAGCAGGCAAGGGAACCTCTCCGCCTTGCTAAGGGGACTGAAGATTGTTGGTGCCCATTCCATCAAATAAGAGGTCATTATTTGTCAGAATGCACAACTTTCCTTGATATATTCGTAGGGAAGATGCGAGAGTGTTAAGAATTTTACAATCTTCTCGTAACTGATCCCCAAATCACTTCTTCATCGGGGCAAGAAGATATCACAAACCAGGACCTTCCTATCAATGACTCAGACTCTACGGAACCCTCGGATTCCCAGCCATGGATAACCTACCATGGCTGAAGCAGACTCAAGTCCTTAAGACGAGAAGCAGTTCGCCAAGCTAGAGCAGTTTGCCACCACAATGAGATGAATCAGACATCACGTTAGAAAACCAGAAAAAGACGGGCTTCAAGGGCCGCTCGCCAAAGAAACGAGACCGCTCAACCCATAGTTGGACAGGAATTTCTCATGCCCCTTCCCTCGTTGTCAACCTTGCTGGACTTCATCCCTAGCACAATCCTTTTTCCTTCTTCATCTTGTCAAGAGGATGCTCTCGTCTCATCTCCCACTCAACACACGTCCAATGAGGGCGATGACGTTAAAAGCACTCCCCAACGGTCTAAGCAAGGGAAAGACTTAAAAGATCTCTTGCACCCGTCCAACTCTGACGATGAAGTAAAAAGCTGCCCGGATCGGTCTGATGAGGGGAACGACCTTAAAAGTCCCCCACCTTCTATCTCTACTTCTCCTTCTTCTCCTGCTTCTCATTCTTCCTTGTCTATGTCTCCTGCAGGTACAACCTTGATATGTCTGGACTTCGATTCTCTCGATAGAGAATTTGAGGGATCAAACATAACAAAGACGCAACAGAAACGATTGAGAAAGACCCCGGTGCAGGCAGCAGGAATCTTAACAATTGCTGATGCCTTGGCAACTAAAGCCAAGGCAGAGCTGCCTTCTTCTAAGAAGCGCAAAAAGTCGAAGCCAAAGAAACCCCAGTGGCCCCCTGAGCCTGACTCCCTGAGCCTGACTTCAAGCAGAGATTGAGAGAGTCGAGAGGGCAAAGCTTATATTCTTAGGGAGCTTGCCACATGGTGTAAATTTCAGGAGCAATACCCACCACGGGGCAGATAAATCTCAGATCAGGGAGGATGCTGCAGCCTCCACCGCAGAAGTCGGGCGCCTTGAACTTCCTCAGTCCGCCTTTGCCCCTTAATCCAAATTCTAGTCTGCCTATCCTATAGCTGGGCTTCTTCCTAATCCCAATACCTTAAACAATACTCCTATTCTCCAATTTCCTAGGATCCCTTTTTATCTCATGCACTCAGCCCCCTCCAAAACCTCAAACTTCTATCACTCGAGCCAAGCCCGCCATGCAATCAAGTCAGCCAGCCGGCCAAAATAAACCCGCTTTACCCAAACCTGCTTCTCAACCCAATATACCCACCAAATCAGTGGTAGGATTAGGAGCACAAAGCCTTGATGAAGAAAAGGTGAAATATGATGTGATAGGACATCTACAGAAGCTTCCAGCCCTTCTCAATGTTGACGATGCCCTCATGCTCTTAAAGAATTACTAAATGGCTTTGATTCAAGCTCTCTCTGACCCAGAAGTGTACGAGACCGAAGTAGAACCTATCGAGGTAGACCAGCAATTAGGATGTATGCAAATCACCTTTTCAGAAGACAATCTGCTGCTAGGGGAAAAGTTTCATAATTGCACTCCCTTTGTTACTGGTGAATTACATGCATGCCCCATCAATCGAATTATGTTAGATGGAGGGTCGGCAGTGAACCCGATCCCTAGGAGGATCCTTACTCGATTAGGATTGGGGTCGGAAGAACTTACCCCGACCCACGTCACAGTTCAAGGGTTCAACCAATCAGGGGTGAAGCCAGCTGGCATGGTACGCCTTCATTTTAATATCGGTGAGCTGAATGATTACGCCCAATTTCATGTAATTAGCATCAACACTTCTTACAATAACATCCTCGGTCGGCCATGGCTCCATGATGGGAAACAGTATACGGTCTATGTTGATAAAAGACCGTTCCATATGGCCGAAATTCACTACGTCGATGCTAAATATTACTTCATAGATCTTGTGTCGCCTCAGAATCCAAGTGAAGGTCACGAGTCTACAAGCAAGACTGTGTCCTTGTCTCATGAAGATGTTAAGGATGTTGGAAGGACGTTAGTGAACATATTCAAGGAAGAAGAAAGGCTGAGCATAATTTTACCCTTAACTACTCTTCATTCAAACATCCCAACCATCATCCCTCAAGAAACTCCCTCTTCATTTGAAAAAGAGTCTTAACCTTCTGCCCCTAGTTCTGAGCCACCTTGGCCGGAAAATGAACCAAAAGTCATTTCTGAAATCGAGCAAGCCATGGGTGTAGAATTCCCGACTCCAAGGATCACTTATACGTCGGACCATCAAAAAGTCCTACATATCCCAATTGCACTCTTGAAAGCCGAAGCAATGCGACAACCGCCACGAAAAGTTTTTCAAAGTCCGGTTGCTATAAGTATAGAGGATGTTCCTCAGACCCTTGTCCAGCCAAAAGTTTTACTTTTCCCCGACCTCTCGAGAGAGAAGTTCGGTAAAGGGCAACTTCCTCCCCCTCAAGGGTAGGATCCTCTAGCAGACTTGAGGACCGAAGTCTGCAGTCTTTAGAGTCAATTGAAGGTCATGTGTATCGCTTCAAAGCATCTCAAAGAGTTTGTGCCGGAGACTAAAAGCATGATGAGCTTGAAGTACACACGCCATCAACAAAGGTCGAGGCCCCTCCTGATTGGACTGTCTACAGCAACCAGGCTCACCAAATCATGAGGAAAATGAACTATGCCAATCAGACATTGAAAAAACAAAAGGTAACGACTCCCTATTTTGAAGCTATCCAAGTCGTGGCAGCCCACCATGGGGCTAGACAAGGGTATTAGTCTCTCCGGATAATGAAAGTATTGAGAGGCATTCAGAAGAATCACATGAAGCGCAGCAAAAGTAAAGAGAGAATGAAATAGTAAAGTCAATAAAAAAGAGAAGCGCTTTATTCATTAGTCAAAACTTTTATAAGTACTGAAAAAAGGGGGAATGGTATACTCAGAAACGATCAATCTTCTTATTGATCCCTACGTTGCGTGCTTAAAGAGAAGTCTCGATGCCTTGAACACGTGCCTTCAGTTTCGCCACTGTTTGAGTCGCCTCTGTCATCGCTACAGTTTTCGACTCAATTGTGCCATTGAGCTTGGACAAATCTGCAACCAAAGAGGCCTCCATGGCCTTCCTTTGAGCCATCTTTGTCTCAAGGCCCACGAATTCCTATTTCAGTATTCGCATCACCTCTTTGACTTCGACCATTCTGTTGAAGCTCCCTTGTGCTTCTCTCTTGAGGTCCTGCTGGCGACCAGTTATCAAGGCTTTCGTCTCAATATAAGCATCTATCTTCTCGCGACTACGCAAGATCGACTCTTCCAAGGAGGCTACCCTTCTAGTTTCTTCCTCACAATGCAGCACTCCCAACCACTAGTTCTCCAACTCGTTTAGAGTTGCATCAAAATGGGAAAGCACCTCTGACACTGTCCCGACCGCAAAAGTCGCAATGAACTCCCTCAGCTTGGACAAACCTTCGCCCAGCTCGTTGAAAGGCAGCTCCCTCAAGCCCTGAAGGTCTGCTCTAAACATGCCTTCAATCATGCTAGAAACACCACAAAAAACAAGCTTGGATAGTGCTACTGAGGCCACCATTGCGGAAGACACCTCGACCTCAAGGATCGGGCTTGTTGAAGTGCTAGCCATCTGAGCCACTAGCTCCTTTGAAACAAGGGCAAAGCCTAGAGCTTCTTGTCCTTCAGGCTAATAGGCGGCCTCGACCTCAATCTGCACGAGCTCTTCGATGCCAACCTCGCCATCTTGACCCTCTCTTATGGGGACCTCTACTGCTGTCCCAACAGGCTGTAGAGGAACCTGTTCCCCTTGCTCTTCACCTTCCTGAACTGTCACCTCAGCATCACCAAGTTCAGGAATTGCCTCTTCTCTTTGGCCTTCCTTAGCCGACTCATCTATGGCAATGGTTTCCTCCATTTCACCCTCGCCTTCAACAGCTAGAACCTCGATCACAAAGAGCTCAGTCCCCCCATCTTCCTGACTCGGGATCATGGGAGCAGCAACCTCTTGGTGCTCGGGCACGTCATCAACTTTAGATTCTTCTCATCGAGCCATAGCCCCTGCCTTGGTCGGGGCACTAAACTCCTCACGCATGGAGGCCACATCGACAGCAAAGCCCATATCTGGAGTAGTTGCTTCAAGGCTTTCATCCTCTTTAGTCTCCACCGGAGCGGCCTCAGACTCAGGAACTACCCCTGAACTTAAGGGTGTCTCTCTAAGATCCGGAGTCCCCTCCCGATCAGAAGCAACGTCAATAGGCTCACAGCTATCAGAGTCTGCCTCAGTTTCTGAAGATAAAGAAAACATTTTAGCAGAAATAGAAGATGGTTCAGAAAGTACAAATGGTGATAGTAGAGGAATTCTTAAAAGATCAGAAGAGGAAGGCCTACCTCCTATTTCTGACACCATAGGAAGCTTGTCGCTCTTTGGCCCCCAAATACGCCCACTTGCTGAAGACACTGCAAGGGTGTCTGCAGCAGTCGGGCGCTTTCTTTTCTTTCCCCCTCCAAGAGTAGGAGCTGCTACCTCAGATCCGCCTCTAAGAGTAGGAGCTGCCGCCTCAGATCCGCCTCCCTGAGAAGGCCCACCAGCCATTTTGCTATGAGGACCGCTCCCGATTAGGACGTTCAAGTCCTGTGGTGGACGCTTCTCATAACCAGGGACTTGTCGCCCCTCATCCCATTCGAAGATCGAGCTAAGATTGTCGAAGACACTCTCAGTCATCGTCTTCATTGCAAGGAACTCTGGCGAGGCCTTATTAGCAGCTATCTCACGTGGAAGCCCCAAAGCCCGCTAGTTAGAGGGATAATCCAAGGAAAACACTGTGTTGAGAGTAGGAGCATCTGCCAACCTCCTTTATCGGGAGTCTTGGCGCCAGTTACCGTTCACCCCTTTCCAAGGGTGATCCTTATCCCAATAGGCCTTACTAGTGTCCCTCCACCAGTTCATGTATGCACTGGTTGTTCGAACTCTCCTACCAAAGTGAGGTAGTACATATTTGCTGGTCTCTGTCATTTCAAGACACATTGACCAAGCAGTCCGTATATGCTCCGACAGCCAACACTCTTGAAAAGTTCCAAACTCTTCTTCCCTCCCCTTATACACCTTACTCCAGTGCTTCTCAAAGAATACCGAGAAGGGGCAGTCTTGGTCAAGCCCGTGCTGACAGGCGAAGCAGTGGGGCAAATACCCCTTCAGCCAGGCACTGTATGGAATCCGATAAGATAAGACTCCCCCTTTGATGCTTTGCATGAACATGAGTTCCTTAATCGTTGTTGGGGCACCATCCAGTTCGTTCCCTAATTCATCAATGAAAGCACGGTCGGTGAAGCTCCCGATTGGAAAAGGGACTCTCCTCATGTTCAAAGAATCATTCCCGAACAAACCCCAAGCCTCCCCTGGGGTAATAAAGATAACCCTCTGGTTCGCAATCTTCATCAGGAAGGGCCACAATTTATTTCCTAAGCACTGATGCTTGATGTAGGTGTCCGGGAAATAAGCCCCTAGCCACCCGTACATATAATGCACAGGGAACAGAGTTTTAAAATCTCCAGGAAAAGCTTCTCTCCTACGATGTCGTTTCCTCCCTCTTTACCCTTATAGGATTTTCCACAAGAGATAGCCCCCAAGCCATGGTATATGTTGCACAGGATTGGCTGAGCAAGGGCATACTCATGCCCTCTAGCCATGTCGCATGCCATGTATAGTACCCCTGGACGAATGTCGTCCCCCCAGCCAGGGAACATGAATTTGCACAAGAATAAGGCCAGGTAGGTGGGCAGGCTGACACGGTCATCGCCAGTCTCGAGTTGATATATGGGAGGCGTCTCTTTTACAATTGCCTTCCCTTTCCCCTTCGGAGTACCCTGACCGCCCTCAGGATAATCCCCGTAAAAGAATTTCACCCATTTTGTAAAGGTGACCCTGTTATTAGTAGATCAGCCTACAATCCACTGATAGGCCTCAAAAATCTTTGGAAGACTGGCCGACGGCTCGCCACCCCCAAGTTAGCACCACCAAAGATGACTGAGTTTTGGGGTGTAAACTGGTCATACATATCCTCGATCATCGAGAGACCTCCAATGAAGTGAAGGTCTAGTAAAGAGATTCCCACTTCATCATGACCAAGAAGCCAAGTATTGGTTACACCCGTAAAATCAGGAGCACCGATCTCTCCTTCCCTTAGGAGCATCTTCACATAAGGTATTTGATAAGAAGAACCAGCCATTGCAAATAGACTTAGTGGTTCACTCCCAAAAGCTACTAGGGCACTGGAATAACGACGGTTGAGCCTCTCAAACACTTATCGCTGAGTGAATTTGACAAACACTCAGCGCTGATCGAGCTTCTCAAGTACCCAGAGCCGGTTGAGCGCCAACAACTAGCGCCGGTTAAGTCTTTCAACACTCAGCGCCAGTTGAGTGCTAAGAACTAGCACCGGTTAAGTCTTTCAACACTCAGTGCCGGTTGAGTGCCAGAAACTAGCGTCGGTTGAGTCTTTCAGTGCTCAGCACCGGTTGAGGTTTCCAACACCCCAGCGACGGTTGAGCTTGTCCAAGGCCAGCGCCGGTTGCTATCGAATCTCTCACATGTGCCACAAATCATAGTCGTGACATCTTGAATTTAGCTACGCTGACTGACAACCGTCTCCATGTCTTTCGGTGCCTCCTCACACACGAGCAGTTGATAACTACACGATTTCCAAGGACGAAGGCCAAACCGTCACCAACCGTATGCCTTCCCCACGACGGTTCACCTCCTACAATCGTACGACCCACCTCCTGTGACTGTTCGTCTCTCGTTGGAACTTTTCCTATACGGCCAGAAACCCACTGAAGAACTTTTCAGCCTGTGTTTTTTGCTTGAGTGTCACTAGAACCTCACCGAAAAACTCCTGCAAACTTGCCCTAAGTTCCCGAAAACTTCTGCAACACCACGAGTAGTGCCAAAAAACTTCCACAATCTTTGGGAAACCCCTAAAAATCCCTACTAGAAAGGAAAACTGCATAGGGAATTTCCTCTCTTTCACGAAAAACTTCCTGGAGGATTCTCCTCTCCCTGCTACTCTCTCTGCATCTTCGCCAATTCTAGGCAAAGTTCACACCCCAAAGGTTTCTTTGCAAGACCCTTGCCGGAATCCTACTATTTTTCGAAGAATCTTCCCTGCAAAACTCTTGCTAAAGTCTTACTGCTTGCCGGAACTTCAACCGGGCACACCCTCTCCTCATTGTTGCTTAAGTTTTTACCCTTGCTGAAAAATAAGGGAAAACGAGATTTTAACCCCTTATATAGACTAAGCTGCCCTCAAATGCATCTCACAAACTTGGAATTCCTGTTGCTTCCAAGGGAAGCCAAGCAACGACGAGCCGGGTCTGGCCAAGACCGAAGGCCTGAGGTAACTCTCTTCCCCAGCGTTGATTGACTTAGCGCCGAGTGTAAATTTCAAAATGACCCTAGCGCGAGTTGACTTAGCGTCTGGTGAGTTTCCAAATACAACCCTAGCGCGGGTTGACTTAGCGCCGGGTGAGTTTCCAAATACAACCCTACCCCGGTTGACTTAGCGCCGGGTGAGTTTCCAAATACAACCCTAGCGTCGGTTGACTTAACGTCGAGTACGTTTTCAGAAACAACCTTAGCACCGGTTAGCTCAGTGCCAATTGACTACAGATACCATCACGGGTCGTTCACAACGCCAGCGAAATCTGTAACAACCTAGTGCCGGTTATGTTGTGAGAACTCAGTGTCTGTTGAATATTCGCAATAGACCATTAGCGCTACACATGGCATCGGCCGTATTTCAAGCAGTGTACGCCCTTTCACTATCCCTAGTGAAGTTGCACCCAAGCCATGATGTGTCATCCCCAGTGGAGTTACACACGGGCCGTTGCACCCAAACCGTGACTTCCCAAATGAAGTCAAGAGCTGTCCCTCATCCCCCAATAGGAGTCAAACCCCTATTGTAGTCCATTATCCTCAATGGGGTTAGGGTCATTCTTACCTCTTCATTTCCCGCTGGGTCTGTTTCACACCAAGCTATCTTATCCTTAGGGAGTTGGGTTATCTTCATAAGCCAATTCTCCAAAGTGTATGCTTACCTCCTTTAAACCCGAGTGAAGTCCACCTCTGTTGACTAGCCTTCATCAGGTCACCAATTCCATCTAAGCCTTCAGTTAGTGAATGGCCTTAACCATTTTATCCCCTGGGAGTCGGATCACCATCAACCGACCTATTCCCCATGGAGCTCCACCTACATAGCGACCTAGTCACGGTCTGTACTACACGACCCTAAACAGCACAGCCTCGGTCCGTGCCGCACGACCCTAAACTGCAAAGCCTCGGTTTGTGCTGCACAACCCCCAACTGCAAAGCTTAGGTTCGTGCTGCACGACCCTAAACTCCACAACCTTGGTCTGTGCAGCATGACCAAAAACAACACAGCCTCAGTCAGTGCAACACGACCCTAAAGTGCACAGCCTCGGTTCGTGCTGCACGACCCTAAACTGCACAGCCTCGGTCTGTGCTGCATGACCCTAAACTGCACAGCCTCAGTCCGCGCAGCACGACCCTAAATTGCACAGCCTCAGTCCGTGCTGCACGACCCTAAACTGCACAGCCTCAGTCTGAGCTACACGACCCTAAACTGCACAGCCTCGGTCTGTGCTGCATGACCTTAAACTTCACAGCCTTGGTCCGTGTGGCACGACCCTAAATTGCACCGCCTCGGTCCGCACTGCACGACCTTAAACTGTACGGCCTTGGTCAGTGGTGCACGACCCTAAACTGCAGAGCCTCAGTCCGTGCTACACGACCCTAAATTGCACAGCCTCGGTCCGTGCCGCACTACCCTAAACTGCACAGCCTCGATCCATGCTGCACGACCCTAAACTACACAGCCTCGGCCCCGTGCTGCACGACCCTAAATTGCATAGCCTCTGATCGCGCTACATGACCCTAAACTACACAACCTCAGTCCATGCTGTACGACCCTAAACTGCAACTCCTCGATTTGTGCTGCATGACTCTAAACTGCACAGCCTCGATCCATGCTGTACGACCCTAACTGCAGAGAAACGGTCCATGCTGCTCGACCCTAAACTGCATGCCTCGGTCCATGCTGTACGACACTAAACTGCACAGCCTCGGTCCGTGTTGCACAACCCTAAACTGGACAGCTTGGTCCGTGCTGCACGACCCTAAATTGCACAGCCTTGGTCCGTGCTTCAAGACCCTAAACTGCATAACCTCGGTCCGTGCTGCACGACCCTAAATTGCACAGCTTCGGTCCCTTCTGTACGACCCTAAACTGCACAGTATCGGACCATGCTGCACTACCCTAAACTGCACAACCCCGGTCCATGCTGTATGACCCTAAACCGTATAGCCTTGGTCCGACCTGCACGACCCTAAACTGCACAGTCTCGATCTGTGCAGCACAACCTTAAAGTGCACAGCCTCGGTCCGTGCTGTACAACCCTAAACTGTACAGCCTCAGTTCGTGCTGCCCGACCCTAAACTGCACAAGCTCGGTCCCTTCTACACGACCTTAAACATAACACGGCCATAAACTGTAGAGCCTCGGTCCGTTCGGCATGACCCTAAACTACACAGCCTCAGTCCGTGCTGCGCGACCCTAAACAACACAGCCTCGGTCCATGTTGCATGACCCTGAACTGCAGAGCCTTGGTTCCTACAGCATGACCCCAAACTGCAAAGCTTAGTTTCGTGCTGCACGACCCTAAACTGCACAACCTTGGTCTGTGCAGCATGACCCTAAACAGCACAACCTTAGTCCATGCTGCACGACCCTAAACTGCACAGCCTCGGTCCGTACAGCACGACCCTAAACTGCACAGCCTCAGTCCGTGCTGCACGACCCTAAACTGTACAGCCTCGGTTGACGCTACACGACCCTAAACTGTACAGCCTCGGTTCGTGCTGCACGACCCTAAACTGCACAGCCTCGGTTTGTGCTGCATGACTCTAAACTGCACAGCCTCGGTCCGTGCTGCACGACCTTAAAGTGCACAGCCTCTGTCCATGCTGCACGACCCTAAACCGCACAGCCTCGGTCCGTGCTGCACGACCCTTAACTACACAGCCTCGATCTGTGCTGCACGACCCTAAACTGCACAGCCTCGGTCCGCCCTGCATGACCTTAAACTGTACAGCCTTGGTCCGTGGTGCACGACCCTAAACTGTAAAGCCTGGGTCCGTGCTGGACGACCCTAAACTGCACAGCGTCAGTCCGTGCCGCATGACCCTAAACTGCACAGCCTCGGTCCATGCTGCACGACCCTAAACTACACAGCCTCGGTCCCGTGCTGTACGACCCTAAACTGCACAGCCTCGTACCGTGGTGCATGACCCTAAACTACACAGCCTCGGTCCTTGCTGTACGACCCTAAACTACTACTCCTCGATTTGTGCTGCATGACCCTAAACTGCACAGCCTCGGTCCGTGCTGCATGATCTTAATATGTGGAGCAATGGTCCATGCTGCACGACCCTAAACTCCACAGCTTCGGTCCGTGCTACAACCCCCTAAACTGCACAGCTTGGTCCGTGCTGCACGACCCTAAACTGGACAACCTCGGTCCGTGCTTCACGACCCTAAACTGCATAGCCTAGTTCCGTGCTGCACGACCCTAAACAGCACAGCCTCGGTCCGTGTCGCACGACTCCAAACTGCGCAGCCTCGATCCTTGCTACACGAGCTTGAACTACACAGCCTCGGTCCCGTGCTGCACGACCCTAAACTGCACAGCCTCGGACCATGCTGCGTGACCCTACACAGCCTCGGTTCGTGCTGTACGACCCTAAGCTGCAACTCCTCATATTGTGCTGCATGACCCTAAACTGCACAGCCTCGGTCCGTGCCACACGACCTTAAACTGTGGAGCAATGGTCCATGTTGCATGACTCTAAACTACCCAGCCTCGGTCCATGCTGCACGACCCTAAACTGCACAGCCTCGGTCCATGCTGCACAATTCTAAACTACACAGCTTGGTCCGTGCTGCACGACCCTAAACTGCACAGCCTCGGTCTGTGCTTCACGACCCTAAACTGCATAGCCTCTGTCCGTGCTGCACGACCCTAAACTGCATAGCCTCGCTCCCTTCTGCACGACCCTAAACTGCACAGTCTCCGTCCATGCTGCACGACCCTAAACTGCACAACCAGTCCATGCTGCATGACCCTAAACCGTACAGCCTCGGTCCGATCTGCACGACCCTAAACTGCACAGTCTCGATCCGTGCAGCACGACCTTAAACTGCACAGCCTCAGTCCGTACTGCACAACCTTAAATTGCACAGCCTCAGTCCGTTCTGCATGACCCTAAACTGCACAACCTCCCTCTCTGCTGCACGACCCTAAACATAACAGCCGCAGTCCATGCTGCACGACCATCAACTGTAGAGCCTCGGTCCGTGCGGCATGAACCTACACTACGCAGCCTCAGTCCGTGCTGCGTGACACGAAACTACACAGCCTCGATCCATGTTGCATGACCTTAAATTGCACGGCCTCGGTCCATGCTGCACGACCTTAAACTGTAGAGCTTCGGTTCGTGCAGTATGGCCCTAAACAGCATAGCCTTGATCCATAGTGCATGACCCTAAACTGCACAGCCTCGGTCTGTGCCGCACGACCCTAAACTGCACAACCTCGGTCCGTGTTGCACGACCCTAAACTATACAGCCTCGGTTCGTGTTGAAGAACTCTATACTGCACAGCCTCGTTTCGTGCTGCACGACCCTAAATTGCATAGCCTCGGTCTGTGTTGCACGACCCTAAACTGCACAGCCTCGTTTCGTACTGCACGACCCTAAACTGCACAGCCTCGGTCCGTGCTCCACGACCTTATATTGCACAGCCTCGGTCTGTGCTGCACAACCATAAACTGTACAGCCTCGGTACGTGCTGCGTGACCCAAAACTGATAGCCTCGGTCCTTGCTGCTCGACCCTAAATTGCACAACCTCGGTCCATGCTGCACGACCCTAAACTGCACAGTTTCGGTCCATGATGCACGACCTTAAACCGCACAGCCTCAGTCCGTGCCGCACGACCCTATACTGCACAGCCTCAGTCCGTGCCGCACAACCCGAAACTGCACAGCCTTGGATCGTGCTGCACGACCGTAAACTACACATCCTCGTTTCGTGCTGTATGACCCTAGCTTGCATAGCCTCGGTCTGTGCTGCACGACCCTAAACTGCACAGCCTCATTCCGTGCTGTATGACCCTAAACAGCACAGCCTCTGTCCATGCTACACGACCTTAAACTGCACAGTCCGTATTGCCCAACCAAAAACTCCACAGCCTCGGTCCATGCTGCATGACCCTGTACTTCACAGCCTCGGTCCGTGCTGCACGACCGTAAACTGCACAGCCTCGGTCCGTGCTGTACAACCCTAAACTACATAGCGTCGGTCCGTGCTTCATGACCCTAAACTGCATAGCCTCGGTCCGTGTTGCACGACCCTAAATTGCACAGCCTCGATCCTTGCTGTATGACCCTAAACTGCATAGGCTCGGTCCGTGCTTCATGACTCTAAACCACACAGCCTCAGTCTGTACACGACCCTAAATTGCCCAGCCTCTGTCCGTGCTGCACCACCCTAAACTGCACAGCCTCGGTCCATGTTGCACAACCCTAAACTGCATAGCCTCGGTCCATGCTGCACGACCCTAAACTGCATAGCCTCGGTCAGTGCTGCACAACCCTAAACTGCACAGCCTCGGTTCATGCTGCACGACCCTAAACTCCACAGCCTCAGTCCGTGCTGCACCGCCCTAAACTGCACAGCGTCGGTCTGTGCTGGACGACCCTAAACTTCACAACCTTGGTCCGTGCTTCAAGACCCTATACTGCACTGCCTCGGTTCGTGCTACATGACCTTAAACTGCACAGCCTTGGTCGATGATGCACGACCTTAAGCTTTTCAGCCTCGGTCCATGCTTGACAACCCTAAATTGCACAGCCTCGATCCATGTTGCACGACCCTAAACTACACTGCCTCGGTCCGTGTTTCACGACATTAAACTGCACAGCCTTGGTTCGTGTTGCACGACTCTAAATTTCACAGCCTCAGTCCGTGCTGCATGAGCCTAAACTGCACAGCCTCGATCCATGCTGCATGACCCTAAACTGCACAGCCTTGGTCCGTGCTGCATGACCTTAAACTACGCAGCCTCGGTCCGTGCTGCATGACCCTAAACTGCACAGCCTCGGTTTGTGCTGCACGACCCTAAACTGCACAGCGTCGGTCCATGCTGTGCGACCCTAAATTGCCCAACCTCGATCCATGCTGCATGGCCCTAAACTGCACAGCCTCAGTCCGTGCTGCACAACCTTAAACTGCACAGCTTGGTTCGTGCTGCATGACCCTATATTGCATAGCTTCGGTTCGTGCTTCACAACCCTAACTTGCATAGCCTCGGTTCGTGCTGCACGACCTTAAACTGCATAGCCTCGGTCCATGCTGCACTACCCTAAACTGCATTGCCTCAGTCCATGCTGCATGACCCTAAACTGCACAGCCTCGGTCCATGCTACACGACCCTAAACTGCACAGCCTGAGTTAGTGCTGCACGACCTTAAACTTCACAGCCTCTGTCCGTGCTAGACAACCCTAAACTACACGGCCTCGGTCCGTGTTGCATGATCCTAAACTGCATAGCCTCGATCTGTGCTGCACGATCCTAAACTGCACAACCTCGATCATGCTGCACAACCCTAAACTGCACAGCCTCGGTCCATGCTGCATGACCCTAAACTGTGCAGCCTAAGTCAGTGCTGCACGACCTTAAATAGCACAACCTCGGTCCGTGCTAGACGACCCTATACTGCACAACCTCGGTCTGTCCTGCACGACCCTAAATTGCATAGCCTTGGTACATGCTGCATGACCGTAGACTGCACAGCACTAGTCTGTGCTGTACAGTCCTAAACTACATAGCCTTGGTCCGTGCTACACGACCTTAAACTGCACAGCCTCTGACCTTGAACCATAGCACCCGCCCTAGCTGCATGACGTTAAATGGCTCAGCAACCACGGTCCAGCTGTATGACCTTAAACCATAGTGCACGCCCTGCTGGCATGACAATAAACTGCTTTGCCCAGGTCACTGAGGCATGACCATAACCTCGCCCCCACATACACGCACACGCCTTTATGTACACTTTCACACACACCTTTCCTAACCTACCTGATAGTGTGCATGCACCATCTTCATTACCTCCTTGGTGAGTCCATTCATTTCATCACCATACCACATTCTCTAGTGAGTCTCACTTATGCTCACAAAACGACGAACCATCCTGCCATCCATACTCGTTGTAAGTTAGTGGGTCACCATCATCCATTCACATTTCATACATCATCTATCTCTCTTAGGTACCCTCGAGCCATCTCCCCAAGTGAGCCAAACGACCACCATACTCATTTCATGGCCTTCATAGACTACCCTCCATCACCATCATGGTCCAGCTATATGACCTTAAACCACAATGCACGTCCAAGCCGCATCATGTTAAACTGTTTCGCACAGGTCTCGGAGGTGTGACCTTAAACACTTCTTCATAAAGAAAAAGAGAAAAGAATAACATGCATAGTGTATACCTGAACAAGGGAACACTATGAGTAAAAATGACGGACGGGCATGGTCACGAAACCATGAGTAAAAGAGTTCCGTGAATAAAAAAACCAGGCACGGTGAAAACCTGAAAGGGCATCGTGAGTAAGAAAAAAAAAAAAAAGGTGGACATGACCAGAAAGTTATGTGTAAAAGAACTGCATAAAAAGAAGGTTGTGAAAACTGTCTCTACGGGCCGCTTCCCAAGACCAAGCGAAAATCTGCAAAGGATGCTTGGATCAATAAACAGGTTGATGCAGCACTCGCCTCAACAGGCGGCTTCGATCCTCACTCGAAAGAAGAAAATCCCTGGTGACAAAAAAACCATGAACTCAAAAACATGAACTTCAAGGAAAAGATTCCAACAGTCTGAGTCTAGTTGCAAAAGGACTTGAAAGACAGAAGACTCGTCAAGATGGCAAGACAAGTCTCATGAGGAAGAACATTATTCTCATGGGTTCACAATTACACTCTAAGAAACAAACATTACAAAAGCAAGAAACTGACAAACAAAGGGGAGAACCTGCTAGAGACTTCATCTCACCTAGCTGACAGGCCCAGACCTTCGGGATCGGCTAACACTGCCTTTAACTGGACTCGTTAGTTGAGACCCAAAGTGGTACTCTGAACGTCAAAAGAAAATATGATGTAGCAGCAACAACACCTACCAAAGCAAACCTATGAACCCAGACCAATTGGGAACAATGCCCTTCGCCATGACACTCAATTGCCAGATGAGCTTGATTCTGACTGACGAGGTCCGTACAAAATCCTCATATTCAGAATCACAAATAGTCCGCACGAGGGTGAGGACTTCGATAAGATCCCTCAAAAAAGTCTCTTCTCCCCCTAAAGTCTTCACGGATGGACCTACAAATAATGTATCCCTACGTCTGAGCAGCCTAGTTACATCATTACATGAATCTCCTCGGCGTTTACGTGGTCCCACGGATAGGAAGGAAAAAAGTAAAAGCCGAAGGAAATTTTTCGAATGATTGTCCTTCTCGCTTCTCTTGAAGCACAACATTTGATGGGTCAAGCTGTTTGAACGTATTTTTCAGCACCTTGGTCCTTGGTAGGAAGCAGGTCAATAAAGCCTTCACAACAGTGAAAATTGTCGACATTCTCAGAATGACACCATAATTGGTCAAGATTGCCATCAGCACTCCAAAAGACCACCTGTCAAGTTTTGTCGCATTCCAACATGTCTAAAGCAGCTAACATGAAGGAGCAATTTTTGAAAAAATGGCCTCTAGCACCCTGAAACGGACCCTACAAATGGAACTACATTTTTGGTGGATCATATCACTGTGGGACCACTGCCATTAGATCCGACACAGTAGAAAACCCCCATGGGCTAAGTTTTTTCTTAATCAGACACCCTAAGACAAAAATATGGGTAAAACATTAAAACAGGAGGGGCTGCACACTATTCTTGTGTGGCCTCACTACACCAAAACACCATTACAGGTGGTTATTTTTACATTCACGGGTAGTCACTTTCGGGGCCCATAACTCACTCGTTCTAAATCGGATCGCTCCCAAATTTTGTGAGCTTATTCATCTCATCAAGATGAATAATTCGACATGTTTCATGCCCCTAGACGATGTTCGAGCAGGGAGAAAAACTAGAGAGAAGTTGTCGATCTGTGAAGAAATTGTAAAAATTCAGCAGCAACACGCCTCACTCAATGGATGAAATCACGACGCTCACGACACGAATCCCATACATGATGGACGGTCAAATTTCATTTACGAAGTCATTGAAGTAACTGAAATTCTGGCCGTCGGATTCTAGTTTCCAGCTAAAACTCAAAAGTTGCCAAATCTTGGTCCGAGCTCCAAATCGCATCCCGTTTGTTGCCACGTGATGGTGATGGCATGCTTAGTATACTAAGATGAAAGAATTATAGTAAAACATCAAGGAATGAGTGCACTATTGATCTAAAATTTCCAAGATTCAAATAAATTTCAAGTCTTGTGATCATGGCTCAAAAACATGATTCATGGCTCGAAGTTGGTATCAAAATGATCGCCATGTCGAGCCCTACAAGAAAATAATAATCTTTCGATCAAACGGGCATCAGAGCAACCACGGGTCAGCCACGAAAGATCACACAAGTTCTTGGGCAGCAGCAGGGATTGTTTTGAAATTCTACACATTGTTAGGCAGGGGCAAAACAACCCTTTTGCACCCATTTTTAGAATTTCTTTTAATTTAATTAAGTCTTAATTTTTAGCAATTAGTTCTAATTTTGATCAATCCTCTCATGTTTGTGCACAATTCTATATAAACAGGCACTACCTCATTGTAAATAAACCGCTCGTCCTTCAGTTCATGATTTGAAGATTGAATAAAAATTTTGATTCCTTGCTTGAGCTTATGAGTACGTCTTGAAGAGAGAGAGAGGAGAGAGATGACAAGTGTCGATACCCTTTGAGCAACATTCTCTCTCCTCCCTCTCCTTTTATCTTTTCTCTCTTTCTCTCTCTTTCCCCTCTCTCTCCTTTTCTCTCTCTTCTCTCTCTCTCTCTTTTTCTCCCTCTCTCTCTCTCTCTTTTTCTCTCTCTCTCTCTCTTTCTCTCTCTCTTTCTTTTCTCTATCTATTTTCCTTTCTTCTCTCCTCATCTCTATCTTCATTTGTGCCCTTCTGATGCAACTGGAGAGGCTTAGCGCCGGTTGGTCTCCTCTCTCTTGCTGTTACTCGACGAGACCAAGCGTCGACTGGGCCTTCTCTCTCTTCCTCTGTCCGTCGGTGAGACCTAGTGCTGGTTGGTCTTCTCTCTCTTCCTCTATTAGTCGACGAGACCTAGCACTGACTGGTTTTCTCTCTCTTCCTCTATCAATCGATGAGACCTAGCACCGATTGAGTTTCTCTCTCTTTCTCTCTCAATTAGTAAGACTTAGCATCGACTGATTTTCTCTCTCTTTCTCTGACAGTCAATGAGACCTCGCACCGATTGGTTTTCTCTCTCTTCCTCTGTCAGTGGATAAGACCTAGCATCGACTGATTTTCTCTCGCTTCCTTTGTCAGTCAATAAGACCTAATGCTGACTGATTTTCTCTCTCTTCCTCTATCAGTCAGTGAGAACTAGTGCCGACTGATTTTCTCTCTCATCCTCTGTCGGTCAGCAAGACCTATCACCGATTGAGTTTCTCTCTCTTCGTCTTTAAGTCGGTGAGACCTAACGTCGACTAATTTTCTCTCTCTTCCTCTATCAATCGATGATACATTGCGCCGATTGGTTTTATGTATCTTCATCTGTCAGTCGGTGAGACCTAACGCCAACTGGGTTTCTCTCTCTTCATCTGTCAGTCGGTGAGACCCAGCACCGACTGGTTTTCTCTCTTCCTCTGTTAGTCGATGAGACCTCACACAGATTAGTTTTCTCTCTCTTCCTCTGTCAATCGGTGAGACCTAGCGCCGACTGGTTTTCTCTCTCTTCTTTTGTCAGTTGGTGAGACTTAGCGCTGATAGCTTCCTCTCTCCCTCATCTCCTGAAACAATTAGCAATGTCTAGCACCGACTGCATCTTCTCTTCCTTCTTCTCCCTCCTCTCTTCCTCATTCTCTATCCTTCTGTTTATTCCCTTCTCTTAAACCATTTCTGTGCTACTCTTGCATTCGACTAAGAGGGATTGAGGTCGGCCTCTCATGGCAGGCCTATCGTCTAGCCGTAATGTTGTTGTGTCAGGATCACTTGGCCTGCTTTACTGCACAATAGACCGACCATCATGCTTAGCTGGTCGTCATTAGTAATAACGTCTAGTGGTGATTCCGTGTGTTGGTCTTCGTTACTAAACCCATTTTGCTATCATGTTAAGCCAATTATCAACCAGCCTAGTCACTGCTCTAATCTTCTAGCTTGGTCGAATTCTTTTCTCCCCCCATCTTCCTTTCTTCTTCTTGAATGCGCATGTTTGTGTACATTCATCAGAGAGGAAAAGCGTGAGGTCTTACCCACCTCTCCCATAACCTTTACCATATACGTGTGAGATTGCAGAAAAGCAGAAAATAAGAAGACTAAGAGCCAAGGGAGGCGATTCCGAACCAATTTTATTACTAGGGGGCTTTCTTTGTGGTCTAAGTGGGCACCCATGTGAGTCAGCCCGAGTAAGTCCTGAACCCATCTTCAAAATTCCTCTCTCACCGTTTGGTAACGCCTGCCCCCGTTTTCGAACTAAGTTCCAAAGAGAGCGATCTCATTAACGTCCCGGGTCTCCCCCGAAACCCAAGTCGCATGCCGCCCGATCCTCCAGGATCCAGAGGGCGAGATCAAGGTACCTAACCAAGCACAAGGAACATTATAGTGAGGATATAAAGGGGGTGGGAAGCCCGCAGTATTTGTAGACGCTGTCGACATACCTGTTGCATTCACAAATAAATTACAATACAAACAAATACATAATAAAACTTGAACCACCAACATCTAGAGCTCAAGAATTTTTGAACTGGGCACTAATACACCACAAAAGATGTGAAAATACTAAGAGAAGTATTTTTCAGCAGCCGCATCAGAAAGCGATACATAGCCATTAGAGAGAAAATAAGTACCACCTTAATATGAGCTACATCCACAAATACTCTCCATGACACCTGACCTGACTGAGCACACATACTAAACTTTTTCAGACTTATAGTAGTATTCAGCCAAGTTTACATTGTTAGAACCAGTCCTCACTTTTATTGACTTTGTGTGTGAAATTAGGAGAACAATATTGCCTAAGCCACAAACATGCAATAAATTAATTCAGACAAATCCCGGATCAAATTCAACAATGATCTCACCCTTCTGAGAAACTACCTAAAGGTCTGTAACATTGACCCAATAAAATTTAAAAAAATCATTAAAAGTTGATACAAATTATCTCTGCAACTATATCCAAATACAATTGTAGATATTAAAAAATTACCAAATATAAAGCAATGGCAAACATGGAAACTTATAGTTATATTCCTTTTTTAAAAAAGAAAAAAACAGAGAATTCCAAAGTACATTTAAGTGTTTTGCAGTTTCAAATATCATTCACAATGTATATGTAATGGAGGTGAAATGTGATGACGTATCTTCTAACACAAACCTGTTGCAAAGAGACAATGACGAGCAAATTAAGTCTTTTCATATAATAGGAGAACATAAATAAATTTCCAAATTTCAAATACCAAAAAGCCTTTCTATCAAGCTTGGCAAATAATCAAATGGCCAAGAAAATAGCTAGACATCCCGACTAGCTCAAGGAAGCCCTCCCAATGGTTGACCACTATATGCTTGTGACTTGATATGTATACGAATAACTATACATAAACTATGATGCAATCACAAGCAATAAAATCAATCACAAATTGCAATCACAATCAATAAAATCAATCATCCTATTCGGTTCTTTCAACATAAGAACAGATTAACATCTATAAAATTTGCAAGAAAAAGATATTGTTCTAACGAGAGATTTAAATGTCATATGCTGCATGTACAAGAGAAACAAGCTATTGAAGCACCAACATCATCCAGTGTGATACAGAGTAGCCAATAATGGAAGTAACACTCCATGGCATTTCATACACTACATTTCTTATAAAAAACCGCTATCTTTAAAGAAAGATTTGACACCAATAGATACAGCGAACAAGTTTCTTGTTTCATATAATTGCATTGTATAATTATGTCCATGGCTATGATGATCTAGACAATATGATACAAAACAACATTTAAACTGGCTACGGCTATGTATTATACATTGAATTCATATTCTTAACAAATACAACAGACACATACTTAATTGTTGTTTTAGTTTTATATATAACTGAAAATAGTAATAAACTATTTCAACATAATAAATGCGCCAAATAACTTCTAGCGACTTAGGTAGGCCTCCCACAATTGCGTTGCCATGGCATCTCGCAGACTGGTGCCATCATCATGATCAGCTTGCCCCTAAGTCAATTGTGAGAAACCATCATCTCCGTCAATTACCAATTGACTCTCAACCCTCCTTCGGAAACACAACTCTCATCTGTTATCGGCTCCTCATGTAATCATGATGTAGTTGTGCAATATTGCACATGTAACAACTACATCAACCTGTGTTTGTAAAGGATACTGCATTTGACTCTTGAGTACAGGAAATCTGGCCATCAAAAGCCCAAATGTCCTCTCCACCGCACTTTTAAGCATCGAATGTCGCTTGTTGAATAACTCCTTGTGATTATGAGGAGCTCGTAGGCATGAAGTAAATTCGTTTAGATGGTAACAGACTCTTTGATATGGTCCTATGAAACCACGAATAGTAGGATAGCCACCATCTACAAGATAGTATTTTCATGTTCCATGTTTATGAAATGAGTATATTATATGGTCAAATATTACACTGCCAAATATTGTACAAACCGAAGCAACAAAAAATAATGTCATGGAGTTACCCTCAGGTACTGCAAGCCTATTGTGTTCATTACCAATTGAGTCATGTAAGACTTTAGAATCTGATGCAGATCCTTCCCAACCTGCAAGTATGTAATGGAAGCGCATGTCGAAACCAACCGCAACCATAACATTTTGAATTAGAAAACCTTTATTGTTTCAAAAACGATTTTGCAGTCGACTATGAACTCGAGCAGGGACATGAGCCCCGTCAATAGCTTCGACACAATCCTATTAAGACAAAAAAATCATTCGATTATATATTAGTTCTCACTGGATGTGAGAACGACAATGTGGATTACTTGACACTTGCATACCTTGAAATATGGGTAAAAGCGTAGTGTATCACCAGCAATGTGGGGAGGTGTTTCATTGCTTGGTGGTTGCAGGAACAAGGGTTCCAATTATAAGATCGCTTTTAAAACTCTATGGAAGACGTAGCTTATGGTTTGCCTTGAATATTGGAACCATTCCTAGACTAGGCTATTCTGTTGATCGTGTGTGACGGTGCTTAAAAATATGGCTACTTGTTCATCAACTGCCAAATATCTTGTATTTGTAATGTTTGCCATCTCCTTTAACAAATTACATAGACTGATAAAAGCACTTTTCTCCATTCGTAACTTGTCGAAGCACTTACGAGCGTGCCCTGACAACAAGTATTGGACATAATTGGCCTCAGTAAAAAATTGAAGTATGAACACGCTCCCTCCTCATTTGGGTAATGATATACCAATATGCAATGCAACACGTTGTATATGCACAACTACAAAAGAAAGAAGCCATCCACATACATAAAGCAAAATATAAATCAATCTTTGACATTAAAATGAAAGAATCCATCCACATACAAATGAAAAAAGCCATCCAAATACATATTTATAACATGCAAACCATAAAGCAATCTTTAATCAAACCATTATATGAAAGAAGCCATCCACATACATATTTATAACATGCAAGCCATAAAGCAATATTTAATCAAACCATTATATGAAAGAAGCCATCCACATCCATAAAGCAAACCATAAAGCAATCATTCACAATTAAAATGAAAGAAGCCATCCACACACAAATGAAAGAAGCCATTTGCATACATATTTATAACATGCAAATCACAAAGTAAGCTTTGACTTTAAAATGAAACATAGTGAATCAAATATCTATTGGAGGCGTTTCATCTCCCGATCCAAGTACGCCATTTGCATCCTTCGATCCTCCAAGTTTAGTAACATCTGCACCTTTGTAAAATCTTTGAAGATCGTTGTTGTCATTAAAAGGACGTCATCACCAATTTCACCTGCTTTTCACATGTGTTCCACAATCTTAAAGGCATCTCTCCTGGCCTTGGACAGACCATCCACCACAGGGGTACTGTTGTTACTTGTAGTGTCACACGCCAGCATCTTAATGCTCTGGGCCATCTCTGTCATGGCTTTAGTCAAGGAATTGGCCAAGGTAGCTTGCTTTGATCGGCGATGTCTTCCTAACGGAGCATGGGAGTGTCGTCTTTTTTATCCAGATAATACTGGGTCATCAGACGAGGATGAGATAGATTCATCCTGGACTTCTAAGGGGGGGTCATCAGAGAATTCAGTGTTGTGTCTTTTTGGCTCAATTCTAATGCCACCCCCAATCGATTTGTAAGTCCCATACGTCGTGCCACCCTTATAGATTTTACTTAATTGTGAATAGTTGGGTAAGGTCTTGTTGTTATATTTATTTGCCCATTCTCCAGCATATAGAAGACCATAAATTATTTTGAGCGATATTCGTATGTAAACATAGTCAACATATTAAAAGTCTATGCAAATGAGTAATTACATACCGCTAAGAAATCATTCCAAGTAGCAACCTCGGTGGTTACAATCCTCCTTGTATCTTCCCATCCGAAACCATATACAGCCCTAAGTTTTTTTATGTTACCGTACATGTTTCTAAAGAACTTATGCTTGCTCTTTAGCATGGTTTCGGTGTTTATTGGCCCATATTTGCTTCTCATGGCCTCTACCATCCGTCCCCATGCACCTTTTCTAAAGCCCCTCTGTTCCCCGCAGTCTTGGTCTCCTTCTTCAGAAGTTCAATCAAGTAGTCCTCTTCTGGCTGCACCCATTGCAAGTTTCTCTTGCCTCCCATAATATCTTTCGTTGTACTTGATGATGTGTATGGGTCCATCCTATTATAGGAAAATAATGGATATATTATATTCTATATAATCATCCAATATCACACATCCATTGCATACATCATTGGTTAGGTGCATCGATCTTGCTTCCCCAGATCTAGGTGATCGGGTGACACTGTCTCGGATTCGAAAGACCCAGGACCTGAGATCGCTCTCTCGGGAACTTTGTTCAAGAACAAGGGAAGGTATCCAACTAGTGAGAGAGGAATTTTTGGTGTGAGGTGGGGACCAACCTCACTTGGGTTCGTGACTTACTCGGGCTGACTCTCGTGGGTGCCCTCTTAGATCACGATGGAAAGCCCCCCAGCTGTTTAGCAGGTTCAGAATCACCTCCCTTGACCTGCAATATCCTTGTTTTATGCACAACACTACTATGGTTAATTTGCACGACATGTGGGCCAAAGGGACGCATCCTTTTCTTAGGGACATGTACTTTCATATGAGAGAGTGATGAAATGAAAGGTTCAAATAAAGATAGAAAAGAGAAAAGAACTTGATGAAGAGCCGAGACTAGCATGATGACTGAAAAGTTATCGACTCAGAGTGGTAGCAAGATGGGTATGGTGCTCAGGACCAGCACGACGGCAATACTATTCGAAACCGAGGCCGCTAGGACTGCCTCAATCTGATGTGGCAGTAAGACAGACATGGTACTCATGACCAACATGACTAAAATATTGCTTGACAGTCAAACCACTATGGCAGTGCTAGGCTAAGTCTACCCTCAGTCAAGTGAGAAGAGACAAGAATGAAGAGAATAAAAGGGAACGTAGAGAAAGAGGATGATACAATGGAGGGAGGAGGAACCTAGACGGCAATGGGCATCACCGTTGGCATCATTAGAAGACACCGTGTCCCTTGCGGGCGATGATGACTTCTGGTGAGGCTCACGGTGATAGCCCCCGTGAGACACACGACACTAAACGGCAATAAGCATCACTGTTGGCAACATGAGAAAGCAACACGTCTCTTGCAAACAATGATAGCTTATGGCAAGGTGCACGACAATAACTTCTCATAAGTCGCATGGCGATTACCTCTTGTGAAGCGCACGACAATAGGCATGGAAGGAGCCTGCGCGTGGTGACGAGTATTGCCGTGACCCTTCGTGGACGGCGATGGACATCGTTGCCTGCAATAGTCACGCGACAGGGTGAAACCCTCGTGGATGGTAATAACCTTTGCTACCCACCTTCCTCACTGAGACGTCGAGGATATGTCTGTGGATGGCGATGAGCAGCGCCATCTGCAAGCCTCGCTAGGAGATAGAGATGAAAATAGAAGGAGAAAGAAGATCGCGCATGGTGCTGCCATCGCCATGCGTGACCTGTGAGACTACAGGAGAGGCATGCACGACATTGCCACTGCCATGCATGGCCTCTGAGAGGAGCTCATATGGAGAAGAGGAAGAAGAAAGAGAGGAAGAGAGAGAAGAATAAAAGAAAAAGAAGAGAGAGAAGATTACTTTGAGACTAGGGGTACTGGTCCAAAAGTTTCTCTCACCTTACTCTCTCTCTCTCAAACGTGACCCAACAATGAGAAGAAAGAGAAATTTCATTAGTAAAACTCTCCCTTTGGCAAATGGTTGAGTCCACTCTTGCGTATAATGATGGTACGTGGTATATATATAATTTGCCTAAAACATGAGTCGATGATCAAAAGTAAACCTAATTGCTGGAAATTAAGATTAACTTGAATTAAAAGAAATTAAAAAATAGGGTACAAAATGACAAATTTGCCCCATGCTAGCAATTTGTGGAATTTCAGAACAGTCCCCATGTTTCCCTAGAACGTGCACATGGATGATCCGGGATTGTTTTGATACCCGGTTGATCGAAAGATGATTGTTTTGTTGTAGGGCACGACATGATGATCGATTTGATACCAACTTCGAGCCATGGATCGTGTTTTTAGGGCATGATCATGTGACTTGAAATTTGAATGAATCTTGAAACTTCGAATCGATAGTATGCTTGTTCCTTGATGTTTTTCAGTGATTTCTTTGCTGGATCACACTTAGCATGCCGTTACGATCACGGGGCAGCAAACACATCTCGATTCTGTGCCCGGATGAAGATTTTGCAACCTTGGAGTTTTGGCCGGAATCTAAAATTTTGATGATGGAATTTGTAGTCACTTCATCAGCTTTGTGTGCGGAATCCGACCATTCATCATGTATGGGGTTCGGGTCAGAGATAGCCCGAGAACTGATGCATGCAATGGAATTGGTCTTGCGTCGATTGGGCTCGTGAGAGGCGTGATTTGGCCACTTGAGTGAGGCACGATGCTGCTGAATTTCCTGCACTTTCTTCACGAATCAGTAACTTCTATCTAGCTTTTCTTCGCACTCGAGCATCGTCGCAGGGCGTGCCACATATTGAAACGCTCGTCTTGATGAGACATACATGCTCACCAAATTTGAGCACGATCAGACTTGGGATGGGCAAGATATGAGCTTCAAAAGTTACTATTCGTGACTATCCCTTTAATGGTGTGGAGTTGCAGGGTGGCCGCACGGGAATAGCGCGTGGCTCCTCTTGTTTCACTCTTTTGCCTATAACTTCTTCTTGAAGTGTCTGTTTAAGATGAAATTTGACCTCTAAGGGTTTTCAACCATGTCGGATCTAATGGCAATGGTCCCACAGCAATTTGAGGCATCAAAAATATAGCTCTAGTTATAAGGGTCCATTCAAGGTACTTGAGGCTGATTCTACTGGAACCGTTTCTCAGTCTCAACTACCTTAGACATGTAGGAATGTGACGAAATTTGGCAGGAGGTTTTTGAGAGTCCTCATGAAGATCTTGGCCAGTTCTAGGGCTATTATGAGACTGTTGAAATTTTCACTATATGTTAAGCTTTATTGATTGGGGACCCATGCTGAAAAATGTCTTCCAATAGCAAGCCTCGCCGAATGTTGTGCTTTGAGAGAAGCGAGAGGTACAATCATTCAAGAAAGTCTCCTGTGGCTAGCTACAGGACTACGTGAATGCTGAGGAGATCCATGCAATGCCGTAACTAGGATGCTCAGACGTTTGGATGAAATGTACGGTCCACCGGTGGTGACTTGTAGGGGGAGAAGAAACTTTTGAGGGATCCTGTCAGTCCTCACCCTCAAGGGACAATTAGTGATTCTGACAGCTTGAGGATTTTTTAGGGACCTCATTAGCCAGAATTAGGCCTATCTAGAGGCCAAGTGTTATAAACCTTTGGTCGACATTGTTTGCTGCTACACCAGGTTTGCTTTTGATGTTCAGGGTATCTCTATAGGTCCCGTTTAGTGGGGTACAATTGGGGGCTTTTGACCTATCTCGAAAGGCTGGGCCTATCGGCTAGGGGAATTTTGGCGAGGCGGCCTCGTGGGCCTCATGCTGTCGGGTCTAGAAAGTCTGGGTCTAACAGCTAAGGAAGGTTTTAGGCAAGGTGATATCATGGTGAGGAATAACCCTACAGTCTCTGGCAGGTTAGGCCCTGACTTTGTCAGTTTCTTGCCTTCATGATGGTCTTTAGCATTTCGGAGGGATCTTTCGGTCATCGTCCTCACCCTCAAGGACTTTTTTGTTTTTGATGTTGAAGTGTGGGAGACCTTATGCGGCTTTCACTCCTGGATGAGCCATTTTGTTTTGTGATTGGATATTGACAGCTGAGGATTTTAGGTAGACCTCATCAGCCATGATTATGACTGTTTGGAAATTGGATGTCGGCTGAGGGTGTGGTAGTGTGTCAACCTATTTTTTCGTCCAAGCGCCCTTTTGTGGGTTTTCACTTGAATGGGAGAAGTGGCACCGTAAAGATGGTTTTCACCAACTTCCTTTGTTTTTGGGCTCTTTTACCCATGACCTGCCAGCCATGTCCACCCTTTTCGACTATTTTTGCTCACTGTGCCCTTTTGGGGTTTCCACCGGGTCTGAGTTTTATTTTTACGGAACTCATTTACTCATGGTTTCGTGACCATGCTCATCCGTCATTTTTACTCATGGCATTCCCTTGTCTAGTTGTACACCATGCCCCTTTTTTTGTGAAGGCATATTTAAGGTCATACCTTCGAGACCTATGCGAAGCTTTTTAACGTAATGCAGGTAGGAGGTGCATTATAGTTTAGGGTCATACGGCTGTATCGTAGTGGTGATGAATGGCAGTCTGTGGAGGCCATGGGGTGAGTATGGTGATGGTTTCGACTAACTTTGGGAAGATGGCACGAGGTTGCCTGTGAAGGATGGTTGATATATGAATGGCGGGTGAAAAGTGGTGACCCACCAGCTGGCGACGAGTATGGATTGTGGAAAGGTTCGCCATTTTGTGAGCATGAGTAAGACCTACTGGGGAATGATCGGTGGTGATGATATGATTGGACTCATTAGGGAGGTAATGAAGGTGGTGCGCGCACGAACGGGTCGGTTTCGGAAGGCGTATGTGAAGATACACATAAAGGGCATGTGCGCATATGTGGGGGCATCTTTAAGGTCATGCCTCCTGAACCTAGGCAAAGAAGTTTAACGTCATGCGGTCAGGATATGTACTATGGTTTAAGGTCATATAGCTTGGATCGTGGTTATGCAGTTTAAACTCATGCCACTAGAACCATGCAGTTTAGGGTCATGCAACTAGACCTCCGCTACAGTTTAGGGTCATATAGTTTGGACCATGGCTGTGTAATTTAAGTCATGCAGCACAGACCATGGCTGTGCAGTTGAAGGTCATGCAGTGAGGACCATGGCTGTGCAGTTTAAGGTCATGCAGCGCGGACCATTGTGTGGTCGTCATGAAGCTCCATAGGGATAGGTTTGTGGATGGCAATCTGACTTCTTGGGGATAAGGATAGTTAAGGCTATACACAAGCAGAGAAATTTTAGATGAAGATGGTGGCCTTACGAGGAGTGGGAAACGGAAGCAAACTTCACTGGGGATTAAGAGGGCAAATGTGATTCCCTGGGGTGAAGGATGAGGCTTCATGTAACGCCACTGGGGATAATGGGCCGGAGCAAACCCTACTGGGGGTTGAGAAGATAGGAATGGCCCTAACTCACTGACGATAGGGTCGCATTAGGATGTGACTCTCACTGAGATGTTGGTGGGAAATAGACCCATTGGGGATTAAAGGGGTAGGTACAACCCTTGCATACATCAAACTCTAAGCCTTTTAACGTCACGTGGCCAGGACGTGCACTATGTTTTTAAGGTCACACAGTTAGATCGTGGTTGTACAGTTTAGAGTCATGCAACGAGGACTATGCAGTTTAAGGTCGTGCAACTAGACCTCTGCTATAGTTTAGGGTCATATAGTTTGGACCATGCAGTTTAGGGTCATGCACATGGACCATGGCTGTGCCGTTTAAGGTCACGCAGCACGGACCAAGGTGTTGTGAGGGAGTGCGACTCCATGGGGAATGAAGATGTCACTGAAGACTGGACTTACTGAGGAGTGAGACTATGGTGCAGGGAATGAACTTCTTGAAAATGCAGGACGATGGTCCAGAGGGGAGTGCTATGGCATGCACGTGGCACTAAGTGTTGGATGGCGCACACGGCATTAAGCCTAGATGATGCGCGCGGTGTTTCCTTCTGATGAGGCGCGTGACGATATTCCTCTATTGAGGCACGCGACGCTGACATCTCGGTAAGGCATGCGGCGATAGATCCTGGCGAGGCACGCGGCGATAGCCTCTGGGGTGAAGCGCGCGGTGATAGCCTTTTCGGGTCTTGGGCTTGACCCGCCCCGGTCCGGTCTTATTGTCATCAGAAGTTGGGGACAAGAGCTTCATTTCAAACTTGTGAGGGGCAGTTTGCGGCACTGCTGAGTATAAAAGGGGGGAAAACCCCATGTTACTTTTTTTACTGAAGGGTAAAATATTTGAAGACTTTTTAGAGAGAGAGAGGGCCTGAGCTTCTGGCAAGAGACTTCTGGCGAGAGCTTCCCGACCAAAATTTGTAGTAGACAGGCCTTCAGCAGGTTGTGGTCCTTCGCACCGTGCTTGCGGATGCTTTAGGAGAGTGATGAAGCTTTCCTTAGGGGGAAACAAGGCTTCTCAGAGCCTTAGCGACATTTGCAGTGGTGCCCTGCCGGAGTTTCGGTGCCTTTTTTGATAGTCCCATGGCTGAAGGAGAGGTTGCAGAGAAGTAAGGGGAATCTGACTGTCTTCTGGTTATCAAGGGAAAAGAAGGAGCAATGGTGGGCTCACCAGGAACTCAGTGGAATTCTGGTGAGTTATGTGGCGAACTGTTGAAGTGCGAAAACAAGGAGGAGGGAGACCTGCAGGGCCACCGGGGAACGTTTTGTGGATTTTTGATGGTTTTCACGATATTCCCGGCTATCGAAAAGGGAAAAGAACAGCAGACGGAGATTCCCAACTGACAAAAGATTGTTTTTAGTGAGGAGGGGAAGCGTCGATGAGAACCCGAAGGTCGTGGTGTTGTAACGGTCGAAGAGGCGAAGGGTCGTGGGATGGCGAACGGTCGCCCTCCGCACGCACTGTGACAGGCCATGCCGTGAGTGTCAGGCGGCATGCCCAGACTTCGAGGGACGCATGTGTGGCACGTGTGAACAGCTGGAGCGCAAGCATTAATCCATGTTGGTCGTGGGACGGCGATAGCCCTCCATTGGTTGCGAGATGGCGATAGCCCTGCCCTTTGCGTGTGGCGATGCCATTCTAGTGGGCAGATGGCAATAGTCTTGCCCTTGGCTACGAGACGGCAATAGTTAGTGCTTTTGAATAAAGCCCTCCGACAGATGTCTTCTCGACAATCAAGCAAGGCCTCTAGAGCTTCCAGGGTGCAGGTTTCTTCAAACAGGGACCTTATTGTTATTGAGGACAAGGAGCCTCTCATTACTGAGAACGAACCACATCCCTCTCCTCAACGTCCTACTTCTGGAGGTGAGAGTGAGTACGACCTGATAGTAATGGGCAATAGGGCGATTTATCTTGCCACCTTGAGAGGGAGCGGTGCACCTTTTGCTCGAAGGGAACTTATCATAGGCTCAGTGGTTAGGTGCCTCGATCTCGCCCTTCGGATCTTTTAAGGATCGGGCGGCATGCATCTCATGTTTCAAGGGAAGACCCAGGACATTTTTAAGATCGCTCTCTCAGGAACCTCGTTCGAGAATGGGGGTAGGTGTTACCAACCGGTGAGAGAGCAATTTAAGGTGGGTACGAGACTTACTCAGGCTGGCTCACGTGGGAGCCCTCTTAGATCACGAAGAAAGTCCACCAGTAACAAAACTGGTTCGGAATCGCCTCCCTTAGCTTATATTCTTCTCTTTTCTGCAATCACACACATATGGCAAATGTTATAAGATAGGTGGGCATACCTCACCCTTTTCCTCTTTGATTAATGTATACAAACATGCTCATTCAAAACGACGGAGAGAAAAATAAGAGAAGAAAAATGGGGAGAGAAGGATTCGACTGAGCGGGGGGGTCAGAGTGGTGAATAAGCTTGTGGATAATTGGCTTGACGTGGTAGCAAAATGGGCTCGGTAACTAAGACCAGCTCACAGAATTACTACTAGACGTCATTACCGGTACCAACTAGCTAGGCATGACGGTTAGTCTGTTGTGGCGATAAAGCGGGCAAAGTAATCCTGGCATAACAACATTACGGCTAGACAACAAGATTACCATGAGAGGCTAACCTCAATCCCTCTTAGTCGAATGAAAGAATAACATAATGGTGGCTTTGAGGAAAGAATAAGAAATGAAATAAGAGAAGAAGGGAACATAAGGAAGGAGGGAGGAGAAAGGAAGAGAAGAGTATGAAAGGTGAGAGAATAAAATAAAGAAAAGGAAGGAAGATGCAGTCAGCATTAGGCATTGTCGTCTGTGTTAGAAGGAAGAGAGAGAAAATGTAGTTGACACTAGGCTTCACTAACTTTGTTATATAGAGGAGAAGAGAGAGAAGATGCAGTACATGCTAGGCTTCATCGACTATGGCAGAAGAAGAGAGAGAAAATGTAGTCGGTGTTAGGCTTCGCTTACTGTATCAAAAGAAAAAAGAGAAGGTGCAGTCGGTGCTAGGCTTCGCCGATTTTGACAAGAAAGAGAGCAACTCGGACGACGTTAGGCTTGTGCCGGTTGTAATGGAAGAGAAGCAAGAGAGAGAGATCGAGCTGACGTTAGGCTTCGTTGATTGTGACAGAAGAGAGAGAGAGAAAAATCGAGCCTACGTTAAGCTTTATCGACTGTGACAGAAAAGGAGAGAGAGAAATCCAGTCGACGCTAGGCTTCACCGACTGCAACAGAAGAGAAGGATAGAAAGAAATCCAGTCAGCGCTAGGCTTCACTGACTGCAACAAAAGAGAAGGAGAGAGAGAAATCTAGTCGATGCTAGGCTTCACTGACTACAACAGAAGAGAAGGACAGAAAGAAATCCAGCCGGCACTAGGCATCACCGACTGTAACAAAAGAGAAAGAGAGAGAGAAATCAAGCCGGTGCTAGGCTTTGTCGACTACAATAGAAGAGAAGGAGAGAGAGATAGAGATAGAGACGAGAAGAGAGAGAAAGAGATAAAAAGAAGAAAGAGGGGAGAAGAGAGAAAGAGATAGAGATGAGAACAAGAGAGAGAAAGAGGGGTGGAGAGAGAAAGAGATAGAGATGAGAAGAAGAGAGAGAAATAGATAGAGATGAGAAGAAGAGAGAGAAAGAGATAGAGTTGAGAAAGGGGGAGGAGTGAGAAAGAGGGGAGGAGAGAGAAAGAGGGGAGGAGAAAGAAAGTTACCTACTCGAAGGGTATCAGCCCCTTTCTTCTCTCTCTCTCTCTCCAAGATGTACCCACAAGCTTAAGCAAAATTCAAAATTTTATTGATTGATTCTAGAAGAATGAATCCGTCTTTTGTACAGTGAGGCATTGCCTGTTTATATAGAATTGGGCTAAAACATGGGTGTAAGCTAAAAAACTACCTAGAATTGAAGATAATTACAATTTAATTGAATTTAAAGAAATTCTAAAAATGGGTGCAAAAGGACTGTTTCGCCCCTGCCTAACAATGTGTAGAATTTCAGAACAGTCCCTGCTGCTGCTCGAGAACTTGTGTGATCTTCTGTGGCTGACCTGGAGTTGTTCTGATGCCCTTTTGATCGAAAGATTATTATTTTCTTGTAGGGCTCGAATGACGATCATTTTGATACCAATTTCGAGCCATGAATCATGTTTTTGAGCAATGATCATGAGACTTGAATTTTGGATGAATCTTGAAAACTTCGGATCGATTGTGTGCTCATTCTTTGATGTTTCTTCATGATTTCTTGATTGAATCACACTGAGTATGCTATCACGATCACGTTACAAGCTTGATTTTGTGTCCGGATGAAGATTTTATCGTCTTGAGTTTTTTGACCGGAATCTTGAAATCAGGCAACCAGAATTTACGACATCTTTGACGCCTTCATGTGTGAAATCCAACCATTCATCATACGTGAGGTTCGAACCAGAGATAGCTAGGATGTCACGCACATAATGCAATTGGTTTCGTGCCGATTGGGTAAGTGAGCTTTGTGATCTGGGTGCTCGAATGAGGCGTGCTGCTGTTGAATTTTCTGCAACTTCCTTCACGGATTAGTGAATTTCATTTAGTTTTTCTCTCTGCTCGGGCGTTGTCACGGGGCGTACCACATATCTAATTGCTCTTCTTGATGAGACGAACACGCTCACCAAATTTGGGAGCGATCCGACTTGGAATGAGTGAGATATAGGCCCCAAAAGTGACTGCCCATGACTGTAAAAACAACCACTTTTAATGGTGTTTTGATGCAGTGAGGCCACACAGGAATCGTGTGCAGCCTACCCCTTTTCAGTATTTCACCCATAACTTTGTCTTGAAGTGCTCGATTAAGCCGAAACTTGACCCATAGGGGTTTTCAACCTTGTCGAATCTAATGGCGGTGATCTCACAACTATTTGATGCACTAAAAGTATGGCTTTAGTTACATGGTCCATTTCAGAGTGCTAGAGACCGATTTCGCTGAAATTGTTTCTTTGTGTTCTCTGCCTTAGACATGTCTGGTGGTCTTTCGAAGTGTTGATGAAGATCTTGACCAATTCTGGGGCCATTCTGAGATTGTTGGGAATTTCCACTATTTTGTAGGCTTTATTGGCCTGCTTTCTATCACGGACCAAGGTGCTGAAAAATACGTTCAAACACTCAGCGTTTGTACTCACCTCCTTTTCGGGACAAGTAGTTCATCCTATTGTCTGGTGCATTCGTGGGGCTTTGTCGTACTGCACGTCGTGATGCCTTTCCCTGCACAAGTTACCAGGCTCAATCGTCGTAATGTCTCTGCAAATAATGGAATGATCTTCTTAGAGTTGCTAATCAACTTTTCAGCCAGGCTTCCTTCTTCGAGCTAGTCATGTTCCCTTTTTTGGAGAAGAGGTTAACAAACAACCTCTTAGACTTCGATGTTTTGTGTGCAGACTTGTTCGAAACGAAAGTGATTGAAATGACTCAATTGGCTAGGGTAGTTCTGGATTTAGAGGAATCATCTTCTATTGAGAAATATCCCTCTATCAGGCCTTTGCTTAAGTTTTTCCCCGGCCTTTGACTGTCACAGATTCTACGATGGCACACTTGAGTAATCTTAGAACTAACTTGCTCATGCGTCAGTTTATTCTCCCAGATTTTGAGATTTTGCCCTCAGAGATTCCTTCGATATCTAAAGAAATCGCATGTTTTGAAAATGAGGATGACATGGCGATTCTTGAATGTAACATCAATGCTCTGTAAGGCTTACTTATTGCTGTCTGTGAGGTAGGGACAGACCCATTTTTACCTCAGTTGGTAGGTGGGGAATATCCTCCTTTGGTTAGAAAGTTCGCCCTTCCCCTGACGGTAGTTATGAAGGATGGAATCAAGTGGACACAACAAAACCATTATAGGCTTAGTCTTGAGAATTGAGCAAACATCTTCATTTATAATTCCTTGTATGCAAATTGCTGGCAATAGTAATAAAATGCACTTATTCGCCTTTTTGTAACAATCTTCAATTGATTAATGAAACAGCTATTTTCTCTTTCTATGCAATGCATGTCTCTTATTTTCCTTATTTTTCTATTTCATTACTTTTGCCCTTTCATAGTTTGAGACGAAAACAAATAGCCCACTCCTTGCTTCGTCTTATGGCAGCTTGCTGTGGCTTCAATGACCTCGAATGGGGGAGCAGCTGCTTCCTCACACCTTAGTGTTTGATTGGATAGGGGCTCATAATTCATGGTTCTCATGCTTTGGTGAGCCTGTTCGCTGTAAATACTCCAGTCTGGCAGAGCCTTATCTTTGATTAGAGGTGCATTAGTTTTGAGCTCATCATAGGTCTTAGTCTCAGGGACAAAGTCCTTCAAGTGCTTTGAAGCGATGCGCATAACCTTCAATTGATTCTGGAGGCTATGAACCTCACTTCTCAGCTCTACAATGGGGTCTTATTCCAAAGAGCCGGAGGGCTGACTCTTGTCGGCCTATACTTCTTCAATAACCCCTAAGAAGTGTAAGACCTTCTTCTGGTTGCTGGTGATCCCCTTGTTCAAGAAGGATAAAATTTGGAGTACCTTCCTCGGTGGTTGGTATGCCAGTTCTACTTCTAGAAGAGAGATGGGGACATGAATGATCTTTTGCTGGTCCGGTATATAGGTGACCCTTGGCCCTGGAATGTTTACCTCTAGGGCTTCCTCGAGCTCAGGTGTTGGCTCTAACTCATCATTTTGTTCTGGTGATTTAGAAGTAGAGGGGGGATGCTTCGTTCCTGGTGGATGACATCATGACCTTGGAGAGGTGGCAAGGTATACTTGGGTAGATAAGAGTCAAAGGGAGGATCTTGTCTTGTCTTTCCTCTTCTTTAAATATATCCGTAATCATTCGCCGCAGATCTTCAATGTCCTAATGAGGCAAGGGTTCCTGTTTCTCTCATAGGCTTCCAATCATCATCCTTTGACCTTTCTGGTGCTGGAAGGTCAGTGAAATAGTATTTAGCATCCGCATAGTGCGTCTCGACTACCGAGAGCAGTCTCTTATCAGCATAGACTATGTGTTGTCTTCCATCTCGACTATACTTGAAGCATTGGTGGAGCGTGGAATGAACCACCCATTGATCGTGAAGCCAAGGGTGGACGAGGAGGACATTGTAAGACGTATCGGTGTCGATTACATGAAACTGGGCATAATCGTTGAGGTCACCAATCTTGAGGTGAAGGTGCACTATGCCAGCTGGCTTTTCTCTTGATGGTTGACTTACACAGTGATGTGGGTAGGAGTGATGTCATCGGATCCTAATCCCAATCGGGTGAGAATCCTTCTTAGGATCAGGTTGAATGTTGACCCTCTATCCAACATGATCCGGTTGATAGGGCAGGCATGGAGTTCACCATTCACAAAGAGGGGGCGATTGTGGAATTTACCTCCCAACTGAAGGTCATCTTCGAAAAAGGAGATTGCCAAGCACTCATTCAGGATGGCTGGGTCAACCTCAATAGGCTCTACTTCAGTCTTGTACACCTCTGGGTTAGAAAGAGCTTGAACCAGAGCCATACGATAGTCTCTAGATAGAAGGAGGGCATCATAGATACTTAGAAGAGTTGGAAGCTTTCTCAAGTGCCCAATTACATCGTATTTCACTTTATCCTCATTAGTTTTCTATGTTCCTGATCCAGTCACTGGTGTAGGTGGTAGGGTAGGCTTAAGAACAGGCTTTGGTTGAGTTTTCGGTTGTGTCACTGGCTGACTTTGTTGTTTAGCTGGTGCAGTCTATGTTGATGGAGAAGTAATAGGAATTTGTATCAGGGATGTAGAGATTTGAGGTTTAGGCCTAGGTAAAAGCGAAGGATCAGGAAACTTGAGGACCTTGAGCTTTTGAGGTATGGGCTGTAGCTTCTTCTCCGATCTTAAACTCATTTGCCTCGTGCTGAATGATGCTTTTAAGATCTGCACCATGTGGTAGGTCTCTTTGGAACAAGAGCTTGAAGATGGCTCGATTTTAGCTTGGGCAGCCAGGGTGTCAGTGGCTGTCGAGAATCCAGCCGCCCGGGCCAGCATCTCTCTGAGGCCCTTTTGCTACAACTTGCTGAGGTTGGTGCCTCCGAGCTCTCTGTTTAGAGTGTCGAAGTCTGGGCATTGTCGAGCTGCACCTGCGAAAGAAATAGACGAGGAGGGGGGAGAAGAAGAGTTAGAACGTTTTAGGCAGCTTTTTATGTCGTCATCGGATTTGGACATGTGCAGGGAATATTTTAGGTCTTGCCTTGGCTCTGACCGTTGTGGGGTGCTTTTAGCGTCATCACCCATATTGAAGGACTCCCGAGCTATTGATGACCCGAGGATGACCGTTTGAATGGACGAAAGGATAAGGCGGGCTGCACCTAGGATGAAGCAAGGTTGGAAATGCAGGAAGAGGCCTGAGAAATTCTTCCTCGACTTGTGGATGAGGGATGGGATTCCTTCAGTGGGCTGATCTAGGTGCTTGTCGTCTCCTTCTAAATCCCTGAGGGGGTGTTTGGACCGCCCTATCAGGCTGGTGAGTAGCCCTAGCTTGGTGGACTGCCTCTCGCTTCAAGGATTTGAGCCTACTTCGCCCATGGCAGACTTCCCAGGGCTGAGAGGTCATGGGTTCTGAAGGGTTCAGTGTATGCTCATGAGGGGCTTGTAGTGGGGCTTCCTCTTGAACGAGAGCAACGGCCTGGAAACGTTATGGAAGGATGACACAAACAACGTGGCCTTCTTGGACTTTTTTCATGACTATAACTTCGAATCCAGAGCATTCTCAGTTCATGGCCCCATACTTGGTGATATGGGAACCAGAGGTTTTCCGTTCCCTGGGCAAGACGCTTAGGCTGTCTAGCGGGCTTGGGAGTGACGAGACCCTGTTGGAGCATTACCTTGAAGAGGGTCAGCAGAGGGTCTTGTTCTATGTTTCCCTAGGCTTGCGTCAAGAGGTCTTCTTGCATAGGCAGAAGAGGGACTTGAGGGTGTCCTTCGGGGTTGCCTTGAACTTCCTGGCATTGCTACATCTTCTTTGCCAAGAGTTCGTGGAAGCCAGTGGATTAGCCAATGTCATGGCATAATATCTGGTGATATGCGTACCAGAGGTTCTCAGTTCCTGGAGGCAGGAACTTGGGCTGCCTTGTCGGCTTGGGAGTGACAAGTCCTTCTTCGAGCATTATGGAGATAAATGCTTTGAGGATAGAAGGTGCCTCATCACCCTCTTGGATTGTCACTATGTGAGAAGCCTCAATTGCCCCAAACACCTTCTTCAGCTCTTCGAGCTTTATCTGACCCTTGTTAATTAGGGCTTCAATAGTATCATTGAGCTTATGGTAGTCATGAGTAGGGTGGCCTACTTCTTGTGATAGGCGCAGGACCTCTCATTTGTCTCCTGCCCAGCTGGCTCTACGGTGTTGACCTACGACAGCAGGATCATGTTCTATTCTAGCAGTTGTTTGAGCAGTGCAGGAGTCCACTCCTTGTAGAAGGGGTAAATCTTATTCTGGTGCTGGATTTAGAAGTCACTTCCATTACTATTTTTAGGAGGCGGGACCTTGTTATAAGACTGCTGCTTGCCCCTGGTCTGAGGTGTCTGTGTCTTGGAGAGGTCCAAGGTTTGAGGGGTGGCTTTGTTTGAGTCAATCACGGTGACAGCTGCACTGATCACCGCTTTTTGCTGGTTGCCTCGATTGCAAAAGCGAGTATTTGAGCTGGAGGGTTGCTGACGAGAGCCGCCATGGTGCTTGGACCATCTCTCGATATGAACTGCCTTAGAGATGAGCTCTGACATGGACGGTGGATTGGAGGCCTCGACATGCAAGGCGATCTCGGGAAGCATATTTCGCATGAAAGTCTGGACCACTTCCTTCTCAGTCATGAGAGTGGCATGAAAGGTTGCCAACTATCTCTATCGAGTGATGAACTTGTCAACTGGTTGACTAGGGTCCTGAGTCAAGGTGAGGAGCTCGATGGTTTCCATGTTCCTTTTGACTTCGAAGAAGCGTTGGTATAACAATTGTTGCATTTCTTGCATCGTGTGCACCGAGTTTGGAGGCAGCCAAGCATACCACTGGAAGGCTGGCCCTTCGAGAGTCTCGATGAATTGGTGGAGGAGGAGTCGTTCGTCAGTCGCTGTCTCCAGACAAGCTGCTTGGAAGTGGGCAATATGCTGGTGAGAAGACGTAGCATTATTGAACAGGGGGAGTTTCCCTTTTTGGTAGTTTGGGGGAAATGACACCTAGTCAATGTACGAAGGGTACGACTTCTGGTAAAGTGGCTCCTCTTACATGTCTGAGACCTTGTTCTTGAGACTATGAGCCCCCATGGCATCTATGTCAGTTTGGGAAACCCTACGGGAGGCAAAACTGTCTTGGGAGGTCGGTGGGGGAGTTTGCTTAGGACCTGTGTCCTCACCGGTTGGGGAATCGGTCTCATGGTGAGAAGAAGGGGACCTGGAGGCTTTTAGGCGTTCCATCGTTTCAAGGATAAAACGCATCATTACCTCAAACCTGCTCATCCGCCCTTCCTAAGCGTCTTCCGGATCATTGGTTACCATGACACTAATGGTTTCTTTTGGATAGGTGGTGCAGTGGACTATTGAGGTTGGCTAGTCGTGCGTGGCAAGTTAGTCTGCAAGGGTTCAGCTTGCCCCGACTGGACTCGAGCCTTGTATGCTGACCTTGTGAGGACCGGTTCTCGGCGGTCTTGGGACCGTGGCTTCTGGGCGGTGATCACCGAGCAATATTTTTGGACCTACTCAGGTTTTGGAGTTTGGAGAGGGAAAAAGGGATTACGAGGCAGGAGGTCATCAAGAGTGGTGACCTCAACTACCTTAGAGGCTTCTTTGGTCAAGATTTGCAATCCTCTCTTTTGCTTAATCCTGAGGCGACTGTGGACTTCATTCCAGAACCGAGCTTGAGACTTGGACTGCCTCGCTTTTTGTGAGCATGCGAGGGCTGTGTCCATTAGTTGGAGTAGGGAGTGGGGTCCAAGGATAGAAGGCATCCTGGGTTTCTGTCTTGGAGGTTGGAGGCCTCTATCTGACATCAGGTCGTTGCCCCGAATTCCTTTGTGGGGCCTGGGTGCACGGCTGACCTGAGTTTGGCTCAAGATGGTACTCTTAGGGAAGACCTTTGAGTGCCAGGTCTCGAGATGCTTGCCTAGTGAATGAAGAGCGACAGAAGAAGTAGCTGGTTCATGACTCTGCCTGAGTCTAGATCGGGGAGGAACTTACAAAGTTGGTGCGTGTGCACCTTTCGGGTTAGCCATCCGGGTGACTTGGGGGTCAGCCTGGGCTCGGTCAATGTGTTCGACCTGAGGAGGCCAAGACCTGCGAGCTTGTATCTATGAGGGACCGGGTAAGAGCCCATCTCTCACAGGGTGAAGTTGTGTGTTGGAAGGGAGGACAGAGTGGTCAACCCTCATGTGCTCGAGGTGGCATAGAGCTAGCGCTGCCCCGAGCTGTGGGATGCAGGTGTATGACACGTGCAGGGTTCGGCCCGAGAAGGCATATCCTGGACATGAGCTTGAGGTAGCATGGAAGTTGCCACGAGGTATGGCTCGAGTGGTTAGACCAGGAGCATGTGAGAGGTGGAGGCCGTAGGGTCCCCACCTCGGTGTGTCGAGCCTCTAGGTATAAAGGTTCGGAGTGGTGAAGGAGTATAGGGAGTTTCCTTACGGCAAACCTCAGGAGTGACGACAACTTGCTTGCCTCTCGTGAAAGTGGTGGGGGCAGCCTTCCGGCGTGCCTCAGCAATATGACTAGCAAGGGACTTGTCATTAGCAAGTGGTTAGGTGCTTTGATCTCACCCTCCGGATCAGGATGTTTTGGTGGCATGTGTCTCGGGTTTCAAGGGAGACCCGAGACTTTGAGATCGCTCTCCAGGGAACCTTGTTCGAGAACAAGGGCAGGTATTACCAACCGATGAGAGAGGAATTTAAGGTGGGTTCGGGACTTACTCGGGTTGGCTCTTGTGGGCGCCCTCTTAGATCACGAAGAAAGCCCCCCAATCGTAAAACTAGTTCAAAATCACCTTCCTTGACCTGTATTCTCCTATTTTCTACAATCACACACATACGAAAAATGTTATAAAACAGGTCGGTCAACAGAGCTCACCTTGCCTCTTTGGTGAACGTACACAAGCATGCACATTCAAAAGAAGAAGATAAGAATGAGAGAAGAAAGATGGGGGAGAGAAGAATTTGACCAGGCGGGGAGATCAACACAGTGGCTAAGCTGGTGGGTAATTGGCCTGACGTGGCAGTAAAATGGGCTCGGTAACTCAGACCGGCTCAACATAATTACTACTAGACATCAATACCGATACTGACTAGCTTGACACGATGGTTAGTCTGTCGTGGCAATAAAGTGGGCACATTAATTATGGCACAACAACATTACGGCTAGACGATAAGACTACCATGAGAGGCTAATCTTGACCCCTCTTAGTCAAACGAAAGAATAACAGAAATAACGAAGATCATAAAGAAAGAATAAGAAGTAAGATAAGAGAAGAAGAGAATAGAAAGAAGGAGAGGAAGAGAAAGAAGGAGAAGAAGGGTGTAAGAGAAGAGAGAAGGAAGGGGCAAAGACAAACACAGATGGTAGTGAGAGGAGGGGAAAGAAGGAAAAGACACAGGCGAAGATGTGCTTCCGTTGACTGCGGTGGAAGGAAGGAGAGAGGAGACAAAGGCGGCGTTAGACGTTCGTCGGCGGTGACGTGACAAGGCTTCACCGACTAGGTGGGATAAAGAAGAGAGAGAGAGGACACAGGCGCCGCTGAGCATCGCCGACTGTGTTAGAAGAAGAGGAGGGATAAGACGTAGGCAGCGCTAAACATCGTTGACTGTATTAAGAAAAGAGGAGGGATAAGACATAGGCAACGCTAAACATCACTGAGTATGTTAGGAAAAGAGGAGAGAGAAAGACACAGGCGGTGCTAAGCATCGTCGACTGTATTAGAAAAGAGGAGAGAGAAGGACACATGCGGCATTAGACATCGCCAATTATGTCAAAAAAGAGGAGAGAGAAGGACGTAGGTGGCACTAGTCATCGTCAGTTGGGTTTAAAAGAAAAGAAGAGAGAGAAGGATGCAGGCTGCACTAGTCATCACCAGTTGAGTTTAGATGACGAGCAGTAAGAAGATACATGCGGCAGTGATCATCACCGATTGTGTTAGAAAAGAGGAGAGAGAAGGATGCAGGTAGCGCTAGTTATCGCCGACTGGGTTTACAAGAAGAGCAGAAAGAAGACATAAGCGGCGCTGTACATCGCCGACTTTGTTAGAAAAATAGAAGAGAGAGAGATAGGGATGAGAAGGAGAGAGAGACAGCGATAGAGATAGAGATGAGAAGAAGATAGAGATCAGAAGAAGAGAGAGATAGAGATGAGAAGAAGAGAGACAAAGAAAGATAGAGATGAGAAGAAGAGAGAGAAAGAGAGATAAAGATGAGAAGAAGAGAGATATAAATGAGAAAAGAGGCAGGAGAGAGAAAGAGGGGAGGAGAGAGAAAGAGAAAGAAGAGAAGATAAAGGCAAGAGGAGAGAGGAAGAGAAAGAAGAGGAGAGAGAAAGATGGGAGGAAATAAAAAGAGGAAGAAGAGGAGAGAAAGAGGGGAGGAGAGAGACAGAGGGGAGGAAAGAGAAAGTTACCCTATTGAATGATACTAACCCTCTTCTTCTCTCTCCTCTCTCTCTCCAAGACGTACCCACAAATTCAAGAAGAAATTGAAACTTTATTGATGGTTGTGTGAAATGATGAAGGTCATTTACAATTTGGTTTTGCATGTTTATATAGAATTGGGCCAAAACATGGGTGGATGCTCAAAAACTACCTAGAATTGAAGATAATTACAATTTAATTCATTTAAAAGAAATTCTAAAAATGGGTGCAAAAGGACTATTTTGCCCTGCCTAACAATGTGTGGATTTACAGAACAGTCCTTGTTGTTGCTCAAAAACTTGCGTGATCTTCGATGACTGATCCGGGGTTATTTTGATGCCCGTTGGATCGAAAGATGATTGCTTTCTTGTAGGGCTCAGCATGATGATTGATTTGATACTTTGAGCCATAAATCATGTTTTTAAGACATGATCTCATAAGACTTGAATTTCTGATGAATCTTGAAAACTTTGAATCGATTATGTGGTCATTTCTTGATGTTTTTCTTCAATTTCTTTGTTGAATCACACTGAGCATGCCGTACGATCATGTTGCAACAAACGTAAGTAGATTTCGTGTTCGGATGAAGATTTTGTCGTCTTGAGTTTTTGGTCGGAGTCTTGAAATCCAGCGGCTGAAAATTATAGCATCTTCGGCACCTCCATGTGTGAAATCCAACCGTTTATCATACACGGGGTTTAGATCAACAATAGCCTCGAACCTTACACACATAATGTAATTAGTTTCGTTTCGATCGGGTATGCAAGCGCCATGATGTGGTCACTCGAGTGAGACGTACTGCTGCTGAATTTTCTACAACTTTCTTCACGGATCAACAATTCTGTCTAGTTTTTCTCCCGACCTAGGAATTTTTACGGGCCGTACCACATATCGAAATGCTTTTCCTGATGAGACGAACATGCTCACAAAATTTTATCATGATCCGACTCGGACAGAGTGAGATATGACCCCCGAAAGTAATTACTTGTGACTGTAAAAACAACCACCTTTAATGGTGTTTTGCGGCCTACCCATTTTCAGTATTTTACTCCTAACTTTGTCCTGGAGTGCCCGATTAAACCGAAACTTAACCTATAGGGGTTTTTGACCATGCCGGGTCCAATGATGGTGGTATCACAGTTTGATGCACCAAAAATATAGTTCTAGTTATGGGGCCAATTTTTTCGAATATGTTTCTTTGTGTTCATGGCCTTAGACATGTCTGATCATGATGAGACTTAGCAAGTGGCCTTTTGGAGTGTTGATTAAGATCTTAAAAATTTTTGGGGCAATTTTGAGACTATCGAGATTTCCAATATTTTGTAGGCTTTATGACCTACTTCCTCTTTATTCCGCATCAGGGACTAAGGTGCTAAAAAATGCGTTCAAACAACTTACCCCGCTGAATGTTGTGCATTGAGAGAAGCAAGAAGGACAATATTCAAAAAATTCATTTTGGCTTTATTACTTTTTTTTTCTTCCTAACCACAGGACCATGTGAATGCCTAGGAGATTCAAGCAATGGTGAAACTAGGATGCTTAGATGTAGGGATGCATTGTTCGTGGGTCCATTCATGGAGACATTGGGGGGAGAAGAGACTTTTTAAGGGATCTTATCGAAGTTCTCACCCTTGTATGGACTGTCCTTGATTCTAAAGCTGAGGATTTTGTACGGACCTTGTCAGTTAGAATCAGGGCTGTCTGGCAATTGAGTGCCCTGTCGAAGGGCATTGTTCCCACTTGGTCTGGGTTTCTTTGTATTTGGATAGACAACAAAAGAGCGTTTGGTTGACGCTTATCTACATCGTGCACCAGTTGTTCCTTAGCGCATAGGGTATGACCAGCTATAGGTATAACCCCTACCCACTACTATGCATGTCGTTATATAGCAGGCCTAAAGTCATGGCTGCTTAGCCTTTTAGGGGCATTTTTTGGTTTGTCGAAATGATTTTCTTGATGGTTTGCTAAAGGGCCTTTGGTTGGCGTTGTTTGCTGCTACACCAAGTTTGCTTTTGACAGTCATGATACCTTTGTAGGCGCTATCTATCGAGTCCAGTTGGGGGCATTTTGTTAGCCAGTCCCTAAAGTCTGGGCCTGTCGGCTACAGGGAATTGGGCAAGGCAGACTGAAGTATCTGGTAGGTAAGCTGTCAATTTCTTTCATTCGTAGTGGTCTTTAGCATTTTTAGAGTGTGTTTGTCACCTAGTGGGAATAGTGTTCTTCCTTATGAGACTTGTCTTGCCGTCTTGGCGAATCTTCTATCCTTTGAGTCCTTTTTGTAACTGGACTCAGGCTGTTAGATTCTTTTACTTGAAGCTCATATTTTTGAGGCCCTGATGTTGTGACACCAAGGAAGTTTCTTTTGAGTGTGTGCTGAAGTCGCCTATTGAGGCGAGTGCTGCATTAACCTGTTTATTGATCCAAGCGCCCTTTGCGGGTTTTCACTTGAACTTGGGAAGCGACGCCGTAGAGACGGTTTTCAGCAACTTCCTTTTTATTTAGGGCTCTTTTACCCACGAAATTTGGTCATGTCCACCTGTATTCTTCCATTTTTACATACGATACCCTTTCAGGTTTTCATCGTGGCCGTTTTTTTATCCACGAAACTCTTTTACTCATGGTTTTTGACCATGCCCATCCGTCATTTTTACTCATGACGTTCCCTTGTTAAGGTATACACTATGCCCGTTATTTTTGTGGAGGAGTGGTTAAGGTCATGCCTCCGGGACCTGTGCAAAGCCTTTTAATGTCATGCGGCCAGAACGTACACTACAGTTTAAGGTCATACAGTCGGACTATAATGGGGATGGATAGCAGTCTGTTGGGGCCATGAAGTGAGTATGGTAGCGGTTTTAGCTCACTTTTGGGGAGATGGCACGAGGCTACCTATGAAAGATGGATGATGTATGAAAGGTGGGTAAAAAATGGTGACCCACTAGCTTGCAACGAGCACGGGTGGTTGCCGTTTCGTGAGCCCGGATGAGACTCACTAGGGAATGATTGAGGACGATGAAATGAATGGACTCACTGGGGAGGTAGTGAAGGTGGTGCGCGCACACGAACAGGTCGGTTAGGGAAGACGTGCTTGAAAATGTACGTAAAAGGTGCGTGCGCATATGGGGGGCAAGTTTTAAGGTCATGCCTCCGGGACTTGTGCAAAGCAGTTTATTGTCATGCGGCCAGAACGTGTACTATGGTTTAGGGTCATAGAGCTGGATCGTGGCTATGCGGTTTAAAGTCATGCAACTAGGACCATGCATTTTAAAGTCGTGCAACTAGACCTCCGCTACAGTTTATGGTCACATAGTTTGTACCGTAGTGCGAAGCCTTTTAATATCATGTGGTCAAGACATGTACTATGGTTTAAAGTCATATAGCTTGGACTGTGCAGTTTAGGGTCGTGCAGCTAGACCTTCACTATAGTTTATGGTCGTATGGTTTGGACCATGGAATTTAGGGTCGTGCAGCTAGACCAGGGCTGTGTAGTTTAAGGTCATGCAACACAAACCAAGGCTGTATAGTTTTAAGATCATGTGGCGCGGACCGAGCCAATGCATTTAAGGTCATGCAGTGCGAACTGAGGTTTGGGTCGTCATGTAGGTGAGACTCCATGGGGAATAGGTTTATGGATAATATTATGACTCCCTGGGGATAAAATAGGTTAGACCAACAAGGGGTTCAGATAGGAAGGCCGACTTCATTGGGGAAAAGGGGACAAATGTGGGTTTTTTATATTCTTGAGGACAAAATAAATTAGTGTGAGACAGACATTGGGGGTTATAGTAGCAAAAATCACCCTAACTTCACTGGCGATAACAAGCTGTAGCGCGAGTATGGCTCTCCTACTGGGGAAGAGAAGTCACGACCTGAGTTTGATCGACTTATGTTCCACTTTGCTGGAGATAATAGGTCAGAGTCAAGGTGTAACTTCACTGGGGATAATAATAATAGGACACACATAGCTTCGGCCTGGACTTAAGCAAATTTTTTAACGGTGAGAAGAGGGTTACCGGTGGATGCTCCGACAAGTAGTGGGTGTTTTGGCAAGGAGATCAATTATTCGGGGAGAATCAACAGAAATTCATCGGCATCGAGGGAAGGCTCCAGTTGAGGAAGGGGTAACTCTAGCAAGGAAGTCAAGGTTTACCAGAGTTGCAACAGTTTTTCAACAAGGAGTTTTGCCTGGGAAACCATGTATCCTGGTCGTGGTTTTCGAGGGTAGAAGAGGCGGGAATTGCAGCAGTGGGCATTTTCACTAGTTTTCAGGGGTTTTTTGAGGGGCATAAGTGTTTTTCGATAACTTAGTGACGTTGCAGAGGTTTTCAGCAGTGCTTGAGTGACGTTCCGGCCAAGGAGCAAGCAAGGAAAGTCTCACAGTGGGTTTTCGACGGGAGATCGAAGGGCACAGGGAAACGAACGGTCACGGGAGGTGGACCGTCTCAGGCGGTGATGGTTTCATCGAAAATCGTGCAATCATGGGGGAGGCGAAACGTCGTAGGCCCTGAAAAAGAGGGGTCTTGGAAAACGAGGAGTATTTGGGAGGTGAACAGTCGCGGTGAAGCACACGACCGATGCTGACTTAGGACAAGCAGCTGCTGCTGGACACAGCTGGCAGTGACCCTCAAAAGACAGCTAGCACTGGGGGTTAGAAGCATAACCGGCGTTGACATGATTGAAGCTGATCCTCAAAAAAGGCAGTCGATGCTAGGAGTTGGGAGCACAACTGGTGTTGGCCTTTGGAGGACATAGCCGGCACTGGCCTCAGATGGCACTTCTTAGCCCATGGTGAGCTTCATGATGCGCACCATGTTACTCACATGTGGTAGTGCATTGCATGTAGGAATTGTTGTGCACGGCAATGAGCTATGTGCGGCAGTGTTCATGCACGGCGCTGACTTGGGTCGGCAAAGGGTGGTGATGGGTGGTAAGGCTTGGGTTATGATACCCGTTGGGAGCCAAGTCCTCCAACACAACAGTGAAGTCCATGTTGTTCAGTGGAAGGGCATCCACTGTGAACATGGTATGCTCTCCATCATAGGCCAGTTCCTTACTGGAGAAGTCTGCCTTGTATGTTTGATATACACGTTAGATGAATTAAAGCTGACTCGAAAATGGTTGGATTTTTCTTCTGGCTTGTAACAATCCTCTTACTCGTCAGATGAATGAAGCTAACTTCTCCAAGTGGTTTTGCTTCTTCTTCACGAGGAGAGCATATCTTTGGTGGGTTTGATTCTTCTTCATAAGGAAGGCATTTCTTTTGACTTGTAACAGTCCTCTTATCCTCAGATGCTAGAGCAACACTACAAGTTTTGGTTTGTAACCGTCTTCTTATCCTTAGATGCTAGAGCAACACTTTTAGTATCAACTGTTTTCTTTTCCTCAGTTATAAGAGAATTGTAACCTCCCTAATAATGATCTTTTTAGCTTATATCTTGTAACTTGTTTTTAATGCAATAAAAAGATTTTTAATTTGTTTGGACTATCTTGTTCTCTTTACATTGCGCCTCTTTTCTTGAATATACATCACGTATAATACTTCTTTAGGTATTGCCTATTGATAGGGGGCATTGCCTCCTCTTCATCAGGATGTGCCCGAATGTAGGCTCCATTTGGCAAGACCTTTTTTACTATAAAGGGACCTTCCCACTTAGGTTCAAACTTCCCTTTACACTGGCCATGCACAACAATAGGCCTCTTAACAACTAGAACTAGATCGCCACGGGTGAATGAGCAGATATTGACAGACATATCAAAAGCCCTCTTCATTCTCCTTGGTTGAGTTCGAGGTTCTACTGAGCCTCTAGCCTCTTTTCATCGAGTGCATCAAACTCTTGATATCAAAGTTTGATTATCTCATCTTCAGTTAGTCCTTGATGTATGGCGAATCACAATGAAGGGATTTGGATTTCAAGGGGTAAAATTGCTTCACCTACATAGACCAGAGAATAAGGAGTGGAATCGGTAGCATTTCTTGTAATAGTACGATAAGCCCATAGCACTTCGGGAAGCTTCTCGTGCCAGTTCTTTGTTTTTTATATTGATTTTCGTAAAACATTCCACAAAGTCTTATTGAAGGCCTCAGCCAATCCGTTGGCTCGAGGATGGTACATAGTCGAGTTCCTCCATTCGAAGCCAAACTGGTTGACCAAGAGATCAATATGGTGGCTCCAAAATTGGGGACCATTGTCAGATATAATTCGGTCCGGCACTCTGAATCGATATATGATGTGAGGTCGAACGAAGTCAGCCATTGTTGTCATAAGAACTTGCTTAAGGGGGACTGCTTGGCCTACTTAGAAAAGTAATCTGTTGCAGCTAGAATAAAGACATGACCCATTGCCGAAGAAGGGTCAATAGGCCATATAATGTCCATACGCCATTGTGAGAGGGGCCATGATGCCACCATAGGGTGTAAGGGCTTTGGAGGTTGAGGAATAAGGCTTGAATGTATTTGGCATACCTGGCACTTTTTAGCATAGTTTAAGGAATCAACAATCATCGAAGGCCAATAGTATCTCAACCTACGTACCCGTTCATAGAGCTTAGGACCAAATTGATGTAGTCCGCAAATTCCTGAGTGTACGTCTTCCAATACCTTATTTGCTTCTTGTGAGTCCACACATCTAAGAAGAATACCATCAAATGACCGTCTGAAGAGAGCCTCTCCTTCAAGGAGGGTATACTTGGTAGATATTCGACGTACGCTGTTGCGTTTAGCACGATCTTCCGTAAGCCTGCCATGTTTTAAGAAACTAGTGATGGGCTCTTTTCAATCTTCTACTTGCTCAATTTCCGTGCACATTAGGTAAAAGAATTATGGTTCTTGGTTTCAAACCTTAGCTCCTTGACTCCGTGCCATTTCTTGTTCAATCTTAATTACTTCTTTAGTTGATAGAAGTGCTCTGAATGGATAAGGAGGGCACTCAAGGAAGATATTTCTCTCATCATCCGCGTCGACCTCGGTTCTTAGTTTAATGTGTCTCCATTCTGCCACCTAAACCCTGATAAGGATAATTGAATTGTAGCCCCGAGTTTTGCAAGTGCGTCAGCCTACGAGTTTAGCCTCCTGGGGATGTGACTCAAAGATATATCCTCAAACTGAGCCATATATGATTTTGCAGTACTGTGATAAGGCTTGAGAGTATCTTTTCTCACGTCATAGATTCCTTTGAGCTGGCGAATAACCAACTCAGAGTCTCGATAGATCTTGGGCTGCTCCAAGTCTAGATCAAAAGCTATCTCCAACCCAATTATAAGAGCCTGATATTCTGCCTCATTGTAAGAACCGGCATCAACGGAGAGAAATAAAGTGGCAATACTCCTCCTTTAGAGGTTAGGAATACCACTTTGGCGCCTCCTCGGTCTGATTTGAAGGCTCTGTCGAAGTACAATTCCCACGGATGAGCAAGCTCAGCACAAAATACTTCTTCATCAGGGACGTCGCTTGATAACGGAGATTTCGAAGGTACAAGGTGTGTTGCAAGAAAATCAGCCAAAGCCTGGCCCTTGATGGCCTTTTGTGGGACATACGTGATGCCGAATTCCATCAGCAATAACACCGTCTTAGCAAGGCATACCGACAAGCATGGGCATGGCATGAGAAAATTCACACGATCTGCTTCTGATATAAGTTTCACTTCATGACCAATCAAGTAATGGTGGAGTTTTTGTACTGCAAAGATTAGGGCCAAGCACATCTTCTCTATAGGGGGATAATTATTCTCGGCCCCTTGCATTCTACGGTTGAGATAATATAACGCAGTCTCTCTCCCCTTGTCATTATTTGTGCCCCAAGTGACTCGTCTAGAGCGTTCATGTATAAGATAAGAGGCTTCTCAGCACTGGTGTAGAAAGTACTGGAGGGTTGAGTAAATATTGTTTGGTGTCATCAAGAGCGGCTTGACATGCTTCATCCCAGATGAATTTAGTATCCTTCTTTAGCAGATGCGTAAAGGGTTTACAGTGACCTGAGAGATTTGAGATGAACCTGTGGATGTATGCTAGTAGCCCTTGAAAAGAGCGTAACTCTGGCAATGCAGTTGGTGACGACATTTCTTGGATCGCCTTGATCTTGACCGGCTCAACTTCAAGTCCACGATGTCTGACAATGAACCCCAAGAAATTTCCCGAACGAATGCTAAAAGCGCATTTCAACGGGTTCATTTTAAGTTGATGAAGTCATAATCGCTCGAACACCTTTTCAAGGTCTCTCATGCGAGCATCCTTTTCTTCAAATTTTACCACCAATTCATCTACATAACACTCCACCTCCTTGTGCATCATGTCTTTGAAGATGGTTGTCATTGCTCTCTGGTATGTGGCACCAACATTCTTTAATCCAAAAGGCATAATTGTGTAACAGAAGACTCCTTTTGGAGTTAAGAACCCAGTGGCTTTCTCATCTTCGGGCGCCATCCGTATCTAATTATACCCGGAGTATCCATCCATGAAGGAAAAGATTTGATAGTGAGCCATAGAATCAATGAGCATCTCGGTGAATGTCAACGAGAAGTCATCCTTGGGACAAGTGGTATTTAGGTCATAGAAGTCAATGCAAACCCTAATTTGACCATTCATCTTCTTGACTGGAACAACATTTGTTAGCCATTTCAAGTACTTGACTTTGTGAATGAAGCCTTCTTGTCTGAGTTTGGTCACCTCGACATCTATTTGCATCTTGAGGTCAAGCCTAAACCTCCTTGATTTTTTCTTGACAGGTTTGACAGTCGGATCAATGCCGAGACGGTGAACGGCGACTTGGGGATCTAAACCGGGCATCTCATGGTAATGCCAAGCAAAGACGTCTCAGTTTGCTCGCAAGAATGTAGTGAAATTTTATTTTTCTTCTAGAGACATATTTGCCAAGATGAAATTAGGCCTAGGGTCTGCTTCATCCCCTAGATTTATTTCTTCAAGCTTGTCAGTAGTAGCTTGACCACCTTCTGCCCATTCTCTTGGGGCTTCTAGCAACTCTTCCTCATTGTTTTCAGAGGTCTTTTCACCAACCTCAAGTGTAGAGACCCATGACCTTGACATCTCTGCCTCCAATAAGGCCCCAAAGTCGGTCATGATTTCTATGCCTTTCTCAAACCGAGGGGTGGAAGGGTCAACCTCAAATGTGGAAAACACATCAGGTCGCAGGAACTTGTTTTGAAAGTTAGAGAGAAATTGAGGTTCAGTGATGGTTGCGCAAGAAGCTTCATCGTATGAATCACACGATATTTGCACAGGTGCCTAGAGTGATAGAATTGTACCATGTGGCAAGCTTCCTGAGAATATAAATTCTGCCCCCTTGATTCTTTTAGTCTCTGCTCAAAGTCAGGCTCTGGGAGCCACTGGGGTTTCTTTGGCTTTGACTTTTTGTGCATCTTTGAAGAGGATGGTTGTGCTTTTGCTCGAGCTATCAGGGTGTTAGCAACTGTTAAGAACTCTGCTGTCTGGTCGAGCGTCTTCTTCAACTGCCTCTGTCGCATCCTGGTTATATTGGATCCTTCAAGTTCTCTGTTGAGAGCCTCGAAGTCCCGACATATCAAGGTTGTACCTGCAAGAGACATAGAAGAGGAAGGATGAGAAGTAAAAGAAGAAGAAGCAGAAGGGTCAAAGGTTCCCCTCATCAGACTGATGTGGATAGCTTTTTACGTCATTACCAGGGTTGGATGTGTGCTGGGGGTCTTTTAGGTTTTTCCCATGCTTAGACTGTTAGGGAGTACTTTTAATGTCGTCACCCTCATTGGACGTGCTCTGAGTGGAAGATGACTCTGGGAGGTCCTCTCAATGAGAAGGAAGGAGGATCGTGCTAGGAATAAAGTCCAATAAAGTTGGTAGTGGGGGAAGAGGCTTGAGAAATTCCTGCTCAACTAACAGTTGAGCGGTCTTGTTTCTTCGGCGAGCAGCCCTTGGTGCTCGTCTCCTTATAGTTTTCTGAGGTGGTGCTTGATTCGTCTCACTAGGCTTGTGAACAACCCTAGCTTGGCGAACTGCTTCTCGCCTTAAGGATATGAGTATGCTTCGCCCGTGGTGGACTATCCATGGATGAGAAGTCGAGGGATCAATAGGGTCTGAATAATTATTAGGAAAGTCTTGTGCTGGGAGGTCCTCTTGCACTGATGGAGCAGTGGCTTGGGGATCTGTTACCGGGGCGTTGTAAAACTCATGACATTCCCACATTTTCTTTACAAATATGTCATGGAAACTGGTGCATTCCCATAGGTAGTGGCCCCATATTGGTGATACGAGCACCAATGATCCTCAGTCCCTTGAGCAAGGCATCGAGGCTGCCTTGCGGGCTTTGGCGTGATTAGGCCTTCCTGAAGCATTATAACAAATACCGTGAAGGATATCAGGGGCTTCGTCTTCCTCTTGGACAATTACTGCATGGGAGGCTTCTGCTGTCCTGAAGGCCTTCTTTAATTCTTCAAGCTTTATCTGTGCCTTCTGAATCAGGGCCTCGATAATATCTTTTAGCGTGTAGCAGTCATCTATGGGATGATTGATCCTTCTATGGTAAGCACAATAATTTGCCTGGGTGTTGAGCCCAGCTTGCTCAGGGAACGTGGCTTTAGGAAGCTCGATCATATTCTGTTCCAATAATAACCGGAATAGTGCAGGGACCCATTCCTTCTCAAAGGGGTAGACTTTGTTCTTATGCCTGGTGAAATAATCATCTCGATTAAGATTGGTCAGCGGGGGTACTCGGTTATACGGCTGTTGTTGCTTGCTTGCCTGGGGCGTTGTCTTCGCCGTGGTCACCCCTTTGGAGAGGTCGAAAGTTTGGGAGGGAGCCTTCTTTAGATCAGTGACCGTGACGGCTGCACTGATTACTCCTTTTTGTTGGCTACTCTGGGTGTTGTTCCGAGAGCTACCATTGCCCCGATTGTTCCCAGAGCTTGGAGGCCATTGTCGTGACTATCCATGGTGGCGTGATAGACTTTCTATGCGGACTAATTTAGAGATCAAATCTAACATGGAATTCGGATTAGAGGCCTCAACGTGTAAAGCAATTTCAGGTCACATGTTCCGCACGCAAGTTTGAACTACTTCCTTCTCAGGCATAGGATTGAGATGGCGAGCAGCCAAATTTCTCCTTCTTAATATGAACTGGTCCACAGGCTCGTCAGGATCCTAGGTCAAGGTGAGAAGCTCGATGGTTTGAACCTCTCTCTTGACCTCAAAGAAGCGCTGGTGGAATAGTTTCTCCATTTCCTCCCATGTATGTACTGAGTTTGGAGGGGGTCGAGCATACCATTGAAAGGCTAGATCGTCAAGGGTTTCAACAAACTGACGGAGAAGAAGTCTCCTATCAGTCGCTGTTTCTCGACATGTTGCCTGGAAGTGGGCGATATGCTGATTTGGGGACGTGGTTCGGGAAACTTCCCATTCTTGTAATCTGAGGGAATTGGGACCTGGTCAATGTATGAAGGATACAGCCTTTGATAAGGTATTGCACCATGTATCCCTGGAATTTGTCTGTTCTTTAGGCTATGCGTTACCATAGCATCAATGTCGACCAGAGAGACGGGGTGAGGGATGGAATTGTCCTATGAGGCAGAGGGAAGGGGCTGCCTTGGAGGTGCACCATATGAGTGATGGGATTTGACCTCCTGGTTAGCTGATTGTCGTGCGGCGTCTATGCGATTGATCTTTTCCATCATCGCGGGCACAGTATCCTCGAACTTGTTCATGTGCTCTTCTTGTGAGTCGTTAGGCTCGTTTACAACTATTACACTGACTATTTCTTTAGGGAGATCAGCGTTAACTGCAGTTGTGGGCTTGCGAACTTGATGGGTGTTGCGCGGTAGATCGGTCAATAGGGAGTCAGCATGCCTCGATTGGACTTGACTCTTGTATGCCGATCACGTGAGGACTGGTTCTCGACGGTCTTGGGACCGTGGCTGCTAAGTGGTTGGGTCTTCTTCTACAACACTAACCATAATGCAGGGCTCTTGGAGTTTTTCTTTAGGCTTCGTTATCTGAAGAGGATAGAAGGGATTCAGGCACAGAGGGTCATTAGAGTTGGCTGCCCTGATCGCCTTGGTCACTTGCTTGGTTATAATTCGCAGACCTCTATCACGCTTAGCTCTGAGGCTTTGATGGACCTCAAGCTAAAACTGTGATTGGGACTGCAGCTGGCCAGCTCTTATTTCACAAGAGAGAGCTATCTCCATCAGGTGTGGCAAAAGATGAGGGCTAAGGATTGGAGTCATCCTGGGCCGAGGAGGATGAAGGACTCGATATTTCATCAGGTATTTGCACCGAGCTCTCTTGTGGGCTCCAAAGATTCGACCAAAATGATGGGGCTGGTTCAGGATGGTACTTCGGGGGAAGGCCTTCGAATAACAAGGCTGAAGATGCTTGCTCGAAGAAGGAGAAGTAGGCAAGAGCATGGTTGACTCATGATGAGGCCTGAGTCGAAGGTGAGGGGCTACCTGTGATGGCGACGCTTGTGCACCCCTTGAAGAAGGATCACGGAGGACATGAGGGTCAGCCGGGGCTCGAGTAAGTGGTCTGGCTTTAGGAGGCTGAGAATTGCGAGCAAGTGTCTGTAAGAGAACATGTAGAGGCCTGCCCCTTACAGGATGCGCTTGTGTGTGATGAATAGGAGGACAAGAAGGTTGCCACCTGTGTACTCGAGTTGGCGCATCAATGACGTTGCCTCGAGTAGTGAGATGCGTGTGAGCAGCATGTGTAGGACCTAGCGTTGAGGGGTCTGATCCTGGATGCTGACTCGAGGTAATATGAGGGTTGCCCCGAGGTGTGGCTCAGGTGAGTGGCCCACGATCCTTATGGTGTGTGCGAGTGGTGGAGGCCACATGGTCTCCACCTTTAAGTGTCGAGCCTCTAGGGATAGAGACTTGTGGTAGTGCAGGAATGTGGGGGGTAGTCGTGCGATGACCCACTTAAGAAATGGCAACTTGCTTGCCTTTTGCAGAAAGGGACTGGGCAGCCTTTCGACGTACCTCGGGGATACAACCGACAAGTGACTTGCTGGTGGCTGGGTGTATGTTGTGTGTGGCAACAGATGTACTACCAATGCATGGTGCCTTGGTGGAGGTTCCACCAGAGCGAGGAGATGGGGAGTGAGGAACCTTTAAGTCCCTCCTCACACTGATCCAGGTTAAGACTTGGGAGCTAGACAACGGGTCTTTACTCAACAGGATGGTTAGGAATGAAGTTGGAGGAACTTGTTCCCTAGGGACACTCGTGAATGTAGCAATAAGAAAATCCCCGATCTGGATAAATGGGTTACAGAACCAGGAAGCCATAAATGTGAAAAAAAATGAAAAGGAAAAACTAGCCAAACAAGTACGATCCGACTAAGGGGTAGTATGTCCCCAATGGAGTCACCAAGCTGGTTAGGTGCCTCGATCTCGTCCTTTGGATCAGGATGATCTGATGGCATGCATCTCGAGTTTCAAGGGAGACCCAGGACTTTGAGATTGCTCTCTTGGGAACCTCATTCGAGAACAAGGGCAGGTATTACCAACGGATGAGAGGGAATTTAAGGTGGGTTCAGGACTTACTCGGGCTGACTCACATGTGCGCCCTCTTAGATCACGAGGAAAGACCCCCAGTCGTAAAACAGGTTCAGAATCGCCTCCCTTGGCCTGTATTCTCCTGTTTTCTGCAATCACACATATATGGCAAATGTTATAAGAGAGGTGGGTCAACAAACCTCACCTTGCCTCTTTGGTGAACGTACACAAGTGTGCACATTCAAAAGAAGAAGATAAGAATGAGAGAAGAAAGATGGGGGAGAGAAAAATTTGAACAGGCAAGGAGATCAACACAGTGACTAAGCTGGCCTGACGTGGCAGTAAAACTGGCTCGGTAACTCAGACCGGCTCAACAGAATTACTACTAGACGTCAATACCAATACTGACTAGCTAGACACGATGGTTAGTCTGTTGTGACAATAAAGCGGGCACAGTAATTCTGGCACAACAACATTACGGTTAGACGATAGGACTACCATGCGAGGCTAATCTCGACCCCAGAATGAATATCATTAAGAAAGAATAAGAAGTAAGATAAGAGAAGAATAAAATAGAAAGAAGGAGAGGAAGAGAAAGAAAGGAGAATAAGGGTGTAAGAGAAGAGAGAAGGAAGGGGCAAAGACCGGCATAAACAGCAGTGAGAGGAGGGGAAAGATGGAAAAGACACAAGTAGTGATGTGCTTTCGTCGACTGCGATGGAAGGAAGGAGAGAGGAGACAGGTAGTGGTAGACGTTCGCCAGCGGTGATGTGAGAAGAGCCACAAGAAAACACAGGCGGTGGGACAAAGAAGAGAGAGAGAGAGGGAGGACATAGGCGGTGTTGAGCATCGCCGGTTGTGTTAGAAGAAGAGGAGGGATAATACACAAGTGGCGCTAAACATCACCGACTGTGTTAAGAAAAGAGGAGGGATAAGACACAGGACACCGCTAAACATCGTCGACTGTGTTAGGAAAAGAGGAGAGAGAAGGACACAAGCGGTGCTAAGCATCACTGACTGTGTTAGAATAGAGGAGGGAGAAGGATGCAGGCAGCATTAAGCATCATCGGTTGTGTTAGAAAAGAAGAGGGAGAAGGACGCAAGCAGTGCTAGTCATCACCGACTGAGTGTAGAAGAAAATAGGAGAGAGAAGGAAGCAAGTGGTGCTAGTCATCATCGGTTGGGCTTCGATAAAAAGCAGAAAGTAGACACAGGCGGCGCTGGACATCGAAAAAGAGAAGAGAGAGATATGGATGAGTAGGAGAGAGAGATAGAGATAGAGATAAGAAGAAGAGAGAGAGAAATAGAGATGAGAAGAAGAGAGAGAAAGAAAGATAGAGATAAGAAGAAGAGAAAGCGAGATAGAGACGAGAAGAAGATAGAGACAATAAGAAGAGAGCGAAAGAGAGATAGAGATAAGAAGAAGAGAGCGAAAGAGAGATAAAGATGAGAAGAAGAGAGATAGAGATTAGAAAAGTGGGGAGCAGAGAGAAAGAGGGAAGGAGAGAAAGAGAAAGAAGAGGAGAGAAAGAGGGGAGGAGAGACAAAAATAGAAAGAAGAGGAGAGAGAAAGAGGGGAGGAGAGAGAAAGAAGAAGAGGAGAGAGAAAGAGGGGAGGAGAGAGAAAGTTACCTTACTAAAGGGTATCAACCCTTTTCTTCTCTCTCCTCTCTCTCTCTCTCTCCAAGAAGCACCCATGAATTCAAGAAGAAATTGAAACTTTATTGATGGTTGTGTGAAATGAACCAACCGAACGTCCTTTATAATTTGGCTTTGCATGTTTGTACAGAATTGGGCCCAAACATGGGGGGACGCCCAAAAACTACCTAGAATTGAAGATAATTACAATTTAATTGAATTAAAATAAATTCTAAAAATGGTTGCAAAAGGATTTTTTTGCCCCTGCCTAACAATATGTAGAATTCCAGAACAGTCCCTGCTGCTACTCGAGAACTTGCGTGATCTTTGATGACTGATTCGAGGCTGTTCTGATGCCCGCTTGATTAAAAGATGATTGTTTTCTTGTAGGGATCGACATGGCGATTGATTTGATACCAACTTCGAGCCATGAATCATGTTTTTAAGCTATGATTATGAGACTTGAATTTTTGATGAATCTTGAAAACTTTAGATCGAATCTTGAATTTTGGATGAATCATATTTTTGGTCACTCGAATGAGGCGTGCTCCTGCTAAATTTTCTGCAACTTTCTTCACAGATCAGCAACTTCTCTCTAGTTTTTCTCCCTACTCGGGCATCGTCAAGGGGCATACCACATATCGAAACGCTCGTCTTGACGAGACGAACATGCTCACAAAATTTGAGTGTGATCAGACTCGGATGGAGTGTGATATAGGCCCCAAAATTTACTGCCCATGACTATAAAAATAGCAGCCTTTAATGGTGTTTTGATGCAAGATGGCCACACGGGAATAGTGTACAACCTACCCCTTTTCGGTATTTTACCCATAACTTTGTCCTGGAGTGCCCGATTAAGCCGAAACTTGACCCATAGGGATTTTCAACCATGCCAGATCCTATAATGGTAGTTCCACAATAATTTGAACCACCAAAAATATAGTTCTAGTTATGGGGTCTATTTCAGGGTGCTAGAGGCCAATTTTTTAGAAATTACTTCTTTGTGTTCACTCCCTTAAATATGTCTGATCGTGATGAAACTTGGCAAGTGGCCTTTTGGAATGTTGATGAAGATATTCAACTTTTTTGGGGAAATTCTGAGACTGTCAAGATTTCCACTATTTTGTAGGCTTTATTGACCTGCTTCCTCTTTATTCCGCATCAGGGACCAAGGTGCTGAAAAATACATTCAAACAGCAGGGTGCGTGCTGTGTATGGTAGTAGGTGTGCTACCAATGCAGGGGGCCTTAGTGGACGGTCCACCAGGGTGAGGAAAGGACCTGAGAGCCAGATCGTGAGTCCCTACTTAGAAGGAGAGTAGGGAAAGAAGATTGAGTATTTCAATTCCTTGGGACATTCACGAGTGATGGGATAAGAAACTCCCCGACTCGGATGAACGGGTTGAATAACCTAGATGCCATAGAAAGTAATGCAGAAAGTAAAAGATGATATTGGTCAAACAAGAGCGAATTGACTAAGGGGTAATAAGTCCCCAGTGCAGTCGCTAAGCTGGTTAGGTGCCTTGATCTCGCCTCAATAGATCTAGGTGATCAGGTGACACTGTCTCAGGTTCGGAAGACTCGGGACCTGAGATCGCTCTCTCGGAAACTTTGTTAAAAAACAAGGGCAGGTATCCAATTAGTGAGAGAGGAATTTTTGGTGTGAGGTGGGGACAAACCTCACTTGGATTTGTGACTTACTTGGGCTGACTCGCATGGGCACCCTCTTAGATCACGACAGAAAGCCCTCAAGCTATTTAGCTGGTTCGGAATTACCTCCCTTGGCCTACAATCTCCTTATTTTCGGCACAACACTACTATGGTTAATTTGCAAGACACGTGGGCCAAAGGGACCTACCCTTGTCTTAGGGCAATGTACTTTCATATGAGAGAGTGATGAAATGAAAGGTTCAAATAAAGATAGAAAAGAGAAGAGAACTTGATGAAGGGGTGAGACTAGTATGACGATTGGAAAGTTATCGACTCGGAGTGGTAGCAAGACAGGCATGGTGCTCATGACCATCGCGATGGCAATACTACTCGAAACAGAGGCCGATAGAACTATCCCAATCTAATGTGGCAGCAAGACGGGCATGATACTCAAGACCAGCAAGACAAAAATGTTGCTCGACAGTCAGACCGCTATGGCTGTGCTAGGCTAAGTCTACCCTCATTCAAGTGAGAAGAGAAAAGAATGAAGAGAAGAAAAGGGAAGGACGAGACGGCGGAGGGAGGAGGAACCCGGACGGCAATAGGCATCATCGTTGGCATCATGAGAAGACACCATGTCCCTTGCAGGTGGCGATGGCTTCTGGTGAGGCTCACGACGATAGCCCCCGTGAGACATACGGTGCTAGATTTGGAACACGAGAGAAACATGCGGACGACAATAACCACCACCGTTGGCAACACGAGAAAGCAACACGTCTCTTGTGGACTGCGATAGCTTCTGGCAAGGCGCACGACGATAACTTCTCATAAGTCGGATGATGATTACCTCTCGTGGAGCGCACGATGATAGGCACAGAGAGGCGCAGAAGGAGCCTGTGCGGGGCGACGGGTATTGTGGCAACCCTTCATGGACGGCGATGGACATCGCCGCTTACAATAGACACGCGACAGGGTGAAACCCTCGTGGATGGCAATAAGCTTTGCTACCCGCGTTCCTTGTTCAGACGTCGAGGATACGTTTGCGGACGGTGATGAGCAACGCCATCTGCAAGCCTGGCTGGGAGATAGAGATAAAAATAGAACGAGAAAAAAGCTCGCGCATGGCACTGCCATCGCCATGCGTGACTTGTGAGACTACAGGAGAGGCATGCACGGCACTACCATTGCCGTGCATGGCCTCTAAAGAGGTGCTCAGATGGAGAAGAGGAAGAAGAAAGAGAGGAAGAGAGAGAAGAAGAAAAGAAAAAGAAAAGAAAAAGAAAAGAGAGAAGAATTACCTTGAGCCTAGGGGTACCGCTCTAAAAGTTTCTCTCACCTTTTTCTCAAACGTAACCCAACAATGAGAAGAAAGAGAAATTTTATTAGTAAAACTCTCTCTTAGCAAAGGGTTGAGTCCTCTCTTGCGTACAATGATGGTATGTAGTATATATAGAACTTACCCTAAACATGGGGTGGATGATTATAAGTAACCCTAATTGATGAAAATTAATATTAAATTGAATTAAAAATAATTTGCCCCTTCTTAACAATTTGTGGAATTTCAGAACAGTCTTTGTGTTGCCCTAGAACGTGCATGATTTTTCATGGATGATCCGGGCTTGTTCTGATGCCCGGTTGATCGAAAGATAATTGTTTTCTTATGGGACTCGGCATGATGATAAATTTTATATCAACTTTGAGCCATGGATCGTGACTTGAAATTTGAATGAATCTTGAAACTTCAGATCGATAATGTGCTGTTCCTTGATGTTTTTCTATGATTTCTTCACTGGATCACATTGAGCATACCGTTACGAGCTCGGGGCAACAAACACAACTCGATTCCTTGCCCGGACGAAGATTTTACAAACTTGGAGTGAAGATTTTGCAAACTTGGAGTTTTGGCTGTAATCTAAAATTCCGGCGATGGAATATGCAGTCACTTCATCGGTTTTGTGTGTGGAATCTGACCGTTCATCATGTATGGGGTTCAGGTCATGTATAGCCTGAGACCTTACGCATGCGATGAAATTGATCTCGCATCGATCGGGCTCTTGAGCGGCGTGATTTGGCCGTTAGAGCGAGGCACAATGCTGCTGAATTTCCTGCACTTTCTTCACGGATCAATAACTTCTCTCTAGCTTTTCTTCACGCTCGGACATCGTCGGGGGGCGTGTCACATATCGAAACACTTGTCATGACGAGACGAACATGCTCACCAAATTTGAGCATGATCTGACTTAGGACGGGTGAGATATGAGCGTCAAACACTATTCGTGACTGTCCCTTTAATGGTGTGGAGTTGTAGGGTGGCCGCACAGGAATAACATGCGGCTCCTCTTATTTCACTCTTTCGTCTATAACTTCTTCCTGGAGTGTCCGTTTAAGATGAAATTTGACCCCTAGGGGTTTTCAACCATGTCGGATCCAATGGAAGTAGTTTCACAACAATTTGAGACACCAAAAATATAGCTCTAGGTATAGGGATCCGTTTCAGGGTGTTGGAGGTTGATTCTGCAAGAACTGTTTCCCAGTCTTCACTGCCTTAGACATGTCAGAATGCTACGAAACATGGCAGGAGACTTTTGAGAGTCATCATGAAGATTTTGGCCAGTTCTAAGGCTATTCTGAGACTGTCAAAATTTTCACTGTATGTTAGCCTTTATTGACCGGGGACTCATGCTGAAAAATGTCTTCCAACAATCATTTTAGGTTGTGTTCCAATATACTTTATACAATCACCAAATTTTATCATTCCTTAGATCACCACTCATTTATATCAAAAGAGAACTGTGGGAGAGAATCATGAATTGTGCGGATCTAAGGGTTTTATCCATAAGATAACTAGGTGAGAGATTTTTGAGTAACTAAGAGCTTTGAACCAATAAATTTGACTAACTAAGAGCAATCAATTGATCAAAAAAGTTGTGAAATATGGAAACATCTGCATCTTAAAGCATAAAGTGGAAAAAGAAAGCAGCTAAATAAGTATGAAATATGTTTTCATATTCATAGAAGGTCACATGAAAACCAACAAAATGGAACTTGAAACAAGCTAAATCACAATAACCAGTAGCTTGTATTGAAACTCTAATAAGGGAAGCTTTTCTTAATATAGGAATAAAGATCTCAACAGAAGGGCAGTCAGTTAGACCACATACATGCAGTAAAATGCATAAATTTCAGTTAAATTGAACATTTTATTCACATAAAAAAAAAGAAAACGAAAACAAGATCTTCAACTAAAAAAAAAAACACAATGGAAGCTCAAAATAACCTAGTTTTAGCCAAGTGCTAGCAAACAAGCTTGATAATGCTTAAATTCCACTTTCTCATTTATATCTCTTTGAATATTGGATTCTTCAACCATTTCCTGAACTCAAATTCCACAACAAACTCAACAAATTTCCTGTTGATTTCCTTGAGAAATGTTGTTATTTGCAAAAAATTCCAGTCAATCTATAACAAGTCATTTTTTTTGTTTGTTTGTTAATTCTATAACTACATTCTCAATGGTTAGATAAAACCCTATGCTTGATATTGAATAATAAAAAGTAAGGTTAATCTAAACTTATGGTAAAAAGAAAAGCAATCCTGCATTTGTTTTTCTTTTTTTTTTCTTCACGACCAACAAAAGAACTATCAATGAAGAAACAAATATGCTAACCATGAATCAAATTTAAGCAATCTCATTGATTATCTCATTTTCAGATGATAGCGGTCACAAAAAAGAAAAAATTAAAAGGGTACACCAAATGTAAAGCAAAAAGAGCATGGTAGCTACAACATTCATAACAAATCCAAAACAGATTCAGGCTCAAAATGAACAAAGTATCATTTGAACAAGACTTGGAACCCAAAAATGTATTGGTAAATGGTAACAACAATAAGCATCAATTGAGGCTTGAGAACTCAACAAACTAATCATACAACACAAAGCATATTGTGCATGCCCACCACAAAAAGAAGTGTTTTAACTTACAGTAGTTCAGAAGTAAATAGCTGGTTTATATACGAACAATCCATAGACAAAAAGGTGTTGCAATGCTCAAACATAACTAAAACATAGTGGTAATATGATAGTGGCAATACAATACAAATAACCAGTAGAAAATTAGAAAACAGAGAAAAATCGAAGCACATCCATGAATAATCAAAAGTACAAGCAAAAAAAAATATTAACTCATTGATTTGGGTTTATCAGTGAGTTAACTCACTGATTGGGGTTTATGAATAAAAATAGCGGCAAAAAAATAAATAACTCACTGATTTGAGGTTTATGAATAAAAATAGCGGCAAAAAAATAAATAACTCACCGATTTGGGGTTTATCAGCCAAACTAGTAGCGAAAAAAAATTGAACTCACTGATTTGGGGTTTATCTGTGTGGTTCCTCTCACCAGATAAAGCTCTCTCTCTTCTCTTTGTAAAAACCGTAGGACAAAGCCCTCTCTCTCTCTTCTCTTCTCTGCGGAAGCTTTGTTTCTGTGACCAAGCTCTCTCAGCCGCTCTTCTTCCTTCACCCCTCTCTCTCTTTCTAGAAGTCGTCTTCTCCCTTGGCCCATATCAGCGAGGGTCTTCATGTGAGGAACTTCCCCTTTGAAGTTCCCAATTTAAGTTCCGTCTAAATAAACAAAACTTTCTTTAGGCCTAAATGGGGGAAGATCTACAGTAACAAGTATACCATTTTAATCTACTTACCTTTGTCAAACACTGAACTTCTACAGTAACAGGTAACTTTCAAGTTCTTGGAAGCAATTTCCTGTTATGCCCTAAGAGTAACATGCACAATTAAAGATTCATATCTAATGGATAGAAAAAAGTGATGATAAAACTATTATAAAAATATTATTTTATTATATTTAATTTTTTTATTCATGATCATCATATTGTAGATCATTGATTACAACAAATTTGGATTTAAGATCAATACAAACAATGGTGTTCAAGGGAGACCGCACAAAAATAGTATGAGTCGGGAGCTCATAATAACGGGGACCTTTATAAAATGTAGTGTTTGAAGACATTTTTCAGCACCATGGGTCCCCGATGCAGAATAAAAGGGAGAAGCCGGTAAATAAGTTTGATAAATAGTGGAAATTTCAATAGTCTCATAATGGCTCCAGAACTAGCCAAGATCTTCATAAGAACTCCAAAAAGTATTCTGCCGATTTTAGTTACATTCCGACATGTCTAAGGTAGTTCAGACTGAGAAACAGTTTTGGAAGAAATGGCCTCTTACACCCCAAAACGGACCCCAATAACTGGAACTCTATTTTGAAGTATCAAACGGTTGTGGGATTATCGCCATTGGATCCGGCATGATTGAAAATCCCTAGGGGTCAAACTTCAGCTTAAACAAACCCTCTAGAGAAACGTTATGGGCAAAACATTAAAACAGGAGGAGCCGCACACTATTCCAATGAGACCACCCTACAACTAATCTCCATTAAAGGGACAGTCACGAATAGTGACTTGTGACACTCATATCTCACTCGTCCGAGATCGGATCGTGCTCAATCTTATTGGAGCATGTTCGTCTCGTCAAGATGAGCGTTTTGATGTGTGGCACGTCTCTTGATGATGACCGTGCTGGGAGAAAAACTAGAGAGAAGTTCATGATTTGAAGCCGCATGTTGCAGAAATTCAGCAAGACATCCACCCAATCAAGCAGCCAAATCACAGTGCCCGCATGCCTGATCGACATGAGACTAGTTGCATCACATGTGTAAGGTTCGTGGCTATCACTGGTCCGAACTCCGCGTGTGATGAATGGTTGGATTTCACACAACATCAAGATGAAGTCACTACAAATTCTGACATCTGGAGTCCCAAATTTTGGCCAAAGTCCAAGATTGTCAAAACTTCGTTCGAGCAGCAAATCGTGTCCCGTTTATTACAACGCGATCGTGGTAACATGCTCAGTGCCATTCAGCAAAGAAACCATAGAAAAACTTCAAGATGAAGACGCACTATCAATCAAAAGTTTTCAAGATCTATTTAAATTTCAAGTTATGTGATCATGAATTTAAAGTGTGTTTCATGGCTTAAAATTAATATCAAAATGACATGAAGCGCTACACGATAGTAATCATCTTTGTTCATTGAGATGCCAGATCATCAATGGATCGTTTGAGAAAAATTAAGAACGTCCCAAGTTCTCAACAGGGATTGTTTTGGAATTTCGTCAATTGTTAGGAAGAGGCAAATCCAAAAATTTTCACCCTATTTTCTTATTTCTTTTAATTCCCAAAAATTGTAATTATCCCCAATTAGGGTTAGTTTCGGGTTATCTACCCAAGTTTTAGCCCTAGTCTATAAACTATGCTACCTCTGATAAAAAAAAAAGAGCTTTTAGGGAGGTTGGAAAATCATTGTAACCCTTCTCTTCATTCTCTACGTCGAGCAATAAAATTTGAGATTTTTCCTTGAATTCGTGAGTGTAAGAGAGGAGAGAGAAAGTTTAGAGCGGTACCCCTCCTACTCTCAAGGTATTTTCTCTCTCATCCTTTCTTCTCTTCCTTCTTTTCTTTCTTCTTCTTCACCTTCTCTGCTGTGCTTTTCTCAGAGGCCATGCACGATAGTGGCAGTGCCGTGCATGCCTCTTTCTTTCTTTCCCCTCCTGTGGTTTCAAAGGTCGTACATGGCGATGGCAGTGCTATGCGCGAGTTTCTTTCTCCCTCTCTTCATTCGTCTTGATCTCTTAAAGAAGTTTGTGAACGACGTTAGTCATCATTGTGCGTAACGCTGTCTGAAGGAACACACAGTGAGCCAGACCATGCCCAAGCAGCGGGTCGGGCTCTTGTTTCAGTTCCAAGATTGGTGTCACCCTCGGCGATGTGCATTGGCAATCGTGAACCATTTTTTCTCTTTCCACGGGTCGTGGACGGTGCTGCTTATTGTCGTCCACAAGCGTGTCTTCGGTGTCCCGTGTAAGCATAAACGACGATGCTTATCGCTGTCTGCAGGATTCTTTTGTGCACTCGGTGCCTATCGCCGCCCATGGGAGTTTCATTCGCGCTTCACACTTATCATAGACAACGATGCCTATCACCGCCCACGAAGGGTCGCGACAATGCCTATCACCACCCGTGTGCCTTTCTCCTCAACCCTGTGCCTATCGCAGACGACGATACCTATCACCCCCCGCGAATGGTTGCGACAATGCCTATCATCACCCGCATGCTCTCTTTGTGTGCTCCGTGCCTATCGCAGATGGTGATAACTATCACCGCCCACGAAGGGTCGTGCTACCTTCTCATATTGCTGACGGTGATGGCTAACGCCGTCCGTAGTTTTTTACTCACCCCTTTTTAGAGACCAGTAGTGTCCATGAAAGTGGATACAAAGACTAGAGCAAATTTTCAAGCCGAAAAACAAGGCAAAATGGACACCTTCAAAAAGCCATTTGCTAAAAACCAAGCTAAGTGAATAAGTTACAATCCTTTTATATAACAATTACAACTATATCTAGCCTTGTATAACCACTGTAAATAAACTCAAACACCAACCCCTTATGGGGCAATTACATATAAAGCAAGATTGGCTTATGAATTACACTTTCATAGCACAAATTACATAAATTATGTGTCAAAGCTTAAATACAACATGCAACTAATCTAAAAAAAATTCTAAAGAATAAAATCAAATAAACAAGGAATTAAAATTCTAAATTAAAATAGGGTAGCCATGTTTCTTATGCCGGAGCCACGCAATCGGGCCCTATAAGGACTTAATTTTGTCCCTTCGGATTGTACAAAAGTGGTTCAATCTCACAAAAGTGTCTAATCCAAATGGAAATAAATTACACACCTCAAAATCACTTATTAAGATCTCAACACACTGGCATTATCATCCAAAACATAATGAAAAAGGTTTGAATCGAATTGGATAAAGAACAAGAGAGTTATGGCCAAACTACATACGGTGGTCCCTTGAACCACCAAAACAGTCTTATATGGAAAGATTATGAGCCCCCATCGGTAAATATGTGATGAAAAAGTTCTAAAAATGGAGTGAAACTCTGAGACTAAATTATTTGAGGGGTTTGAAGCATAGTAATTATTGGATACTATGCATGATCATGGATTCTCATGCATATAGGCTATAACTCATGAAGGACCATAATATGACTCACGAAGGACCACACTATGAATAAGCATGATAAAAAATATGATCAAATGAAGATTCTAAGATCAATGAAAAATTCCAAGAACTATAGATGCCAAGGATATGATCGTATGAGAAAAGAAAATTCAATGGAGTTTACCTTGATAAATGCACACTATGAACTTAAGCATAAGAAAGAAGGACCACTATCAAGATCACTATTAATGGAACTCTAAAAAATATTTCTCTTCAATTTTCTCTTTAAAATCCTTAAAAGAAGGAGGGGAGCAACTATTTTTGAGATATCATGATGTGCTTTTATAACATGGTGTAACTTTGGATTCAATCAACACCCTTGATGAACTAATCCAAAGGCACATGAGAGGCTAAAAATGTACCTAGCCACCCATCCTCATCCAACCACTAGGATGAAAGGATGGGATTTCACACCATCATTACTCACCCTAAACTTAAGTTATGCCACTTTACTATTTTGTCCTTGGCCAATGTTTCTGTTTCAATTGTACCCATTTTGGCCTTACAAAAATACCCTTAGTTTTTTTTAACAATGTATTAGAGTAGATAACCACAAAGGCTAAAAGGCGAAGAAGTAATTGGTAAAGCTCACACATGTGGAGATATTCTACTTTATCAAAGCCAATCACTTTGTAGATCTAAAATTTCAGACCAATCAATTTAAAGATAATGTCCCCTTCACACATGTGTGTGAAGATATTTTTCAACTCAAATTTGAAAATGCATTTTCTCTTTAATATCAAATAAAAAAATTAATTAAAATTCACACATATCATGCATAACCCATGTGTGAGTTAATTAAGACGTGAAGAAAAGGGGGCCTTAATTTATAACATTATATAACAAAATATAGCAAGACACCCCTTATAAAACAAGCAACCAAATGCCATTCTAATCCCCCACCTAGGGATCAGTGCTCAGCTGAGTGGTGATCCTAGAGTGAGGTGTGGGGTGCCATGTGGCAGCCCTATGGCCACTCGGACGCCACATGGTACTACTACGTGAGGACTAAAGTTGAATTTGAGCCAAACAATATAAAAAATCCTCATTTTTTTTAGCAAATAAAATTCCAAAAAATTCTATAAAATTCACAATAAATATTTAAAGTAATTTTGAGCAATTATTAGGTTTTTCTCATCATTATAAAATCAGAGAAAAGATATATTGAGATCTCAAGCATTAACTATAGGTATCGAAGTACTCCATTGAGCTAGTCTTGAATGATGTTCCGTTGAGTCTCAGATCGACCCAATAGACTTATGTTCCACAGTCTAAAATAGGGACACATAATTGGTCATATCAATGCCGCTGAGCCAGAACTTCCAAGCATTCGGCTATCAATGGATTACAGGTGTACCCCTTGTAGGATATGATCCAACTCAATTACAGGGGTCCTCTCAAAGCACATGTGCATTGGCTCTTCCAAACTCGGATAATGAATTTGAAAGAGTGATTTCCCATATGAAATGAAATTGCACATGCCATGCAATGGTCTCGTGTCAAGATACGGACTTATGTCCCATAAGTCTTGACCATTCCATACAGGGCGAATACTTAATTCTATATTTTTCATTTGGATTCTCCAAGCCCTGGCCGATTGCATCTAAACATGAGGCTAACCTATAACATCCTGATTAGGAGGTGACCCTCACACCTCCTTGAGAAATTGTTTCCTCAAAACATGAATTCTCGATGCCTCATGCGTACTTAGGATAAAAGAATCTGGGCTCCATTTCACAAGACGTCAAGATTTCAATCTCTCAATTGCTCTCACTGAATGAGAGACTACTGGAATTTAGGCCTTGATAGGCCATATTTCCGACATTCTCCCACTTGGCATTTTGAGGCCTGAATTCGTATATATCTCTCTCTCATTGTCGTTCACAATAAATCAAAGCATGCATACTTATCCATGGATTTATCATTCGTAAGCAATGGACAAAGTAATAACAATGTCAACCTCCTTAAACCCATCCCATGCACATGCCACATAAAATCATTTGCCCCCAAGCCTTTGGTTAATGGATCTGCATGCATGGCCTTAGATGGAATGTAACGAACTTCTACTTAACCAGTTGCTATCTCTTCCTTTACTCTATGATATTTAGCTTTAATGTGCCTTGACTAGCTGTGGAACCTTGGTTCAACTGCCACTGCAATTGTAGCTTGATTGCCACACATGATTCTAATAGTTCCATGTTTTAGAGGGTTGAAGTTAAGATGATTCCAGAACTTCTTAATTCAAATGGATTTTAAAGTTGCGGAACTTAAAGTCATATACTCGGTTTCCATGGTAGATAGGGCTGCAGTGTCTTGCTTCTTGGTGTGCCAAGAAATGGCACCACCCTCATAAAGAAATAGATAACCTGAAGTGGATCTCGAGTCATCCGAGTCTCCTTGATAGTCGAAGTCTGTGTATCCTAAAACTTTAAGCTCACTCACATTTCCTTTCAAATGTTCCTTTCAAATACCTCTTGATTCTTTTCATGGCTTTCCAATGTTCTAATCCAGGATCACTTTGGAATCGACTAATAAAGCTTTGAGCAAAAGTTAGAACGGGTTTAGTTCCCATGGTTAAATACATTAGTAATTCTACGGCACTCCGATATAGGATCCTTTCCATCTCATTTCTCTCAAGATCATTGTTTGGTTTCATATTGATATTTAATTTTCCTCTCCTTTTCACAGGTGTATCTATAGGCTTGGATTCACTCATACCAAATCTCTTAAGAACTTTCTTACAATATGTAGATTGAGATAATTGAATAGTGCGGGCTGCTCTATCATTTATTATATGAATCCCTAATACATATGAAGCCTCTCCCATATCTTTCATATCAAAATTACTTGATAACATTGCCTTTGTTTCCCTTATTTGGTCTAGGGTGCTACTAGCTATTAGAATGTCATCCACATATAAAGTCATGAAAGTAATGTCAGTCCCATTAGTCTTATGGTATACACAATGATCATCCTCATTTGGTTTGAATCCATATCTAATCAAAGTTTGGTGGAACTTGAGAAACCATCTTCTTGAAGCTCGTTTGAGACCATAAAGTGATTTGTTAAGTTTGTACACGAACGTTTTCCTTTCACAACCCTCTGGTTGGTTCATGTATATATCCTCTTCTAGGTCACCATTTAAGAAGGCAGTTTTCACATCCATTTGATGCAATTCTAGGTCAAGGTAGGCTGCTATGGATATGATCATCCTAATTGAAGGCATTTTGGCAACAGGTGAGGAGGTGTAAAAATAATCTACCCCTTCCTTTTAAGTAAAACCTTTTGCTACAAGTCCTGCCTTGTATTTTTCAATACGCCCTTCGGAGTTAAGTTGCTTTTTGAATATCCACTTACATCCAATGGATCTAAGGTTAGGTGGTAATCGGACTAATTCCCATACATGGTTATTTATGATTGAATTTATCTCATCTTGCATGGCTTTCTTCCATAACTTATTATCCAGACAAGACATAGCATGTAGGTAAGAATAGGGTTCATCATTGGGTTCTTCACTAATCCTCTCATAGTCCTCCTCAAGTTAAGTGAAAAAGGTAGGTGGTCTCTTTATTCTCTCACTTCGCCTAAGTAAGATGGTTTCAATTTCTTTGTTAGGCTGAAGCTCATGGAAGTCTACTCTCTTTTGAATTGATTCTTTCTCAAGGAATTCATCTTTAAGGAAATGGGCTTCAAGGCTTTCAATCACATTATGATTCAAGAGGTTATAAAACCTAAAACCCTTCCCATGACTTGGGTATCATATGAAAACACATATTATGGTTTTAGGATCAAGTTTGGACCTGTTTTGGGTTGGTATGAGAACATGGGCTGAACATTCCTAAACCTTGAGGTGCTTTATTGAGGGAGGTCGGCCCATGAAGAGTTGGTACGGAGTTGATTGAATTGCTTTGGTGGGAGTCCGATTAAAGACATATGTAGCTGTTAGAATCGCCAGCCCTCAAAACTCTAATTCAAGATTAGGCGTACTCATCATACTTCGTACCATCTCAACTAGGGTCATATTCCTTCTATCGGCAACTCCATTTTGTTTGGGTGAGTAAGGCATGGTGGTTTGGTGGATAATCCCATATTGGATACAAAGATCTTGAAAGGCTTGGGAGTTGTATTCCCCACCCTTATCTGATCCAAGGTTTTTTATGGTTCGACTTAATTGGTTTTCAACTTCCACTTTATATTGTTGAAATTTGGTTATGGCCTCACTTTTGTTTCTCATGAGATAGGTGTGACCAAAACGGGAATGGTCATCAATGAATGTTATGAAGTACCTCATGTGCCTCATGGTAGGCACACTCATAGTCCACACACATCCAAGTGGATTAGTTCTAAAAGACTAAAGACCCTTTCGACCTTTTGGTAGGACTTCCTTACCATCTTTCCTTTAAGGTAAGCCTCTCATATATTATGAGAATTGATATTCATTTTATCAATCAATCATTCTTTCATCCGAATATGCATTCTCGATGGATTAATGCGACCTAACCTTAAAAGCTATAAAGTAAAATTTTGTAAATCATTACCCATGTAAACAAACTCCTTTTCATTTTGATTTCATAAAGCCCTTGAACCAAGTGGGTTACAAAAACAAGGTCTCCATTAATAGAGCCATCATGCTCATAGACCTTTTCCTCCTTGAACAAGAGCACAAACCTAACTTTACTCATCTTGGAAACCGAGATGAGATTCTTTCTCATCCCGGATGCATAGAGGGTGTCCTTAAGCATGAGAGTCTCACCATTAGTGAGCTCTAACACATAATCCCCTTTTGCTAAGACCCTTTTCATTTGATTTCCACCCATATAAATATTATGGATACCGGGTTTGACATCATAAAACCTTCTAAAGCCCTTCATAGAATTTGTCACATGGATAGTAGCCCCCGAGTCAAAAACCCACACATCCGCCTCCTCATTGGCAATCAAGTCTCATGGACTACGCAAACTCTCTCTTTCCTTGGTCCTCCGTCGGCATTAGCTTGAGGCTTACCGGTATTGGGCTTAGGAGCAAAATGAGGGTTTTGTGGAGGAGGATACCTACAAAACTTTTGGGTATGCCCGTATTTATTGCATCTAAAGCATTGCACCTTCAAATAATCTTGGCTTGAGGCCCAAACCGACCTCCCACCTAACATCATGGGTGTGGGTGGTGGTTTAGGCCTAAAAGGCATGGCACTAGCATGGTTTGGTGGTTAGGCATGGGTTTTAGGAGGGTAAGGGCTAAATGGATAAGGGGAGTAGGATTTTCCTTTTGACTTCGCCTTCCCTTTCCATTTGCCCTTTCCCTTTCTTTTCTTGTTCTTAGCATCATCACTCCCACTCACTCCCACATTACATGTATTCACCATAGAAGAGTTAGGAAGAGAAGAAGATATAGGAGTAATGAGTAAGGGAGTAGAAAAACATGAGGGTTGGTGAGATTTTACGATATGGATCATGAAAGATGGTCCATCCATTGCCATCCTTCTTTGCTCTTCCCCTTCCATGAAAAATGCAATCTCCTCCATTGTTGTAGGCACATCTTTGGCTATCAAATTGGCCATAAAGGTCTCCCACGAGGGAGAAATCGAAAGCACAAACATCGTCTTTTGTGTCACATCATCATATGAGTGACCGACTCTCTCACTCTCTCTTATACAACTCTTGAACTCTCTTAGATGATCACCCACTTTGGTCGGATCATCCATTTTGTAAAACATCAGATTCCTCATTATAATGATCCTTTGAGCTTCATTTGGTGTGTCATATTTCTTTTTCATGCTCTCCATAATATCTTTGACTCATATGGAATTCTCATACTCCTTAACAAAGAAATCCCTCATGGTTGCAAAAATAATATTCATGGAACTTTGGTTTTTGTTATGCCATGTCTCATATCCATCCTTAACAACTTGAGGAGCATTGATTGCGACAGATTATGTGGTCTAGAAGTCAATAATGGCAATAGACCATCTTTATGAAACACAACCAATTTTCCTTCTCCATTCGGAGAAGTTGGTTCCATTGAACCTCTCCTCCCTAAGCAATTCGGTGAGTATTGAATGGGCTGCCATGGGTTCCTATTTCGCACTCTATAATTCCTCTAAAGACCCTAAAAGAGGCTGTAAATGAGTCTAGCTATGATACCAATTGAAAGTGGATACAAAAACCAGAGCAAATTTCTAAGCAAAAAAACAAGGCAAAATGGGCACCTTCAACAAGCCACTTGCTAAAAACCAAGATAAGTGAATAAGTTACAATCCTTTTATATAACAATTACAACAATTTTTAGCCTTATGTAACCACTATAAATAAACTCAAATACTAACTCCTTGTGGGGCAAGTACATATAAAGCAAGACTAGCTTATGAATTATATTTTCATAGAACAATTTACATAAACTATGTCCCAAAGCTTAAATACATCATGCAACTAATCTAAACAAAATTATAAAGAATAAAATCAAATAAATAGGGAATTATAATGCCAAATTAAAATAGGGAAGCTATGTTTCAAACCCCTTGTGTCGGGGCCACACAATCGGGCCCTATAAGGACTTAATTTTGTCCCTTTGGATTGTACAAAAGTGGTTCAATCTCACAAGAGTGTCTAATAAAAATGGAAAGAAATTACACACCTTAAAATAAATTCTTAAGATCTAAACACATTGGAATTATCATCCAAAACTGAATGAAAAGGTTTGAATCGAATCAGAAAAAGAACAAGATAGTTATGGCCAAACTACACATGGTGGTCGCTCGGACCACCAAAATAGTCTTGTATAGAAAGATTATGAACCCCCATAGATAAAAAAGTGATGAAAAAGTTTTGAAAATGGAGTGACACTTTGAAACTAAATCATTTGATGGGTTTGAAGTAATGTAATTAATGGATACTATGTATGATCATGGATTCTCATGCATATAGGCTATAACTCATGAAGGACCACACTATGAATAAGCATGATGAAAAAGATGATCAAATGGGGATTCTAAGATCAATGAAATTCAATAGTGTTTACCTTGATAATGCACACTATGGACTTAAGCATAAGAAAGGAGAACCACCATCAAGATCACCATTAATGGAAATCTAAAAAATATCTCTCTCCAATTTTCTCTCACAAAACCTTAGAAGAAGGAGGGGAGAAACTATTTTCTAAAATGGTTCAAGAGTTTGAGATAGTTAGGGTTTGAGATCTCATGATGTGCTTTTATAACATGGGTGTAACTTTGGATTCAATCAATACCCTTGATGCACTAATCCAAAGGCACATGAGAGGCTAATGTACCTAGCCACCTATCCACATCCAACCACTAAGATGAAGGCATGGGATTACACACCATTATCACGCACCCGAACCTTAAGTTATGCCACTTTACCATTTTGTCCTAGGCCCATGTTTTTGTTCCAATTATATCCAATATGGCCTTACAAAAATACCCTTAGTTTTTTTTAACAATGTATTAGAGTAGATAACCACAAAGGCTAAAGGGCAAAGAAGTAATTGGTAAAGCTCACACATGTGGAGATATTCTACTTTATCAAAGCCAATCACTTAGTAGATCTAAAATTTCACACCAATCAATTTAAAGATAATGTATACTTCACACGTGTGTGATGATATTTTTCAACTCAAATTTGAAAATGCATTTTCTCTTTAATATCAAATAAAAAAATTAATTAAAATTCACACATATCATGCATAACCCATGTGTGAGTTAATTAAGACGTGATGAAAAGGGGGCCTTAATTTATAACATTATATAACAAATTATAACAATATATAAAAATACATCATAACATAACCCCTTATAAAACGAGCAACCAAATGCCAATCTAATCCCCCGCCTAGGGTTTAGTGCCCTGCTGGGCGGTGATCCTAGAGTGAGGTGTGGGGTGCCATGTGGCAGCCCTATGGCCACTCGGACGCCATATGGTACTACTAGGTCAGGACTAAAGTAGAATTTGAGTCAAATAATATGAAAACCCTCATTTTTTTAGCAAATAAAATTCCAAAAACTTCTCTAGAATTCACAATAAATATTTAAAGTATTTTTGAGAAATTTTTAGGTTTTTCTCATCATTATAAAATCAGCCAAAAGGTATAGTGTGATCTCAGGCTAATAACAAGAGGTATCAGAGTACTCCATTGGTCTAGTTCCAAATGAAGTTCCACCGAGTCTCAAATCGACCCAATAGACCTATGTTCCATAACCTATAGTAGGGACACATAATTGGCTGTATCAAAGCCGCTGAGCCAGAACTTCCGATCATTCGGCTCTCAATGGATTATAGGTGTACCCCTATAGGACATGATCCAACTCAATTACAGGGGTCCTCTCAAAGCACATGTGCACTGAATCTTCCAAACTCGGATAATGAATTTGAAAGAGTGGCTTCCCGTACGAAATGAAAATGCACATGTCATACAGTGGTCTCATGACAGGATACAGACTTATATCCCATAAGTCTTGACCATTCCATACAGGGTAAATACTTAATAACTACTCGGGTTCTATTTTTCTCATTTGGATTCTCCAAGCCCTGGTTGATTATAGCTAAACTTGAGGCTAACCTATAAAATCCTAACTAGGAGGTGACCCTCACACCTCGAGAAATTGTTTTCTCAACAAGTGAACTATCGTTGCCTCATGCATACTGGAGGTAAAAGAATTTGGGCTATATTTTGCAAGATGCCAAGATTTCAATCTCTCAATCGCTCCCACTGAATGAGAGACTACTGGAATTTAGGCTTTGATAGGCCATATTTTCAGCAGTCCAGCACCGTCCGAGGGCCGTGACACTGTTACTTCACGGCCGTGGGTGGCGATGCTTAATGTCACCGAGATCTTCCTCCTTTGTCATCTCGTGTCTTCTCTTTTCTTCTCTTCTTCTTGACTAAAGAATAGACTTAGTCTAGCACCATTATAGCGCTCTGGCTGTCAGGCAGTATTGCCGTCGTGCTGGTCTAGAGTACCATGCCCGTCTTGCTGCCACACCAGATTAGGATAGTCATATCGGCCTTGGTTTCGAGTAGTATTGCTATCGCGTCGGTCTGAGTTATAGTGCCCATCTTGTTACCACTCCGAGTCGGTCACTGTAGTGGTCTAGCTATCATGCTAATCTCGTCCACTTGTCGAGTCCTCTTCTTTTTTCTCCCTTTATTCAAATCCTCTTCTACATCACTCTAACTTCTCATCTTCTCTGTCATATGAGTGTACATTCCTTAAGACAAGGGTGGGTCCCTTGACCCACTTGTCTTGCAAATTAACCATGTTAGTGTTGTGGAGAAAACAAGGAGATAGTAGGTCAAGGGAGGCGATTCCGAACTAGCTGAAGCAGCAGGGGACTTTCCGTCGTGATCTAAGAGGGCGCCCACAGAAGTCAGCCCTAGTAAGTCACGGACCCAGGTGAGGTTGAACCCCACCTCATGTTTAAAATTCCTCTCTCACCAGATGGGCACCTGCCCTCGTTCTATAAACAAGGTTCCCGAGAGAGCGGTCTCAAGTCCCAAGTCTTTTGAACCCGAGACATGTGTGGTTAGGTGCCTTGATCTCACCCTCCGAATCTAGGTGACCTGGTGGCATATGTCTCGAGTTTCTAGTGAACCTGGGATTTGAGATCGCTCTCTCGGAACCGTGCTCGAGGGCAAAGGCAGGTATACCAACCAATGATAGAGGAATTTTAGGTGGGTTCGGGACTTACTCAGGCTAGTTGCGTGGGCACCCTCTTAGATCACGAAGAAAGCCCCCTGCTGCTTGAGCTATTTCGGAATTTCCTCCCTTGACCTGTAATCCTCTTATTTTTCTGTACAACACTTCTATGGTTAATTTGTAAGATAAGTGGGTTGAAGGGACCCGCCCTTGTCTTAGAACAATGCACGTTCACATGAGAAGGCGATGAACTGTAAGGTTCGATGAAGGAGAAAGGAGAAGAAAGCTTGACAAGGGGGCGAGACTAGCATGATGATTAGAAGTTACCAACTCGGAGTGGTAGCAAGACGGGCATGATTCACATGACCAGCATGGCAGCAATACTGCTTGAACCCGAGGTCGACACGGTGGTGCTAGGTTAGGTCTACCCTCAGTCAAGTGAGAAGAGAAAGGGGTGAAGAGAAGATAGCGAGACGACAAAGAGAGGAGAAGTTCGGTCATAAATAGACATTGTTGTTCGCAACGTGAGGAGACGACACATCCCTTGCTGATGGCGCTGACTCTTAACGAGGCACATAGTGATGGTTTCTCCTAGGTCGAGCGGCGATAGGCTAGGACACAGGGAAAATGACGATGGGCACCGGACGCGTGGAGGATACTTGCGGATGGCGATGGGTGTTGCCAGAACCTCTAGCGGGTGGCGATTGGTATCGCCGTCTATGCTAGACGTACAATGGGGGAAGACCCCTGCAGGTGACAACAAACTTCACCATCTGGGTTATTCTTCGAGATGTCAAAGCTACGTTTGTGGGTGGCGATGTGCAGCGCCATCTACCGACCTCACTGGAAGAACGAGACAGACGAATAGAAGGGGAGGATGACTCGTGCATGGTGCTGCCAATGCCATGCACGACCTATGAGACCAAGGGAGAGGCATGCACGACACTGCCACTGTAGTGCACAACCTCTGCGAAGAACTCAGTCGAAGAAGAGGGAGAAGAGAGGGGAGAAGAGGGAAAAGAGAGGGGAGAAGAGAGAGAAGAAGAAAAGAAATGAAGAGAGAGAAAGTTTACTTCAACCCTAGGGGTACCGATCAGAAGTTTCTCTCAACCCACTCTCTCTCAAGCAGGATACAATAATGGTAAGAAAGAGAAACTTGTATTAAGTGAAAACTCTCTCTTGTGTGTCTATATGTTTCTGTGTTCTCTCCTCTTCTGCGTACAATGATGGTACGTATATATAGAAGTGTTCCCCAAACATGGGTGGATGATCAAAAGTAACCCTGATTGCTAGAAATTAAGATTAAATTGAAATAAAAGAAATTTGAAAATGGGGTGCAAAATGATATATTTGCCCCTTCCTAACAAGTTGTGAAATTTCAGAACAATCCCTGTGTTGCCCTAGAACTTGCGTGATCTTGCATGGCTTATCTAAGGTCGTTCTGATGCTCGGTTGATTATAAGATGATTGTTTCCTTGTAGGGCTCGGCATGGCGATCAATTTGTTGTCAACTTCGAGCCATGGATCGTGTTTATAGTGCACGATCATGTGACCTGAATTTTGAGTAGATCTTGAAACTTTGGATCGATAGTGTGCTCGTTCCTTGATGTTTTTCTGTGTTTTCTTCGTTGAATCACACTGAGCATGCCACTATGATCATGAGGCACCAAATGCAGCTCGATTCTGTGCTCGAACGAAGATTTTGCATGTTTGGAATTTTGGCCGGAATCAAGAATTTCGGCGACGAAATTTGCAGTCTGTTTGTTGGCTTCGTGTGCAGAATCTGACCATTCATCATGTACGGGGTTCGGGTTGGAGATGGCCCGAGACCTTACACTCGCAATGGAATTAGTCTCACGTCGATCAAGCTTGCAAGCGACATGATTTAGCCGCTCTAACGAGGCACGATACTGTTGAATTTTCTGCACTTTTTTCACTAATCAGCAACTTCTCTCTAGCTTTTCTTCGAGCTTGGATATCGTCACGGTGCATGCCACATATTGCATCACTCGTCTTGACTAGACGAACATGCTCACCAAATTTGAGTACGATCTGACTTGGGACAAGTGAGATATGAGCATTGAAATTCACTGCTCGTGATTGTCCCTTCAATGGTGTAGAGTTGTAGGGTGACCGCAAGGAATAATATGCGGCTTCTCCTGTTTCACTCTTTCGCCTATAACTTCCACCTGGAGCGCCTGTTTGAGTTGAAATTTGACCCCTGAGGGTTTTCAATAGTTCCGGATCTAATGATAGTGGTTCCACAGTAATTTGAGATGTTGAAAATGTAGCTCTAGTTATAGGGGTCTATTTCAATGTGCTAGAGGTCGATTCTGCCAGACTGTTTCTCAGTCTGCACTGCCTTAGACATGTCAGAATGTGCCGAAACTTGGCAGGAAATTTTTGAGAGACCTAATGAAGATCTGGACCAGTTCTGAGGAGTTTCTGAGACTGTTGGAATTTCCACTACTTGCTAGGCCTTTATTGAGCGGGGGCCCCATGTTGATGAAAAATACGTTCCAAAAGCATGCCCCGCTGAATGTTATGCTTCGATAGAATCAATAAGTGCAATCATTTGGGAATTTTGAGGGATCTTGTCGAAGTACTCACCCTCAAGGGACTATCTACGGTTCTGGAGCATGAGGCCTTTCTCAGGACCTCCTCGTACAGAACCATGCCTTTTTTGAAGGACAAATGCTATGAACCTTCGATCGACATTGCTTGTTGCTACACCAAGTTATATTTTATTGATCAAGGTATTTCCTATAGGGCCCTTTTAGAGAGGTCCAGTCGGGGGCTTCTGACCCAACCTGAAAGTCTGGTCCCATGTAGGCTAGGGGGTTTGGCGAAGACTACCCTAAAGCCTGTGGCAGGTTAGACCTTGGCTTCGTCAGTTTCTTGCCTTCGCGATGGCTCTTAGGATTTCTGGAGGGATCTTTTGGTCATCATCGTCACCCTCAAGGACTCTTGTTGTTGTTGGACTGGGGATATCTTATGCGGCTCTCACTCCCTGATGAGCCATGAAACTGGGGAGATCTTATGCAGCTCTCACTCCCTGATGAGCCATGAAACTGGGGAGATCTTATACGTCTCTCACTCCCTGTTAAGCCATGAAACTGGGGAGATCTTATGTGCTCTCACTCCCTGATGAGCCATGAAACTGGGGAGATCTTATGTGCACTCACTCCCTGATGAGCCATGAAACTGGGGAGATCTTATGTGCTCTCACTCCTTGATGAGCCATAAAACTGGGGTGTCGGCTGAGGCTGTGGAAGTCCATTAACCTGCCTTGTCGTTCCAAGCACTCTTTCGTGGGTTTTCATCTGAACATGAGAAGCGGTGTTGTGAAGACGGCTTTTTGTTATTTTCGGGCTCTTTTACCCATGAGCTTGCGGTCATGTCTACCCTTTTCATCCATTTTTTCTCACAGTGCCCTTTTGGAGTTTTCACAGTGCCCGAGTTTCTTTTTCCATAGAACTCTCTTACTCATGGTTTCATGACCATTTCCGTCCGTCATTTTTATTTATAGCGTTCCCTTGTCCAGGGGTACACCATGCCTATTTGTTTTTGAGAAGCGTGTTTTAGGTTCGTGCCTTCGAGACCTGTGTGAAGCCTTTTAACATCATGCCGTCAGGATGTGCACTATCGTTTAGGGTTGTATAGCTAGACCGTAGTGGTAAGGAATGATAGTCCATAGAGGCCATGGAGTGAGTCTGGTGATGACTTTGACTGACTTTGGAGGATGGCATGAAGTTGCCTGTGGAGAGTTAAATGAATGGTAGTTGAAAAGTGGTGACCCCACTAGCTGACGGCGAATATGGCTGCCAAGATGGCTTGCCGTTTGGAGAGCATGGTAAGACTCACTGCGGAATGATGAAAGATGGTGAAGGTGCCCACGCACATGAATGAGCCAGCTAGGGAAGACATGCTTGAAAATGCACGTAAAGGGCATGTGCGCTAAAGTAGGCTCACTCGGTAGAAGAAGTAGAGGGTCCGTGCACACCAATGGGTCGATTAGGGAAGACATGCATGAAGATGCACGTGAAAGGGGTGTGCGGCTGACAAGGGCATATTTTAAGGTCATGCCTCCAAGACCTAGGCAAAGAAATTTAACGTCATGCGGCCAAGACACGCACTATGATTTAAGGTCATATAGCTTGGACCGTGGTTATGCAGTTTTAAGTCATGCAACTAGGATCGTGCAGTTTAAGGTCATGCAACTAGACCTCCGCTATAGTTTAAGGTCATATAATTTGGACCATGGCTATGAAATTTAGGGTCATGCAGCATGGACAGAGTACGAATCACCATGTCAGTAGGGCTGCATGTGGGGTGGTAGGTGTGTGGATAGCAATCCAACTCCCTAGGGATAAAGATAGTTAAGGCTATACACATGTGAAGGGATGTAGATGAAGGTAGTGACCTTACGAGGAGTAATAAACTAGAGAGGCTTCAATGGGGATTAGGAGGGCTAGTGTGACTCCACATGGATAATGAATATCGGTGTGCATGGAAGTCTGATAGGCCAGAGCACGGATGAACCCCACCATGGATTGAAGGGATAAGAATGGCCTTAACCCTCTGGAGATGATGGGGTGAGTACGACACCTTGCATACATCTAACTCCACTTGGGGTCTAGTTGGAGTTATTCGTATGGACGATTCGTTGCACTGCATGTTACAGTTTTAGGTCTTGTAGCTCGGACCATAGCTATGCAGTTTAAACTCATACAGTTAGGACTATGCAGTTTGTGGTCATGCAACTAGACCTCCGCTATAGTTTAGGGTCATATAGTTTGGACCGTGGTGCTAAGCCTTTTATCATCATGCGGCCAGAATGTGCACTATGGTTTAAGGTCACACAGCTGGACCATGGTCGTAAGTTTAAAGTCATGTGACAATGACTCTACAGTTTAAGGTCGGGAAACTAGACCTCCACTATAGTTTAAGGTTGTATAGTTCGGACCGTGGTCGTATAGTTTTGAGTCGTGTGACAAGGACTTACAGTTTAAGGTCGTGCAACTATACCTTCGTTATAGTTTAAGGTCATATAGTTCGGACCATGATTGTACAATTTTGAGTCGTGAGATAAGGACTATGGCTGTGCAGCTTAGGGCCATGTAGCATGGACCGAGTCGTAGAGAGGGAATGCGGCTCTATGGGGAATAGAGTCGTCACCAGAGACTGGGCTCCTTGAGGAGTGAGATTTTCATGCAAGGAACGAACTTCCTGAGGATGTGGGACGATGGCTCGAAGGGAGTGCCACGACATGTGCATGACACTAAATTAGGTCCCCATTAGTGAAGCACACAGCAGTAGCTCCTAACATTTCCATGCGGCAATGATCTCTAGATGAGACGCACAACGATAGACTTTGGGCGAGATGCACAGCGATAGTCTCTGGACGAGATGCGTGGCAATAGTCTCTTGGACGAAGTGTGTGGCGATAATCCTCTGGACGAAGCGCGCAATGATAGTCCCCTGGACGAATCGCTCGGTGAAAGTCTTGATGAGGGGCGCGACAATAGTCCCTAGACGAGATGCGAGGCAATAGACTCTTGGATGAAGCGCACGATGATAATCCTCTAGACGAAGCGCGCGGCGATAGTCCCTTAGACGAAGCACTCGGTGAAAGTCTTGACGAGGCGTGTGGTGATGACACTTCGGGTCTCGGGCTTGGCCCGCCCCGACCTGGTCTTATCGTCCTCAGGAACTGGGATTGAAGTGTCATTTCATGTTTGTTGAGGGCTGTTTGCCGCACTACGGCTGTTTTACCGAAGGGTAAAATAGTAAAAGGGCTTTTTAGAGAGAGAGAGAGACAAACCTTTCTGGCAAGGGTTTTTCGGTGAGAACTTCCTGTCCAAGACTTGTAGAGACAAGCCCTTAGGAGTTTTTCTGACGAGCTTTAGAAGATGCGAAGCTTCGCAGCGTGATTACAAACACTTTTTGGCAAACACCGACGCTTTCTGAGCAAGGAAGAGGGTCTCTCGAGGCCCTAGCAAAATTTGTAGAGGTGCCCTACTGGAGTTCAAGTGCTCCTTCGGTCATTTTGCTGTTGAAGGGGAGGTCGCAGAGAGTTCAGAGGGCTCTGTAAGCTCTCTGGTTGTTGGGGAAGAAGGGGAAGGGGCTGCATTAGGCTCACCGGGAACTTAATAGAATTCTGGTGAGCTTCGGTGAACTGTTGAAGTGGGAAAACCAGGGCGAAGGGCAATTCGTAAGGTTGCAGGGACTCAGGGGAGCTTTTTTTAGAGACTTCCGGTGGTCTTCTCTAATTCCAATAATAAGCAGCAGACGGGAAGGGTTTTTCAGGTGTTTTCCGCTATATTTCTGGCCATCGTGAAAGGGGAAAAACAAGGTGGACGTTTCTGTTGGGCAGAAAAGTGTTTCTGAAGGAAGAAGCCATGCCAGTAGGGGAAAGAATAGGGTCAGCCGTGGGACCCCGACGCTCGGAGATGTGTTTCCGACGAAACCCAAAGGATTGTGGGGAAGGTGAAAGGTCGCAGGAAGGTGGACTGTCGATGAGGGGTGACTATTCGGGGAACCGAAGAGGCATAGGAGGCAATGCTCCCCGAAAATTGAGAACAGTGGGAATTGGGGTGCTTCAAAGTCACGCATGTAATTAAGTCACATGTAGCACCGCCTTCGCACGTCCCTGGGTCACACACAGCGATAACCACACTTGGGGCCATGAGGCTTGAGGCGATAGCCCCGCGAGGTGTTAGGCTGCCCCGTGGTGATGACTAGATGCTCTGTTGCACACGATGATGACCTCGGACGGTGATGTCTTGCGGGGGTTAAGAGTGATGGCAAACAGGGAGGTCTTGCAACCGTGGTGTGTTGAAAGTGAAGTCCTCCAGCACGATCGTGAAGTCCATATTGTTCTATGGAAGGGCTAGTTAGGTGCCTCGATCCGCCCTCTGGATCCCTGGAGGATCGAGTGGCACACATCTCGGGTTTCGTGAGAGACCCAAGACGTTTGTAAGATCTCTCTCTCAAGAACTTCGTTCAAAAACGAGGGCAAGTGTTACCAACAGGTGGGAGAGGAATTTAAAGGTGGGTTCAGGACTTACTAGGGCTGACTTGTGTGGGCGCCCTCTTAGATCACGAAGACAGCCTCCAAGTAATGAAACTGGTTCGAAATCGCCTCCCTTGGCTCGTATTCTTCTTATTTTCTTCTTTCCTGTAATCACACACATATATGGCAAAGGTTATGGAACAGGTGGGCCAGGCCTTACCCTTTTCCTCTTTGATGAACATACGCAAGCATGCGTATTCAAAAAGAAGAAAGAAAGGCGGGGGGAGAGAAGAATTCGACCAAGAGAGAAGATCAGAGCAGTGACTAGGCTAGTGGATGATTGACGTAACGTGGTAGCAAAATGGGCTAGGGAACTGAGACTGGCTCACGGGATTGCTACTAGATGCTATTGTCAATATTGACTAGCTAAGCATGATGGTCGGTCTATCGTGGCAGTAAAACTAGCAAAACGGACCTGACGCAACAATATTACGACTAGACGACAGGACTGCCACGAGATGCTACCCTCAACCCCTCTTGGTCAAACGAAATAGCAGTAGAGGAATGGTTAAAGAGAAGAAGGGAATAGACGAAAGGAGAGAGAAGAAGGAAGAGAGGAGGGAGAAGAAGGGAGAGGAGATCCAGTCGGCACTAGACATTGCCGACTATTTTAGGAGATAGGAAAGAGAGGGAGAGAAGAGAGAGAGAAGAGAGAAAGAGAGAGAAAAGGAGAGAGAGAAAGAGAGAGAAGAGAGAGAGAAGAGAGAGAAGAGAAAGAAAGAGAGAGAAGAGAGAGGGGAGGAGAGAGAAAGTTGCTTACTCGAATGGTACTGACCCTTTTCTTCTCTCTCCTCTCTCTCTCCAAGACGTACTCACAGGTTCAAACAAGAATGAAAATTTTATTGAATCCTCAAAGAATGAATCGAGTGTTTAGAGTCCTGTTTTCTCCTCTTTACAGTGAGGCAGTGCCTATTTATATAGAATTGTGCCCAAACATTGGTGGATTGATCAAAATTAAACCTAATTGCTGAAAATTAAAATTTAATTGAATTAAAAGAAATTCTAAAAATGAGTGTAAAAGGCTAACAATGTATGGAATTTCAGAATAGTCCCTGCTGCTGCCCGAGATATTGTGTGATCTTCCATGGTTGACCTTAGGGTGTTCTGATACCCATTTAATCGAAAGATTATTGTTTTCTTGTAAGGCTCGACATGGCAATCATTTTGATCCAACTTCAAGCCATGAATCATGGTTTTGAGCCATGATCATGAGACTTGAAATTTGTTTGAGTCTTGGAAACTTTGGATCGATAATGTGGTCATTCCTTAATATTTTTCTGTGATTTCTTCATCGAAGTGCACTAAGAATGCCATCACGATCATGTGGCAAGAAACGAGACGCGATTTGGAGCCTGAACGAAGATTTCGCAACTTTTGAGTTTTGGATGGAATCTAGAATCTGGCAGCCTAAATTTCAGTTACTTCGTCAGCTTCATGCATGAAATCTGACCATTCATCATGTACGGAGTTCGGACCAATGATAGCCCTTGACCTTACACACACAATGGAATTGGTTTCGCATTGATCCGTTGCGCAAGCGTAGTGATTTGGTCCATCTAGTGAGGCGTGTCGCTGCTGAATCTTCTGCAATTTCTTCACGGATAGACAACTTCTCTCTACTTTTTCTCCCTGCCCAGATATCGTCTCGGGGCATGCCACATATCAAATTGTTCATTTCGACGAAACGAATACGCTCACAAAATTTGGGAGCGATCCGACTTGGAATGAGTGAGTTATAGACCTCAAAATTGACTACCTGTGACTATAAAGAAAACCACCTTTAATCGTGTTTTGGTGCAATGAGGCCACACGGGAATAGTGTTCTGCCCCTCCTGTTTTAATGTTTTGCTCATATCTTTGTTCTAGAGTGTCTGATTAAATCGAAACTTGGCCCATAGGGGTTTTTGACCATGATGGATCTAATGGCGGTGGTCTCATAGTTATTTGAGACACCAAAAATGTAGTTCCAGTTGTAGGATCCATTTCAGGGTGCTTAGAGGCCATTTGTACGACCTTAAACTGCATGGTCCTAGTTGTATGACTTTAAACTGTATAACCATTGTCCAGTTGTATGACCTTAAACCATAGTGCACGTCCTGGCCACATGACGATAAACTGCTTTGCCCAAGTCCTGGAGGCATGACCATAACTTGCCACCACATACGTGCACACGCCTATTCGTGCAATTTCAGACACGCCTTCTCTAACCTACCTGTTAGTGTGCATGCACCACCTTCATTACCTCCCCAGTGAGTTCATTCCTTTCATCATTCTACATCATTCCCCAATGAGTCTCACCCATGCTTACAAAATGACGAACCATTCTGTTATCTATACTTGTTGTAAGTTAGTGGGTCACCATCATCCACTCACATTTTATACACCGTCCATCTCTCATAGGTAGCCTCGCGCCATCTCCCCAAGTGAGCCAAACCACCACCACGCTCACTCCATGGACTTCATAGACTGTCATCCATCACCATTACGGTCCAACTGTATGACCCTAAATCATAGTGCACATCTAGGCCGCATAACGTTAAACTGTTTCGCACTGGTCACGGAGGCATGACCTTAAACACGCCCTCACAAAAAATAAAAAATAAAAAAAATAACGGGCATGTGTATACCTGAACAAGGGAATGATATGAGTAAAATGACGGACGGCCATGGCCACGAAACCGTGAGTAAAAGAGTTCGGTGAATAAAAACTGAGCATGGTGAAAACCAGAAAGGGCATTGTGAGTAAAAATGGACAGAAAGGTGGAAATGACGGAAAGTTCATGAGTAAATGAGCCCCAAATAAAAAGAAGTTGGCAAAAACCGTCTCCACGACGCCGCTTCCCAAGTTCAAGTGAAAATTTGCAAAGGACTCTTGGACCAATAAACAAGTTGATGCACCACTCGTCTCAACAGGCAGATTCAACCCTCACTCAAAGGAAGAAAATCCCTGGTAGCATAAAACCAGGAATCTACAAATATGAGCTTCAAGGAAAAGATTATGACAGTCTGAGTCCAGTTGTAAAAAAGACTTGAAAGACAGAAGACTCGCCAAGACGACAAGACAAGTCTCATAGAAAAGAACATTATTCTCATGAGTTCACAATTACACTCTAAGAAACAAACATTACAAAGGCAAGAAACTGACAAAGAAAGGGGAGAACCTGTTAGAGACTTCAGCTCGCCTAGCCCACAGGCCCAGACCTTTGGGACCAGCTAACACTGCCCCCGACTGGACCCGGTAGTCAAGACCCAAAGTGGTACTTTGAACGTCAAAAGCAAACTTGGCGTAGCAGCAAACGGCGCCTATTAAAGAAAACCAACAAACCCAGACCAAATGGGAACAATGCCCTTCGCCATGGCACTCAATTGCCAGATGGGCCAGATTCTGACTGATGAGGTCCGTACAAAATCCTCAAATTCAGAATCACAAACAGTTCACACGAGGGTTAGGACTTCGACAAGATCCTTAAAAATAAAAACGTCTCTTCTCCCCATAAAGTATCCATGGACGGACCTGCGAACAATGCATCCCTACGTTTGAGCAGCCTAGTTACACCATTACATGAATGTCCTCGGCGTTCAGGTGGTCTTGTGGCTAGGAAGGAAAAAAAGTAAAAGCCAAAGGAAAATTTTCGAATGATTATCCTTCTCGCTTCTCTTGAAGAACATCATTCGGTGGGGCAAGCTGCTTGAACGTATTTTTCAACACCTTGGTCCCTGATAGGAAGCAGGTCAATAAAAGCCTACAAAACAGTGGAAATTCTCGACAGTCTCAGAATGGCCCCAGAATTGGTCAAGATCTTTATCAGCATTTCAAAAGACCACCTTCCAAGTTTCATCGCCATCAGACATGTCTAAGGCAGTAAATACAAAACCAAGATCCAAAAATAAAAGCTTCAAGGAAAGATTACGACAGCTTGAGTCCATTTACAGAAAGGATTCAAAGGACATAAGACTCGCCAAGAAGGCAAGACAAGTCTCATGAAAAATAGCATTATTTCCACGAGGTCACAAACAACATTCCAAAATGCTGAGGACGCCCCAAGAAGGATAAGTCAGCCAGACTTTGGACCTATTATGTAGCGATCAGGATTGAGTCCTATGGGGCCACCTCAGACAAAGAAGAGAGATATTCTGATTGTTGAAACGGCTAACAGTAAGCAGGGGTTATACCCACAGTTGGTAACCTCGATAAACTGAGGTACTCTGCCTGCTAAGGAAATTCTGATGCACAAAGCAGACGATGCCAACCAAAGGCCCTTCAGCTGACCATCCAGAACAAACAATAAAAAATAAGAAAGTTATTTTGACAAACCAAAGAGGCTCACAAAGGCAAGAAACTGATAAAGCTAGGGCGAAACCTGCCAGAGACTTCAGGGTGAAACCTCGTCATGAGGCCCCCTCGCCAAATCCCTCCCTAGCCGATAGGCCCAAACCTTCGGGGCAGGCCAACAAAAGCCCTACTATACCAGACAGGATGGGGCCCATAGAGGTACCCTGCTAGTCAAAAGTAAACCTGGTGTAGCAGCAAACAATGCCGACCAAAGGATCTTTAGCTGTCAATCCAAAAACAAAGAAACCTAGACCAAATGGGAATAGTGCCCAAAGCATGGCACTTGGTCGCTAGATAGGCCTATTTCTGACCAACGAGGTCTACACAAAATCCTCAGCTGCCATAATCATATATAGTCCCTTGAGGTTGAGGACTTCGATAGGATCCCTCAAAACTTTGTTCTCCCCTAAAGTCTCCATGGATGGATCTACAACAAATTCGTCCAAACATCTGAGCATCCTAGTTACAGCATTGCATGGATTTCTTCTCGACAGGGCATGCTGTTTGAAGACATTTTTCAGCACCGTGGGTCCCCGAAGCGAAATAAAAGAGAGAAGCCAGTCAATAAAGCCTGACAAACAGTAGAAATTTTGACAGTCTCTTAATGGCTCTAGAATTGGCCAAGATCTTCCTAAGGACTCCAAAAGGATTCCTGCCAAGTTTCGTAGCATTTCGACATGTCTAAGAAAGTATAGACTGAGAAAACATTTCGAGAAAATCAACCTCTTACACCCCGAAACAGACCCTTATAACTAAAACTACTTTTGGAGCATCAAAAGGCTGTGGAACCACCGTCATTAGATCTGGAACGGTTAAAAACCCCCTAGGTCAATTTTCAGCTAAAACGGACATCCCAGGGAAATGTTATGGGTAAAACATTGAAACAGGAGAAGTCACACACTATTCCCGTGCAGTCTGCAACTAATCTCCATTAAAGGGACAGTCACGAATAGTAACTTGCAAAGCTCATATCTCACTCGTCTAAGATCGGATTGCACTCAAACTTATTGGAGTGTGTTCGTCTCATCAAGACGAACGTTTTGATATGTGGCACTTCCCGTGATAATGACTATGCCAGGAGAAAAACTAGAGAGAAATTTGTGATTTGAAGCCGTGAGTTGCAGAAAATCCGCAGGACATCCACCCACTCTAGCGACAAAATCATAGTGTCCGCAAGCCCGATCGACGTGAGACCAGTTGCATCGCGTGCATAAGGTCCGTGGCTATCATTGGTTTGAACCCCACGCGTGATGAATGGTTGGATTTCGCACAAGATCAAGATGAAGTCACTACAGATTCTGGTAGCCATAATCCCAAATTTCGACCAAAGTCCATGATTGCCAAAACTTCGTTCGGGCACCAAATCGCGTCCCACTTGTGGTAACAGGCTCAGTACAATTCAGCGAAGAAATTACAGAAAAACTTCAAGATGAAGATGCACTATCAATCAAAAGTTTTCAAAATCTATTTAAATTTCAAGTTATATGATCATGCCTTTATAGTGTGATTAATGGCTTACAATTAATATCAAAATGTTCGTAGCAACAAGCCCTACACGATGGTAATCATCTTTTTTTCATTTGGATGCTGGATCGTCTTAGAATAATCAAGAACGTCTCAAGCTCTCAGCAGGGATTGTTTTGGAATTTTTTCAATTATTAGGTAGGGGCAAATCAGTCCTTTTGCACCCTATTTTCTTATTTCTTTTAATTCACAAAAATTGTAGTTATCCCCAATTAGGGTTAGTTTTCGGTCATCTACCCACGTTGTAGCCTTAGTCTATAAAAAGACGCTACCTCTGATTAAAAATAAAAAAAAAACTTTTGGAAAGGCTAGAAAATCATTGTAACCCTTCTCTTCATTCTCTACGTTGAGCAATAAAATTTGATATTCTTCCTTGAATCTGTGGGTGCGAGAGAGAGAGGAGAGAGAAACTTTAAAGCGGTACCCCTTCTACTCTCAAGGTATTTTCTTTCTCATCCCTTCTTCTCTCCCTTCTTTTCTTTCTTCTTCTTCACCTTCTCTGCTGTGCTTTTCTCAGAGGCTATGCACGACAGTGGCAGAGTCGTGCATGCCTCTTTCTTTCTTTGTGACCTCTGTGCCTATCGCAGACGGATACCTATCGCCGCCCGCGAAGGGTTATGCTGCTTTCTCATGTTACCGACGGTTATGGCTAACACCGTCTGCAGTTTGCTGCTCACCCCTTCGTCTTGAGCAGCAGTGTCTAGCACCGTCTAGGGGCCACGACACGTTTACTTCACGACTGTGGGTGGTGATGCTTAACGCCGCTAGGACCTTCCTCCTTTGCCATCTCGTATCTTCTCTTTTCTTCTAGTATCACTTGGCTAAAGGATAGACTCAGTCTAGCACCATCATAGCGGTATGGCTGTCAAGTAGTATTACCGTCATGCTGGTCCAGAGTACCATGCTCGTCTTGCTGGCACACCAGATTAGGAGAGTCATATCAGCCTTGGTTTCGAGTAGTATTGTCATTGCGCCGGTCAGATTCACCGTGCCCATCTTGCTACCACTCCGAGTCGGTCACTGTATTGGTCCAGCTATCATGCTAGTCTCGTCCCCTTGTCGAGTCCTCTTCTCTTTTCTCTATTTATTCAAATCCTCTTCTTCATCACTCTAACTTCTCATCTTCTCTGCCATATGAGTGTGCATTGCCTTAAGACAAGGGTGGGTCCCTCAGCCCACTTGTCTTGCAAATTAACCATGTTAGTATTGTGCAGAAAACAATGAGATAGTAGGTCATGGGATGCGATTTCGATCCAACTGAAGCGGGTTTTCCATAGTGATCTAAGAAGGCGCCCGTGCGATTCAGCCCGAGTAAGTCATGGACCCGAGTGAGGTTGGTCTCCACCTCACGTTTAAAATTCCTCTCTCACCAGTTGGGCACCTGCTCTTGTTCTGTGAACAAGGTTCCCGAGAGAGCGGTATCAGGTCCCGGGTCTTTCGAACCCGAGATACTTGTCACTCGATCACCTAGATCCGAGGAGGCGAGATCGAGGCATCCAACCTTGTAGTAATGGACTAATGTACCTGAATTTATAATGGGCGTGGTTTCTATAAGGTTGCGACCTTAAACAATCCAATTAAGGCACACCTCTAAATTTTATCATAGCAAGTAATTTTGGTGTAAAAACTTCTTAGGATTATCTGAAAATTCATTTTTATATCTAATTATAAAATTTTATCTCCAAAAATAGTTAAAATCAAGTACATCTATAAATATATGAAAATCATGAAAATGGACGGTTTAGATAATATGTTTCAAGATGCACTATTTCTGGGACTCAAAGTCTTTTTATTTTTTTCTTCATATTCATACATCTCGATGTTGAGATGATCAGTTAGAGGGTTTTCCATCATTAAAAAAACTTTTTCTGTAAAACCTTATGTAAACTTTTTCTTACAACTACAATATGGATAACGTTATATATAATGTCCATGAATATGGTAGGTCGGCTACCCGAGTGTCCTTATTTCGTAGCATGCCAGTGAAGCACTCAGTTAATGCACCACGCCTCTCTATAGTTCATTGGCTCTATACCTCCTAGTATGCAAACTGCGATGTATCTTTCAAAGAAAGCACCCATGTGATTCGGGAGAATCGTGACTTGCTATTGCATACCGGGTGCACGCACACGCACCACCTATTACTCAGGCGGGGATTTCCATCGGAAGGCTATTTATCTTTGTTATAAGGATGTCTATTGAGATGTCACGAATGTTTTTTTGAACTTTGACTTTAGTGAACGTTTACATTCTTACAACCAAATGATTTGAAATTTGAAGTTTGAAACCCTTTTTAGAGTTTTAATTTTTACATTTATATGAAAATAGATTCCCAAGTCATTCTAAAAATATAATAAATTTAATATATAATATAATACATTTATGCGTATGTGTATGTGTGTGTGTTATATATTAAAATTATTAATATATAATATATTTAAAATATAATATAATATAAATTATTTTATTAAAAATAAAATTATATTGTTATCTAATGTTGTATATTAAAATTATTATTATATAGAGATATAGTATATTATTTATATATAATGTTTTTTATTATAAATATATAATATATATTTTTTCACATAATTGTTATTTATATGTTATATATTAAAAGTATTAATAAATAGATATATTATCTATTATTTATATATAATTTTATTTATTATAAATATATTATATTTTTTTACATATATTTTTATTTATATGTTATATATTAAAATTATGTATATAGATATATAATATATTATTTATACATACTATGTCCATAGTCTAGAGACAAGAGTCCAGACTATGTCCATGCTTAATATGCCATGACCATACTACAACATTCCTATTCAGACAATGTATGCCAACTGCCAAAGTCCACTCCAAACTATGTCCATGCTCAATAAGCCAACCCTGGCTACTCTTTGAACTGTCCATTGATGAAACCCTAGAATCCACATGGGTTTAACTAAACCATGTTATGCAGCTTTTTATTTGTGATCACTCAGTCACTGACAAACCATGAATATGTGTGCACCCTAAATATACATAGTATGCGAACTCCCAATGTCCACTCCAGACTATGTCAATTCTCAATAAGCCATACTTGGCTAGCCTTTGAAATGTTAGTTAATCAAACCCTAGGATCCTTGAACTGTGATCATGTACTCTTAAATATTTGTGTAAATATACATAGTATGCCAACTTCCAATGTCCACTTCAGAGTCCAGAGTCTCCAAAGTCCTAAGTCCTGACTATATCCATGATCAATAAGCCAACCTTGGCTACCCTTTGTGTTAAGGAAGAGATTGTCCTTTACTATCTTTCGTAGCATTGTATAGGGTATTTGTTCATAACATTGAATTGAGTATTTATTTTATTTTTTACCTTCAAAATGTGTGTGGGTGGTTAGTGGTTTTGAATAAATGAAAGAGGGTTCTCTTTCTCTCTCTAAGGTTTTGGTAATTTTACATGGTATCAGAGTATTTTATCTTCTTCCTCTAAACAAAGATTTAATCTGTAAGTGCTTCCTCTCTTTCTACATTGTTCTTTCAATCTATTCTGTGTATTATGGGCACCAGCATCAGAAGTTACCTACCCTTTGTTTCTCTTTCTAACCAGTGACCTCTTGTAAGGACCACAATTTTTTGGACTTAGACACTCACAGCAGTAGAGAGAAGGAAGCACATGCCCGATGTTAAGGAAGAGGCCTAACGCCGTCTGTGAAAGAGACCTAGCACCGTCTATGAATGAAGCCTGGTGCTGCCTGTGAAAGAGGCCTATCACCAGCTGTGAAGTGAAGAGAGTAGCGTTGTGTGTGTGAGGGACCAACGCCGTGCGTGCCTGGGGATGCCGTCGTTCGTGCGTGGGCTGTCATGTGCGATGTGGGCAATCGGGTGCAGCTGTATACGGTAGTCCAGGGGACTTCCTCTTCTTTTATCTTAGGTTATACACCACTTGTCCCTTGGTTGTTGTTTAGTATGCCATGAGATTGCCATTTGTTCTAAGTGTGTGCCATGTGGAGGCCCTTGATGCCACTTGTTGATACATGTATGCGGCCCCTTTTGTTTTCTTATTGATTCATCCCTTCACATCTCTCTCAAGAGGTTGCTCCCCCTCAGCCATGTTTTTCCCCTTTTAAACCCTTAGAATTTCCAGCCCTTTGTGCCCACTGTGGAGATGCTTGAAGAGCGAGCTTTGTAAAGGATTTGGGATTACCCTTGGAGCACAAGGTAAGGAGATTATGTTATTATGTGTCCATAGTATGGAGCATGTTTCTTAAGCATGAAATTATGAGATTTAAGCAGGAATTAAGTATTTAATTAAGCATGAGTTAGATTTTGAGTATGTATAGAATTGTGTGAATGAATAGGATCGTATGCACGTTTTGTGTTCTGTTTTCCAGAAAGTGGGTCTTGTTGTAAGAAATGTTATGCACTATTATAATTACTGTTGAGCCTGAAAATTTTGTCTGTTGATGCTCTTATGAGTCAAGTTTAAACTAGAATTGGTTTCATATAGTTATCTTATGTAGTTTAGAAGTTATGTTGTGGCTAGACTCTGAAATTCTATGGAGAATTGAGGTTCTTGTGAATCTTTGTTGACCTATCAATTGATCTCAAAATTTCATTAAATTTCCACCATTGGAAAGATCTATGAGTCTACTTTTAGTTTGATGTTTATGACTAGCTGAGATTCTTGATGGTTTGAAATATATACTTCGTTTTATGCTTATATGTTACTGTGATAATTTCCAAAAATGTTGATTCTATTGCACTAAGACTTTGCCTGACCTATTGAAGTCCCAATGACACAAAATCATAGCCTTTTAAAAAATATATGAGTCTATTGTAATTTTTATGTTTTAACTTGGTTCTAATTCTGTATAATTGTGAAGTTATGGTCCAAATGGTGGAGGCAAGTCAATGATTAGCAAATTCACTGAATTTCAAAACTGTGACCTCTGTTGCCATGCATTTTGGCTAATCAAATGGAGTCCGATTGCTCCCAATCCTCTACCATTTGAAATATGAGCACATCGGCTTAAACTTGCATGTTGAAATCATTTTGAGATGCCCTCTAGATTGAAAGTTATGCCTTTGATAAGAGGGACCTGCCACAGTAGTAGAATGCAGAAATTCCAACACCAACATTTATGTTGTGCCTAAGTGTTGACTGACCAAATGGCTATCAATTGACTTCATACCACCTTTGAGTGAGAGATAGTTGTGTTTGCTTCAATTATCATGTCGTGACTAAGCTGAGATTCCTTATGAATCAAAGGCTATGTATATCTTTCTATAACCGTGATACATGACTCATGTTTTATGAGAATGGTGTAGAACCTTGAGCAGTGTTGTGAGATTTTATTCTTAGACAGGGTAGCATGATATTGTGATCTACTTACTGGGATTTTTAGCTCATTCTTTTGCTTCCTTCCTTGTAGACTGACTGCTGCAGGTCGAGGACAGATGAGCGGTGATCATGAGTGGCAGATTGAAGGCCCGCGCCCGACAAGAAGACCTCTCTGATTTATAGGTGTTAGTTGGCCATCAGTCGTGCTTTTGTTGTTGTCTGTGAAGCTTTGTATTCTTGTTCGTAGGCCTATAGTGTGTTGGATGAATTGTAATATTTTTTTATATTGTTTATGACCTTGGAGACTATATATGGATATGGAATGGTTTTAGATCATCCAGCTTTTGTGTTGTTTTTTGTGGGTGATTTTATTTCTCGCTGTTTGCTTTGATTCCACATTTATAACACGTGTTGATGCCACTATCACCTGAGTGATGTACGTGACCTCAGGTCGCGATCCCGCACTCTGTCGCCCTCCTGTTTAGGACAGCAGGGGTCAGGGGGTGGGGTCGTGACAGTTATAGTATCATAGTAGCCATGATAGGTTCTTTGGCTTAGGGAGTTTTTAGGAGTGTCCTTAGGGTGGTTTTAGGATAGAGTAGTGGCTGGGTGATCCTGTGACTAGGTTGAAGATGTTGAGAGCTCGTGGCTACTATGCGAGTTCCAATGACTCTAACACTGAGGCCCTCGGTGAATTTTGTAGAACTCTGGGGGCTATGATCCAATTGATGAAAGAGTCAATGCCAGCCCTATCCACCCCTACCCCAAAATAGAATGATAGTAACCTGATAGAGAGGTTTAGGAGGTTGGCACCCCTAACTTTCTTAGGGCAAGGAAGTGTAGAGAAAGCAGAGAGATGGCTAATGTAAGTGGAAAAGATCTTTAGAGTCCTACAATGCTCTGATGAGCAGAGGTTGAGACTAGGTGCCTTCATGTTAAAAGGGGAGGATTTTTAGAGATAGTATCTACTTGGGAAGGATTTTTAGAGATCCTTTAGTATGATAACTTTGTAGAACTTTATTTGAGGGGTATGCCCTATCCCTTTTGGTTGAGGGCTAATATATGCCATGTAATTAAAGTGATAAATATTGTATGGTATGACCTGTATGGTCAGTGGAGTAAATGTAGTGGGTGTTTGCTCTGAGCATATTGCAGGACCTGATACTGTGATTGTATTGTGGTGCCTACTTTGAGCGTATTGTAAGGCCTAACCTTGTGATTCTGTGGTGCATTCTTTGAGCGTATTGCATGACTATGACTGGTGTTTGTAGGGTGCCTGCTTTGAGCGTATTGCAGGACCTGATACTGTGATTGTATTGTGGTGCCTACTTTGATCGTATTGTAGGGCCTATCCTTGTGACTCTATGGTGCATGCTTTGAGCATACTGCACGACCATGACTGATGTTTGTAGGGTGCCTTCTTTGAGCGTATTGCAGGGCCTGATACTATGATTGTATTGTGGTGCCTACTTTGAGCATATTATAGGGCCTAACCTTGTGATTCTGTGGTGTATGCTTTGAGCGTATTGCATGACCATGACTGATGTTTGTAGGGTCTTTCTTTGAGCGTATTGCAGGACCTGATACTATGATTGTATTGTAGTGCCTACTTTGAGCATATTGTAGGGCCTAACCTTGTAATTCTGTGGTGCATGCTTTGAGCATATTGCATGACCATGACTGATGCTTGTAAGGTGCTTGCATTGAGCGTATTGCAGGACCTGATACTGTGATTGTATTGTGGTGACTACTTTATGTGTATTGTAGGGCCTAACCTCGTGATTATGTGGTGCATGCTTTGAGCGTATTGCATGACCATGAATGATGTTTGTAGGGTGCCAGCTTTGAGCATATTGCAGGACCTGATACTGTGATTGTATTGTGGTACCTACTTTGAGCATATTGTAGGGCCTAACCTTGTGATTCTGTGGTGCATGCTTTGAGAGTATTGCATGACCATGACTGATGCTTGTAGGGTGCTTGCTTTGAGCATATTGCAGGACCTGATACTATGATGTTATTGTGGTGCCCACTTTGAGCGTATTGTAGGGCCTAACCTTGTGATTCTATGATGCATGCTTTGAGCATATTGCATGGCCGTGATTGATACTGATAGGGTGTCTGCTTTGAGCGTATTACAGGACCTGACTGTGTGATTGATACGATAGGGTGCCTGCTTTGAGCATATTGTAGGACCTAATATGGTGATTGTACTGAGGTGCCTACCTTGAGTGTACTATAGGACCTGACTTTATGACTGATATTGATAAAAAGCCTGCTCTGAGCTTGTAGCAGGGCCTGACCTTATGATTGGTAGTAGTGAGGCGCCTGCTTTGAGCATACGGCAGGGCCTAGTTTTGTGGTTCTGATTCGGTCGTGTGTGTTTTGAATTGTATGATTGATGCTTGTAAGGTGCTGCTTTATGAGCATTGTCGGACCTTATTTAGAGGCTGATACCAACAGCCAGTTGGTAGTGGCTGAACTGGTTGAGATTGATTAGATTTGAATGGCTTGATTTGACTTATGTGTGTCAACTTGTTAATGTTGGCTGGTTGGGTTAATAAGATGTCTGAATTGCTATGGTATCTAAATGGTTAGTGCATGACACTGTGTGTGAAAGGTGAAGCACAAACTTTGAGATGTTGAAGATAAGACTATAGACAGTTGGATGAGACAATAGTGGATGTGTGGGTGCCCTCCCCCGGTTGTTGGATTGCATATGTATGATTTTGGGGACAAAATCTTTTTAAGGAGGGGATGATGTAAGGACCACAATTTTCTAGACTTAGACACTCATGGCAGTAGAGAGAAGGAAGCACACACCCGATGCTAAGGAAGAGCCCTAGTGCCGTCTGTGAAAGAGGCCTAGCGTCATTTATGAAAGAGGCTCAGTGCCGCCGCTGAAAGAGGCCTAGCGCCGTCTATGAAAGAGGCCTGACGCTGCCTGTGAAAGAGGCCTATAGCCGGCTGTGAAGTGAAGGGAGCAGCACCGCGCGTGTAAGGGGTCAACGCCATGCATGCCTGGGGATGTTGTCCTATGTGCGTGGGCTATTGTGTGTGATGTGCGCCATCAGATGCAGCATTATAGGGTAGTCCAGGGGACTTCCTCTTATTTTCTCTTATGTTATGCACCACTTGTCCCTTGCTTGTTGTTTAGTGTGCCATAAGATTGCCACTTGTTCCAAGTGTGTGCCATGTGGAGGCCCTTGATGCCACTTGTTGATGCATACATGCTGCCCCTTTTGTTTTCTTATTTATTCACCCCTTCACATCTCTTCCAAGAGGTTTCTCTCTGTCAACCACGTTTTTCCCCCTTTAAACCCTTAGAATTTTTAGCCATTTGTGTCCACTGTGGAGAGGCTTGAAGAGTGAGATGTGTGAACGATTTGGGATCACCTTTGGAGCACAAAGTAAGTAGATTATGCTATTATGTATCTGTAGTATGGAGCATATTTCTTAAGCATGAAATTATGAGATTTAAGCATGGATTTAAGCATGAATGAAGTATTAAATTAAGCATGAGTTGGATTTTGAGTATGTAAAAATTGTGTGAATGAATAAGATCGTAGGCATGTTTTGTGTTCTGTTTTCTAGGAAGTGGGTCTTGTTGTAAGATATATTATGCATAGTTGTAATTGCTGTTGACCCTAAAAAATTTGTGATTTGATGCTCTTGTGAGTCTACTTTAACCTAAAATTGGTTTCATGTGGTTATCTTGTGTAGTTTCAAAGTTATACTTTGATCTTTGAAGTATGTTATGGCTGGATTGTGGAATTCCAGGGATAATTGAGGCCCTTGTGACTCTTTGTTACTATCAGTTAATCTCATAATTGCCTCAAATACTACCATTGGAAAGATCTATGAGTCTACTTTGAGTTTGGTGTTTATGATTAACTGAGATTCTTGATGGTTTGGAAGATATTTCATTTTGTACTTATATGTCATTATTAGCAGACTGTGATAATTTCAAGAAATGTTACTTCTGTTTCACCGAACCTTTGCTTAACCTATTGAAGTATAAATGACACAAAATCACATCCAATTAAAATATACATGAGTTTACTATGATTTTTATTTTTTAACCTGGTTCTAATTCTGTATAATTGTGAAGTTATGATCCAAATTGTGGAGGCATGTCACTGATTAGCAAATTCACTGAATTTCAAAACTATGACCTCTGTTGTCATGGGTTTTGGCTAATCAAATAGAGTCCAATTGTTCCCAAGCCTTTGCCATTTGAAAGATCAGTATATTGGCTTAAAGTTGAATGTTGAAATTATTTTGAGATGCCTTCTAGATTGAAAGTTATGCCTTTTATAAGAGGGACATGCCACTGTAGTATAATGCAGGAATTCCAACACCAATATTTATGTTGTGCTTAAGTGTTGACTGGCCAAATGGCTATCATTTGACTTCATACCACCTTTGGTTGAGAGATAGATGTGTTTGCTTCAATTGTGATGTTGTGACTAAGCTGAGATTCTTGATGAATCAGGGGCTATGTATACCTTTCAATAAATGTGATACATGACTCATGTTTTATGAGAATGGTATAGAACCTTTGAGCAGTATTGTGAGATTTTATTCTTAGAAAGGGAAGCATGATACTGTGATCTACTCACTGGGTTTTTTAACTCATTCCTTTGCATCCTTCCTTATAGACTGACTGTTGCAGATCTAGGACGGACGGGCGGTGATCGTGAGTGGCGGATTGAAGGCCCGCGCCCGATGAGAAGACCTCTCTAATTTGTAGGTGTTAGTTGGCCGTCGGTCGTGCTTTTGTTGTTGTTTGTGAAGCTTTGTATTTTTATTAGTAGGGCTGTAGTGTCTTGGATGAATTGTAATATTTTTTTATATTGTTTATGACCTTGGAGATCGTATATGGATATGGAATGGTTTTAGATTATCCAGCTTTTGTGTTGTTTTTGGTGGGTATTTTTATTTCTCATGGTTTGCTTTGATTCCGCATTTATAACATGTGTTGATGCCACTCCCATCTGAGTGACGTACGCGACCTCCGGTCGCGATCCTGCACTCTATCGCCCTCTGGTTTGGGATGGCAGGGGTCAGGGGTTTGAGTCGTGACACCTCTCTCATGTATCTCTCTCTCATGTATTATCTCTCTCTGTGTATTTCACTCTCTTTGCAATCCTCTCTACCCCTCTGCAACTCTCTCCAACGCTCAAAGCCTAAAACACCATCGTTCCTCATTCCTCTTTATAGTCTTCGTCTTTACTGCCCAATCTCTCTATCCCTCAATGGAAACTAGAGATGAGCTAGTACTACAAAAGAGTGGGTTATCCCTTTTGTTTAGAAAATTGGCTGCGCCAGTTTAAAACTCGGTATAATTCCTAGAAGAAGCACTAACAATTATTGATCTCCTTTGTGGGATCCTCTTGCCTAAATCCTTTGTGTTTTCCTTAACACTTCTTGATCTCCTTTGTGGGATCCTCTTGCCTAAATCCTTTGTGTTTTCCTTACCATAAACAGTGGATGCAGTCCCAAAGTTCCCTCTTTTTGATGTGGATTTGAATGCTAAAACCCTCATTCTCTTGATTAAGGTTCTATATAGCCATTTATGAAAGGGAAACACCCAATTTCAGCTAGACTACAATACTCTCTCTAAACCACAACAAACCCACCTTCTTTCTCTCTCTAGCCGTGACATTTTTTTTTTCTCTTCACTCCTCGTACCTTTACTTTTTCTTTGCATTCCTCAAAAGTCCTTTCCCTCTTCACGAGTCACTCTCTCTTTCTCTCTCTCTACAAGATAACATCGTCTCTTTTATTAAAAGTCAAAGCCTCGTTTCTCTCTATAATTATTTTCTCTCTCTTATCTTTTAAGTTCGGGGCTGCTCCCATTGGCAATATCCAATTTCTTTCTCTCTCTACTGCATGATCTTCTTAGAATCTCAATTTAACGTTGGCTCGTGATTTTCTTCCTTCTAACTATAGCATCCGTAAGCTTCTCATCCTTTATATCTATTAAACTCAGGAGAGATAACTATCTCAAATGGAAGGCCCATGTTTTCAATTGTATTGAAGACCTGAATCTTGAAAGTCATATTGATGGATCTAGTTGGCCACAAAATGACCTTATTTCTCAGGCACCAAAAGAAAATCAAGGTACTCAGCCTGAATCGTCAATGGATCCCAAATTTCTGGAATGACGAATGGATAAAACATTATTGAGTTGGTTACTTTCTACTCTCTCCGATGACTTGCTCATAGAAGTGATGCACTTGAAAACCACTCAAGAAGTATGGGAGACACTTTACAACACATATCAAAGGGAAACATTTGCCAATTTCTCCAACTTAAAATAGAATTGATCAATTTACAAAAAGGTTCTCAATCAGTGACTGAGTACCTGAACAAGTTTAAAACTATATGTGACAACCTTGTAGTAATTGGTAGTCCAATAAGTGATCAAGATATGGTCATATATACACTCAAAGGCCTTGGTCTAGAGTTTAAGTCTTTTGAGACCTCCTTGATGACCAAACCACCATTTCCATTTTTATCAGAGCTTCGATCATCTCTTCTCACATTTGAAGCTCGGTTTGTATCTTCATCGGTTATTGAAATTCATCCTCAAGCCTTGGTGAACATATCATGAGGGCAAAGAGGTGGATTTGTTTGAGGACGTGGTCATTATGGAGGTAAGGAGGTAGAGGAAGTAGCGGTCGGAACCCAAATCAGCAAGGCATTCTTAGAGCCAACCCACCATTCCATCAACCTCCTCAATCAAGAATGGGCATGATACCTCACATAACTTGCCAGTATTATGGACATATTGCTAAAAACTGCTGGGACATCAAAAATGCTTCATCATCCCACAATGCACTAGTACATGATTTCAACAATCTATCAACCACTACCCCAACTGATCATTCCTGGGTTATGGATTCAAGTGCAACTGCTCATATGACGAACGACTACTCTCAACTTAGAGGTATGATTCCTTACCATGGTTCTTGTATGGTATTCACTGGAGATGGTATTGCCTTACCTATAAGCCATATTGGAACTATGAGTATTTCCACTATCTTTGGTTCTTTAAATATTCCTAATGTTTTACTTGTTCCCAAACTAAAGAAACAACTCATATCTATATCTCAATTTGCTAAAGATTTTAAGTGTTGCTTTGAGTTTACCCCTCATGGTTGTGTTGTGAAGGATCTACAAAGTGGGAAGATGATTGCTGAAGGGGTGCTGAAAGAAGGTTTGTATATGCTTCAAAATGATCAACTCTATAGTCTTGCTACGATTATCTCCAAAGCTAGAAGAGGAGCTACTATGTGGCATGAGCGTTTGTGTCATCCTAGTTTCACTACTATCCATCGTCTTGGAAGAGAGTTAGCTCTACCTAATTTTGTTGATGATTTATCTCATGGTTCACTGTGTTCTTCTTATCAGTTAAGAAAACATTATGAGTCTACAATTCTCTCTTCTAGTAGAAAGTCTAATGCTCCTCTTGGCTTAATTCACAGTGATGTTTGGGGTCCGAACCCAGTTATTTCCTTGTTAGGCTTTAAATTTTATGTTATTTTTGTGGATGATCGCACTCTATTTAACTGGATATATTTTTCGAAGCAAAAATCTGATGTGTTTAATTGTTTTTGTTAAATTTCACATTTATGTTGAGCTTTAATTTTCTCGTAAACTCAAGGCTTTTAGATTTAATGGTAGAGGTGAATTTAGCTGTCATGTTTTTAAAGAATATTTGAATCAATAGGGAATTCATCATCAATATTCATGTCCATATACTCCAGCACAAAATGGTGTTGCTGAGGGCAAGCACCATCACATTGTTGAGAATAGTCTTTCTATGATGTACGCAAGTGGTCTACCTCAATTCCTTTAGCCATAAGCCTTTTCTACTACTGTATATATCATTAACAGATTATCAAACTCTACCTTGGACTTCATACCTCCCTTCCAAAAGCTCTTTGTGGTAAACCAGATTACTCTTTTCTCCAGGTATTTGGTTACGTATGCTTCCCACACATTTATTTCTCTCAAAGATATAAATTTTCTCCTAAGGCTTATGAGTGTGGGTTTATTGGATACAGCTCTCAACATAAAGGTTACAGATGTTATGACAAAGTGTCATGATGCTTTTTCATTGCATATGTAACATTTGATGAAACTAAGTCCTACTTTAAGAACCAGTGTTCCCAAACTAACACAAATAATAGCATGTCAAATAATGTGTTTGTACCTATTTCATTATCTTCTCAATTACAGGAAAAAGTACACTCACATGCTCCTATCTCCTCTGAAGTTACAGATGAACCATCTCAGCAGCATCACCGTCATCAGTCATCCCTCACTTTGACAGGTATGGTCAACAACCTATTTTCTCTACAAATGTTTCACCACCTTCTTTTCCATGTCCTACTTCAAACCTAGATGCATCCACCATAATGCAACATGATTTATCTAAAGAACCCTTAACAGTTTCATCTATACCACCGCACCATTCCTCTCGCTCCACACAACCTCCTAGACATTGTCAAACTATCAGATTTTCTCTGCCACCATTTCTTTTCTTGACACCACCTCTAAGACCTTAAGAGCAAAATATCCTATTGAAAGTTATACCTTAGGAGAGAGATTGTATTTCGATCATCAAGCATTTGCAACACAAATTTCTCAAATTCAAGAACCAACCACTTATGAAGAAGCTGTCTCTGACACGAGGTGGCTAGCCTCAATGAAAGAAGAGATCTGTGCACTTAAAAAGATATCAAACTCCGGAATTAGTGCCACTGCCTCCATGTAAAAATGTAGTAGGCTCAAAATGGGTGTACAAAGTTAAGGTTAGATCAGATAGCTCAGTTGAAAGGTTGAAGTTCAGGTTAGTGTCCAAGGGATTTAGTCAAGAATATGGCATCGATTATGATGAAACTTTCAGTCCAATTGTGAGGGCAATCACTATTCTATCTATCCTGGCTTTATCATCTATGTTTAATTAGAAACTCCATCAATTTGATGTGAAAATACATTCCTTCATGGTGATTTGAAAGAATAGGTCTACATGCAACAACCCAAAGGATTTGAAGATCCCTTACGAGCACATCATGGCTGCAAATTAAAAAAGGCGATCTATGAACTCAAACAAGCTCCTCGGGCATGGTTTGAGAAATTCAGTTCTCTACTCCATAGTATTGATTTTCAAAGAAGCAAGGTTGACTACTCCTTATCTCTTAAAAGATCATCATCAGGTATTGTTGCCCTTCTAATCTATGTGGATGGCATCATTGTTACTGGAAATGATATCAAAGGCATTAAACTTATTAAGAAAGAATTGAACCTGAACTTTGAAATGAAGGATCTTAGATAATTAAAATATTTTTTGGGAATTGAAATTCATCAGAATGAAAATAGCATTGTTCTGACTCAACACAGGTATATTCTTGAGTTACTCTCTAAAACAAGGATGTTGGAATACAAGCCTACTTCTACCCGGGCTTAAGTAATTCAGAAGTTAAGGAGTGAAGAAGGGGAATTGTTAGTTAATCCTTCATTGTACAGAAGTGTAGTTGTTAGTCTTCAATATCTCACATTTACGCATCCTGACTCTGCTTATGTAGTGAATACAGTATGTTAGTTCATGCACGCTCCTCGACAACCTCATTGGGAAGCCACAAAAAGGATTTTGAGGTATTTAAAGGGTTCTATACATAATAGCTTATTTTATACTTCATCCAGTTCACGTGACCTCAAAGCATACTTTGATGCCAATTGGGCTGGGTGCCCTAATGATCATCTGTCCATTACAGGATTCTGTATCTTCTTAAGAAAGAGTTTGATTTTCGGAGTAGCAAAATGCACATCTCAGTATCTAAATCCAGCACAGAATCAGATTATAAAGCAATGAGTATTGTCGTAGCAGAAATTACTTGGCTACTTATGCTCTTAAAGGAAATTGGTGTTTCCACAATTAAATCAACCATTTCTAGCTATTGATAATCAAAGTGTCATGCGCCTAGCCACCAATCCTATCTTTCATGCTCGCACTAAACACATAGAAGTTGATTATCACTTCATTAGAGATAAGGTTGTATCAGGGGCTATTTCCAGGACCTTTGTTCCCTCATCCCATCAGCCGGCAAACATGTTCACTAAAGCACTAACTAGACCAAGACACCATGAGTCCACAGACAAGCTCTCGATGCAGAAAACACATGCTCGGCTTGAGGCGGGATGTTAAGGAAGAGATTGTCCTATACTGTCTTTCATAGCGTTGTATAGGGTATTTGTTCATAACATTGTATAGGGTATTTATTTTATTCTTTACCCTCAAAATGTATGTGGGTGGTTCGTGGTTTTTAATGATGAAAGAGGGTTCTCTTTCTCTCTCTAGGGTTTTGGTAATTTTACACTTTGAACTGTCTGATAATGAAACCCTAGAATCCTTGAACTGTGATCATGTAGTCCTTGACAAACCATAAGCATACGTTCAATTGTAAACCTATGTAATATACTATCATAATATGGTATTATTGTAATATTCATGTAATATTTTATACATCATTTTTAAATTTGATTACTTTTTTTTTCTATTGAGTCCTAAAATATATTAGAAGTATCTTCTATTTAGATATTTTGTGATATTATTATCAATGTCAGACAAGAAATTCACCATAGATTTGGAGTTTGGTTAAGGCTAGGATGAAAAGAAATTGGAACGAAAGGATATAACATAAATTTATTGAACCAAGTGGCCCACATCTCAAGTCCCATGGGATGTGGATCTATAAATACGCCACGAATCCTAGTCACTAAATTACACCATCTACTCTAAATCTCTCTGCCCCCTTATTAAATAATGCCTGCTCTCTTTCGTAGGAGAGAGTACTCCTAAAAGTGCATACAAAGCATTGCAGCATCTCTGAATGAGTATTTTCATAATTCAATTGGCCTTTCTATAGTTTTGAGTATTAGCCCAGTGTGTTATTTAGAGTGGTTTTTAGGGTGGGGACCTGCTCAAACCTATCACTACAACACTCCTATTTAGGTTGTTGGTATGAGGCTCTGACGAATATAGTGAATTTCATAAATAATTTAATAAAAAAAACTCAAATCCTAAAAATAAATAATGCATCTTGCAATATATGTATTATCTGAATCGTCCTTTTCTAATATTTCCAAGTGTTCATAGATACACTCGATTAACACTATTTTGAAATTTTAAATTTTATAATTAAATATGAATAAATTTTCGGATCATCATAAAGATTTCCGACACTTGAACTACATCTTTTGGCATTAATTTAGGCTTGTATAAAACGCCAATCTTATACAAACCTCGCATATATTTAATACATTATGAAATTTTCAAGAGATAATATTGTCCTTTTTTATCTCTCTACTTGAAAAAGTGGATACCCTGTGGTCTTATTCTCTCTAAAATCCTTTCTCTTATCTCTTATTCATTTTCTCTCCTATCTCCTCTTCTCTCAAAGTACCTAATAACATTGCAAGTATTCATATGTTATCCTTAGTCCTTGGTTATCACGATTCACAAACAACATCCCTTATTTTACAAAATGCTGGTAAAACAAATAGGGAAAATTACGTATCTGTTATTACAAAACTACCTGAAAGTTTCTATTTTACATATATGTCATTTAAAAAAAAAAGACGAAACTATTCATATTCAGTTTTTAAAAAATCAAAATATATAAAAATTTCAATTTTTAAAAAACCAAAATTCTTATATATTTTTGGAGCACGGATTTAGAGAGAGAGAGCTGAACACAGATTTGGGGAGCGAGGAGCATGAAGCCATGAATATTTTGTAGAGAGAAGGGAATGGAGGGGTGAGAGAGGCAAGGGAGGTGAAGGATCAGACAGATCGAAAGCGGTGCTCGTGAATGTTGGAGAGATGAGCGCAACCCTTGACTCTCTCCAGATAGATCAAAGAGATAGAAAGCTTTTGCATCTTTGTCAATGACAACAAGAAAACACCAAACCGATTGTGTTGGGGGTTCGTTAAGAATGAAAAAGGTACTGGACCAGAACCTGGCGGGGAATACAAACACACTAAGACCTTATGAGGAGTGAGATTAAAAGCAGCTATCGATTTAGGGTTTGCCCACTAAAATAGTCGCTGCCTTTCTCTGCTGAGATTGCCCGCTAAATTTCGGGATTGGAAAGAGCAGTTAACTCTTGCGACTGAAACCCGTAAATCACCACTACCAGCGCTCTGAAGTGGGGAGAGACAGGTGGGTCAGTATTCCATTTTTCAAAAATTGAAATTAGAGCCATTTTGGTTTTTGAAAAACAAAATATGGGTAGTTCGATTTTTTCAAAAAAAAAAGAAATGATACTAAGTTAAAAGTCAGAAATATGTGTGATAACAAAAACTTTCAGGTAGTTTTGTAATAACAGAAAGTATAATAAATATTTATGTAATTTTCCCACCAAATAAATAGAAGTAATAGTTTGAAAGAAAAATTAAAATTATGTATATATGTATTATATTTACCGTTATTATAAAAACACCTTTTAGTTTATGTTATTACAGATATATCCATTTTTTTAACTTCATATAACACTTAAAAGTAAAAATCAAAATCAAAAAGATAAAAATACCTATTTTCGATTTTTCAATAATCGAAATTCTTTAATATTTTGGTTTTTCAAAAACCAAAATTTCTTAAACTGCGGTTTTTGGAAAACGGAATTTATAGAGAGAAATCTTCAAAAGTTTCTTATAGAGAAACACCATTTCCTTTTGCGGTTTTTCAAAGCTCAATGATATGAGGTTTTCATCCATTGATTGCACCATTTTTTATATTCAGAAGAGAACTGATATTTATCGATTGTTTTATTAAAGATAGAATGAGATTGGGCATGTTCTCATCCCTGGCAATGACCCAATAACCTCTGCAACTTTCATGGCATTGTACTTCTTAACCCACTGCCATTTTGTAAGCACCATATTTTGGGGTGAAAATAACAGAAAATCCTCTAAAATAATGGAAGAAAAATTGTTCTATTGAGATCAGAAGAGGAGATGAAGAAGATTGTTCAAGGCAGGAATATAAAACCCTCGAATGGAGGGAAATGAAATAGAGAGAGAGATAGAGAGAGAGAGAGAGAGAGAGAGAGAGATTTCACAATTATTTTATTTTTTTAAATCCTTTTATGTGCAAATTCCTCAAAAATGAGCAATGAACCCTTCCATCTACCCACCTGGGAGCAACACTTCGAGAGCTCGCCTCTGCAATTCGCCCAATAAAGATCCCTCTTATTCCTATTTCGCTCTCTTGTTCCCTCGTACCGAAACCCCTCTTGCCCCTCTCTCTCTCTAGCCAACCTCCCTTCTCACTGGAAACTCTATCTCACAACATCACCACTGGAGAGGCACATCCGCTCTCACTTTCTCTAAATCACACCAGGGGAGAAGGGCACCGCCTTTCTCTCTCTAAAACCACAACACCAGCCTTTACTACCTTTGTCTCTGTTCCTTCCCGTTTTTTAGGTTCTTCCCCATTATTCACGCTCTTCTACTCTACCAAAGGCCAATCTCTCTCCGTGTTCTTGTTCATTATTTTGGCATCCCCCATTCTTCGAGCCTCAACAATGGCGTTACTGAATTCAACCCTCTTCAACAATGCCCTATTTAAATCGTGAAGAAAAAAACCAGGTTCAACAAACTAAAAGCCAAAACGAAGTGCTAAAGAGAGACTTCGAAAGGTGAGGAAGGCTTACGTGAAAGAACAGGGAAGGTTGTCTTTATAAATTAGGCTACTCAAAAACTCAAATTTATTAAGGGAAAAAGTTTATATAAGGATGCAACCTTATGATGTAGAACTAAGGATGCACCTCAAAAATCCATCAAAACAAGGTAGTTTTAATATTGAAAAATCATCTCGAGATGTATGACCATGAAAATAAAAAGATTTTAAGTCTCCGAAATAGTGCATTTTACAACATATTATCTACACCGTTCATTTTCAAAAAAATTATATGTTTATAGATCTAATTGATTTTAACCATTTTTTAAATTTAAAATTTTATAATTAGATAGAAAATTAGATTTTGAGATAACCCTAAGAACATTTTACATCAAAATTATAAACCATGATAAAATTTGAAGGTGCACCTTACCTTTACAGCGACGGATGCATCTGTATGCCAATTGCACCCTTTATTAAAATTGGGTTTTTGAAAAACTGAAAATGGTTAGTTCTGTCTTTTTTAAAAGAAAGTCGTATGAAGTTCAAAACACGAATATAGCTGTAATAATGGAAACTAAAAAGTATTTTTGTAATAAGGGCAAATATAATAAATAGATACGTAATTTTTCTTAGTTTAAAATATAATATATATTAAGAAAAAACTTGCCTGAAGACATACTTATTCGCCTAACTAAAGTCCGTCAAATATAAGTTGTGACTAGCTTTCCCTTTCAGGCTGCGGTTTGTATAGAGCCTAGGCTCTAAACAATCAAATTAGAGCCTACCTTCAAATAGTGTCATAGAAATGTGGTATCAACACTAGAAATCTTTGTGATAGCCTTAAAATATATGTTCATCTTTATTTATAAAGTTTAAAACGTCAAAAATAATGTAGATAGACAGATCTATAAAAACATGAATTGGCTTTGATTTATTTTGGCCAATCAGACTATCCGGTTATGACCAACTCAATTAGTTAAACAATGTTTAAGAATTTTTCTTCCTATATGTTTCATATTTTTTTTGTGATATTCATATTTTTCCTATGTATTTTTAAATATGGTTCAATTGATTTGACGAATGGGTAAACTAAATAAACCAAATCTCTTGGGTCAAGCCCATCAAATTATAATGGACACGGTTTCTATGCGGCCAACCAGCATATTGTTAAAATGCGGGCTCGGCAATAAACGTATTTTTTAAATAGAATTTGATCCTAATTTTTAGAGGATACATAATCTTTAACATGGAGATCATGAATATGATTTTTTAAAAATAATAATATTATTATTTTTGACAATGTTCATAAGCTTTTTTTTGATAAATTGCTCCAACAGCATGAAATTACAATGTTAGAATTAGGGGAAGCTAAATAGAAAAGGAGGAAAGAGAAATGCTGAGCTTAGCTGAATAGAAAGGGAGGAAAGAGAAATGCCGAACTTAGCTAGGCGGTCAGCAGCATTATTTGCCTCTCGATAAACATGAAAAAGAAAATCCTATGGCCAAGTCAGGCACAAATATAATAAGAGAAATGAACCTATAGGATCCTCCCCCACTCATGTGTGTAGTGAAAGTTAGACCTATGTAATCTTTTTGTCGGGGAATACAATTTTTTTTTTAATGATAATAATCGCCCCTTTTGTATTTTGGCAAAGGATCACTTACAGATGGTCTTTTTACAAAATATTGCAAAATAAAGTAGGACAACAATACAATAAAACTCAACCACTTGATGTCATTTTTACAACTTAACCCTATGTTTGAGAATATAAAGTAAAAGAGCAAAGTAAGTAAAAGAGAAGATGCCGGAGATTACCTCAACCGGGCTTATTACACCCCACACCGAGTCACCACATCCAATGGCACAGGATCAGCGGTCTAGCTTCAATCTTGAATCGAGAGCTAATTTCGGTCAAATTAGGTAACCACCCTTAAATCTCTACAAAACCCTAACTCCAAAATAATTAGACTCAAACCTTAATTTTCCCAACCCTTAGGTTAGATCATGAGAGACAAAGAGAGTCTCTATGTTGGGACGTGTCCTCTAGGGTCTTTTAGGAGAGAGAGAGAGTAGAGAGAGAAAATTAGAGAGGAGAGAGAGAGAGGAATGACCCCAGGAAGGAGAGAGAGAGGTGTGTTGAGATGGGGGAGAGCACTCATATTTATAGTGAAATTTAGGTCCAGGGTTTCTCATAGTTTGTCTCTTTCTTGAGATTGAATATGGACCGTTGATCAAGGTGACTTGTGGGGTGAGAGATATGAGCTATCAATTCCATAGATGGGCCATCAACATTATAGAAGGTGCATAAACTATTATCCCCTTTTCCTTAAACTATTTTTCCATCAATATATTGAAATAAATTAACTCTATTAAAGATATCATACATTCCATAAAATTACATTATCCATCTCATATATTCCATAAGAATATATCAAGAAATATCAAGTCAAGATATTCTATCAATAATCAATATAAGATATGGTCAATATTTTCCAAACAATATTTGACCATATGCTTATAAGATAGACTTTTCAAAAAATTATAAAACTTGATATCAAAGTAATAAGAAAGGAAGCCATGGGTGGGGCATGCCACCCATATGTGGCACATGTGGGCCCCCACCCATTTGCTACATGGTGGGCTCCCATGAAAATTTTATAAATATTTTAAAATAGTCTTTAAACATTATTTGAATTTTATATAATTGTAAAATCAATAACTTCATTCTTATAATTCCAAAAATCACAAATAAAATATCATATGACTTATAAAAATTCAAATAATAAATCTAAAATAATTTCTATAAAAAAAAAAGAACACAATTAAATTAATATGATGGGCAGTGGATCCATATAGTTTAGGAATTCTATCAATGATCACGGGGTACAACTTTAACTGTGGACTACAGACCACACTTGCTTTATCGAACCGACCCAGTATTTCCCATGACCTGCAGTCCAAGCAGGGGCTCATTAGCGGGTCACGAAAGTCTGAACGATGAGTCAAGGAGTCGCAATCCCAGTCTGTAGATTACAGGTCCTCCCCTAGAGACAAGCAAGGTCACTACGACTGATGCGACCATAGCTCTATGGCGCATAGGGGTATCTCTCGCACATGCATACGCTTCACCCAAAGGTGGATAACTGACTCTCTCGAATGATCTATTGATATGCATGCCGTGTGATGGAACATGGATGAGGTTTTGACCCCCGTCTCTACGCCTACCATCACACACAAGGGTCACACATTCCCCTAGCTCACTCATCCAGGCATAAGCTCCGACCTCATCAGGGGCTAACCCAAAACCCTTCTCAGTTTATTCTTTATGTCCGGATACCTTGGATTTTCCATCCGACTAGCCTAGATCGTCAAGCACAATCCGGTATCAGTAAACATCATTTGCTTAGTATGGTCCTCGAGGGACCACACTCCCATTGAGTTTATGTTCCACTATAATAAATATTTTTCACACAGTCATAAGGACCTTAAAGGCCACATAAACCCAACATCTCTCACTTGGCCTTTGAATGACTTACATTCTCTCTTACTCACTTTCTCTCATCCCCATCTCTCTCACGTCTTACAAAAACATTAAGGATAACTCCCTTAGTTAGAGGGTCTGAATTCATCAAATCTATAGATATGTAGCTGATCTTGATCTCTTTCAATCTCACATTATTTCTCAAGTGATAGAAGTATGGCTTGGTATGCTTGGAATTCTTGTGAAACCAGTGCTCCTTAGAGTCACAAATAGCCGTCGTGTTGTGGCAGAAAATTCGCACTGCCTCACAACATATATGATGAAAATTAAGTTGATTCAGAAACTTCTTAATCCACACGGCTTCCTTGGCTGCTATACAGCATGCCACATATTCGGATTCCATGGTAGACAAAGCCACAATATCTTGTTTCTTTGACTTTCAAGAAACTGCACCTCCTCTAAGCATAAACACATACCCAGATGTAGACTTCGCATCATCTGGATCCGCGAGATAGCTTGCATCTGAATATACCTCTATTGTTATTTCAGTTCCCCCTTTATATGTGAGCGCATAGTTCATGATCCCTTTTAAATATCTAATAATTCTTTTAACTGGTTTCCAATGCTTATCTCCTTGATTGCTTTGGAAATTCTCACCAGACTCATGACGAAGGACAAGTCAGGCCTTGTTCTCATCATGGTGTACATAAGGGACGCAACTGTGCTCCTGTACGACACTCTCTCCATGGCTCTTATATTCATATCTTCGGTAGGACACATTTTATTACTATGCTTCGTATTTTTGTTAATTGGGGTAGACATGGGCTTACACATACTCATATCAAACATTTTCAGTATCCTCCTACAGTAGGTTATCAGGGAAAATTTGATAGTCTTCTCTCTCCTGATTCTTATTATCTTAATGCTCAACACATATGAAACTTCTCCAAGATCCTTCATATTGAAGTGTTGTGCAAGAAAATTTTTCGTCTCTAATTCTAGGGTAATTGAGCTACTAACAAATAGCATATCATCCACGTATAACGATATAAAGACCACATCACTCCCACTAACCTTTTGATATATGTAATAATCCTCATTATTTGTAGAGAACCCTACAAGAGTAAGGGTCCCTTGGAATTTTATGTACCACTGTTGCAATGTTTGTTTCAGGCCATAAAAGGATTTATTAAGTTTACACACTAGGTTCTCTTTCCCCTTCTCGAATTCCTCATGTTGGGTTATATAAATTTATTCTTTTAAATCCCCATTTAGAAAGGTTGTTTTAACATTCATTTGATGGACCTCAAAGTCAAATGGGCCGCTATAGCTATAAGGATTCAGATGGATGGACATTTGGCAACAGGGGAAAAGGTTTCCTCATAATTTATCCCTTCTTTTTGAGTGAAACCCTTTACAACCAACCTAGCTTTGTATTTTTATATTTTCTATTCAGAGTTTAATTTTTTATTGAAAATCCACTTACAACCTATGGCCTTCCGTTTTTGAGGTAGAGGTATGGTTTTAGTTAATAGAAGCATACTCATCTTTCATGACTTCTACCCAGTATTCCCTTTCAGAACAAGTCAAAGCTTCACGGTAAGTTTTAAGCTCTGAATCTAGATCTTCCCCAACCCTATCAAAATATTTCCCAAGGTACACAAAATGTTCCAGGTATAGAGGTAGTCTATTGACTCGATTACTTCGTCTTAGTTCAGGTAAAGGTTCACTTTCTTTAGGGAGTCCAGGTTCAGGTTGGGTTGGTTTAGAAGTTTTAAGTTCAAGGTCTCGAATTACATCCTTATTTTTTGCATCCTCATAAAAGTTGGCTGGTTTTCTACTCATCCTTGCTTCAAGGAACTCTTCCTTGAAGAAGTGAGCATCGAGACTTTCATTTACACCTTATATTTCAAGGTTGTAGAATCGATACCCATTATCATGACTTGGGTAATCAATTAAAATGGTTTTGACAGTTTTGGGTTTCAATTTGGTTATATTTTGATATGGGATAAAGACATTGGCTGAGCAACCCCAACCTCTAAGGTGTTCAAGGGAGGGAGTACAACCTGTGAAAATTTCGTGATGAGTAAGTGGGGCAGCTTTTGTGAGAGTCCGATTAAGGCTAACACGGCTTCTCTCCAAAAGTCTAAAGAGAGAATTGCATGCCCCATCATACTCCTTACCATTTCAACTAATGTCATATTCCGTCTCTCAACTACACCATTTTGTTTGGGAGTATAAGGCATGGTGTATTGATGGATAATTTCATTTTCAACGCAGAGTTCTTTGAAAATATCAGATGAATATTCTCCCCTCTATCGGTTCTAAGAACTTTGATTTTCAGGTTGGTTTGATTCTCTACCTCGGCTTTATATTCTTTGAATTTTTCTAGGGTTTCCGATTTTGTTTGAATAAGGTGCACATGGCCAATCGCGAGTGGTCATCAATAAAAAAGATAAAATATCTTTTTTCACTTTTGGTGGTCACATTCATAAGTCCACATATGTCACTATGAATAATTTCCAATACACTAGTAGCTCTTTTTGCCCTGGTGGTATTTTTCCTTATTAGTTTTCTTTGCACACAAGACTCGCACACTTTCGATAAATCTCCCTTATAATTTTGAAGAATCCCATCATTTTTCTATCTTTCCATTTGTTTGATATTAATGTGTCCTAACCTCATATGTCATAGGGTAGCATCTAATTCATTAGGGGACGAGACATAAGCAACTATATCTTTTATTTCAATAGTAAATAGCCCATCTACAAGTCGTCCAGTCATGATCACATCTCTCCCCTTCTTGACCACCACTTTCTCCTCAATGAAAGTGGTAATGAATCCAGCCATAGACATCTTAGCGACCGAAACTAAACACTTCCTTATATCAGAAGCATAAAGTGTTTGCTTGAGGATCAAGGTGCTCCCACTCTTCAGTTTCAGCTCGAAATCTCCAACTCCAAGTACATTAGTCTTCTGATATCCTCCCATGTAAATATGCTGATGTCCTGGCCCCATGGGAGTGAAAGAACGGAAATCATCCTTGATGTTGTGACATGGGCCATAGCACCCAATTCAAGACACCAAAAAGCTCCTTTGGGGTCTGCCAGCATAAACTCAAAAACCACACATGTCAATTCCTTGTTGGTCCATCTAGATTTGTTGAACCGACAACTATTGGCTATATGGCTCACCTTCTTGTAAATAAAACAAGTTCGAGTCTCTCTCCTTACTCCCTTATCCTTTTGAAATATTTTTTCTTTTGAAAATTATTTCTTCCCTTTTCTTTCTTAAATTTAAAAGAAGGTCGAGATTTTACCATATGCATAGCTTCCCTTGGAGTTGTTGTCAGTAGTTACCTTAAATGTTTCCTCTCCTCTTCTGCTTTGAATGTAGTGATGAGCTCCTCCAGTTTTTGTGCTTTCCTTCTAGCTGAGATAGAAGATATGAAGGTGTCCCATGAATTAGGAAGTGAATTCATAAGATGAATCACTTGCATAGATTCAGTGGGTTTCATGCCTGTGTCTTTTAGCTCTCTGACTAGCGCGCGAAATACGTGCAAATGATCTGCAAACTTGGTACCTTCTGTCATCTTTAACTCATTATACCTCATTTGCTTCATAAGAGAGGGTTCAACATACTCTCTCTCAAGTTTATCATAAATCTCACTTGCAGTATAGATTGACTCATACTCAGAAGCATATGAGTCAGTCATGGCAAATAAAAGAATATGTTTGCATCTCAAATTCCTTCTCTTCCAATTGGCGTACTCATCTTTGATTTCTTGAGATGAGTCGTCAGTTGGACAACGAGGTCAGTCCTCAAAGAGTATCTCATGCAAGTTTTCCTCATAAAGCACAAATTTGATTTTTCTTTTCCATGAAACAAAGTTGGTCCCATCAAACTTTATAACTTTCATAATCTCTGAGATGAAAGTACGAGCAGTCATACCTTTTCTATTCTCAAGCAAAGAAAAAATAAGAAAAGACTCATAATGACAATCAAGTAAAACATCGCTCTGATACTATTGAAAGTTAGACTTATGTGATCTTTTTGCTAGGGAATACATTTTTTTTTTTAATGATAATAATCACCCTTTTTGTATTTTGACGAAGGATCACTTACAAATGGTCTTTTTACAAAATATTTCAAAATAAAGTATGACCATAATAAAATAAAACTCAACCACTTGATGTCTTTTTTACAACTTAACATTTTTTCTTGAGAATATAAAATAAAATGGCAAAGTAAGTTAAAGAGAAGACGCTGGAGATTACCTCAACTGGGCTTATTACACCCCACACTAAGTCACTACATCTAATGGCCCAAGATCAATAGTCTAGCTTCAATCTCGAATAGGGAAAGCTAATTTCGGTCAAACTAGGTAACCACCCTTAAATCTCTACAAAACCCTAACTCCAAAATAATAGGCTCAAACTCTAATTTTCCCAACCCTTAAGTTAGATCATGAGAGAGAGAGAGAGAATCTTTATGTTGGGGTGTGCCCCCTAGAGTCTTTTAGGAGAAAGAGAGTAAAGAGAGAAAATCAAAGAGGAGAGAGGAGCGTGACCCCTAGGGAGGAGAGAGAGAGAGAGTTTATGGGAGAGAGAGAGGTGTATTGAGATGGGAGAGAGCACCCTTAAGTCTAGGTTTCTTTAGGGTTTCCCATAGTTTGCCTCTTTTTTGAGATTGAATATGGAGTATTGATCAAGGTGACTTGTGGGGTGAGAGATCTGAGTCATCCATTTCATAGATGAGTCATCAACATTATAGAAGGTGCATGAACCATTACTCCCCTTTCTTTAAATCATTTTCCCATCAATATATTTAAATAAATTAAATCTATTAAAGATATCATACATTCCATAAAATTGCATTATCCATCTCATATATTTTATAAGAATATATCAAGAAATATCAAGTCAAGATATTCAATCAATAATCAATATAAGATATGGTCAATATTTCCCAAACAATATTTGACCATATGCTCATAAGATAGACTTTCCAAAAAATAACAAAACTTGATATCAAAGTAATAACTGGCTAGAGACGAGTCAAGGTCACCATGACCTGATACGACCACAGCTCTATAGCGCATAGAGGTATCTCTCGCACATACATACGCTTCACCCAAAGGTGGATAACTGGCTTTCTCGAACGATCTATCGATATGCATGACGTGTGATGAAACATGGATGAGGTTTTGACCCCCGTCTCGGTACGCCTACCATCACACATAAGGGTCACACAGTCCCTCGGCTTACTCATCTAGGTATAGGCTCTGACCTCATCAAGGGCTAACCCAAAACTATTCCCGGTTTATTCTTTATGCCCAGGTACCTTTAGTTTTCTAACTGACTGGCCTAGATCGTCAAGCACATTTCGGTATCAACAACCATCATTTGTTTAGTATGGTCCTCGAGGGACCACACTCCCATTGAGTTTATGTTCCACTATAATAAATGTTTTTCATTACACACTCATAAGGCCTTTAAACGCCATATAAACCCAACAGATAGGACCCCAAATGATCACCATTGAATTTGGTACGGATCTATAGAAAAGTCAAGTCCCACACCCATGTGATAACTTTTTCTAAAAATTTGTGTCAACATTAATGGTGATCTTTTGAGGTCTTACACACATGGATGGGGGAGGGTCCTATAGGATTATTACTCATATCATAATTATATTATTGGACCGCTACACTTGTTTTTAGATGGACCACCTATTTGCATCCATCTTTAAGATGGATGTTTTATAATAACTCAAATATTACAATAACTAGTGTTCATGTTTATTCATGCCAAAAGATAGGAATACACTATTTCAAAAAAAAAACAAGAACATACTATCCTTTACTCCCTTGCAAAAAACTAACACTAGGAGTGTCTTTTACCTCTTAAATATTTCACGTCTTAAATTTTGGGATATGATCTCGAGCATAGATAGCAAGTCGAGAACTATCAATAAATCGGCTCACCATAAAATCAGAAATAAATCGTTTTTATTTTAAAAAGTCGGATGAAAAAATCGGGTAAAAAATATGGATCGGAAAAAATACTTCATGTAAAGGTATCGCCAATATATCGGATTAGGCTCAAAAAATCGGATAAATTTATAATATTAGAAATTTTGAAATTCTAAAAACTAAAAATTATGTCAAAGCTATCAATAACTAATTCATCCATAAAAACTCTACTAGACTAATATAATTTAGTCAATTAATTTAGACGTCTCATGACTCTCATCCAATCATCTAATATTAAATACATAATTAACTAGTATATACTAAAAAAATGTTCCATATAAACCTACCCATGAAATATTTTAAGAAACATCCCACTTACTTATTACATACCAAAAACAAATATACTATATAAATTTATTCATTAAATACTTTAACTATTGTATAGTGACAAATATACTACATAAATTCATTAAATACTTAAAACATGACACCTACTTAGCTAGTACCAAAAAAAAAAGTGCACGATTTTTTTTTTCTCATTACAATAATTTAACTATAGTATGGTAGCTATGGTCACTACATAACTATGGTTAAAGTTTTATGAATTTCGTTAATTCAAAATAGGCTCCTAGAGATTTGGGTTTCACATCCATGTGTTTATAGTTTAGAGAGAGAGAAGAAGGACGAAGGAAGAGGCTCATAGCTATTAGGGTTTATAGAGAGAGAAGAAGGAAGTAGGAAAAGTTCATCGGCTTTGGTTTATATAGAGAGAAGGAAGAAGGAAGACTTCATCGGCTTCACAAATCCTAATATGGAAGAGGCCCTAACTGATTTTTAGAGAGAGAAAAGGAAAGGAAGATGGGACGATGATTTGAGATAGTTTGAAGAGGAACTTTCTCTCTTATTTGAGTTATTGTTGTTTGAGAGAAAGCCCTAATTATGCTGAGTTGTTGTTTGAGAAAAAGCCCTAATTATACTTATTTGTGAAGAGGCCTTAACGGATTTTTTTGATTTGTAAAGAGATCCTAATTTTTAGAGAGAGAAAAGTAAGAGGGTTTTTAATTTTGTTAGGGAAACAGCAAGTTTGGGGGATTGCTTGCTCCTGTAAGTTTACGGTTTACACTATATTGTTTATCTTTGTTATCGCATAATAAAAAACCTATACTCACACTCTCTGCATCTCATTCATCAGTAAAAGACTATGTTTTGAGCTATACTTTGTGGCATAAACATTATTTTCATAAAAACAATTATCACAAATAATAACAGAAATTTACATGTATATGATTTTTCTTTACACAATGATTTACTTTACGAAATGATTTGCTATAGATGGTATTATTTCATTTACACAATGATTTTCCATAATAGCAACTGTATTTAAATTTTTAAAAAAAGGAAAAAAAAATTCATACTTTCAACCTGCAATTGTGGCTTTGAAGAGCATAGTGGGGATACAAACTTTTATCTTGGGTTTTTTTTTTTGAAATAATATTTTTTTTCAAAAGCATGAAAGTAGCAATGGCTGCAATACACAAAACAGGGGCAAAAAAAACTATAGGTAAAAAAAGATACGATTTTTTGGCCTGATTTAAATTGAATTAAGAAAAAAACACATTTTAAACATTTTTATAAAAAGTACGCGATTGTTTCACGACCTTTTCAAAAGGTCGGCGTTTAAAACTGTTTCCATTAAAATGCCAATTTTTTTAAAACATCGCCGATTAAACAACGATTTACTAACTATGATCTCGAGAGGCAGGCAACCAACTTCTAACACACCTAAAAAAACAAAACTCTTCGTATACCTAAGATTTTTTTTTTTGGTGAGTCGAGGGAATTGGGTTTAGGACGTAGTATTGCAAATCGTCAAGTGCTAACCAACCAAACCCGAGCTCTTTTTTTTTATGTACCTAAGAAAATTAGCATCTAAAGATTGCACTAGAGCCGTCCAATTTTTTGAGGGAATGATCTAAATGTTCAAGAACTCAAAATCAAATCTTTTAGTTTAAAAATTATCATTTAATTATAATTAGATAGATTCCAAATTTTTAAATAAAAAAAATCAAAAAAAATGTTTTGCCCAAGGGAGTAAATGTATAATATGCTCCTGAGGGAGCATAGTATACACGCTCCTTATTCTTCTCCCTTCTCCACACCCAGGCGACCTCCTTTCCGGCTTCTTTCTCTCTTTCCAATTATTCTTTACCTCTCCCTTGGCGTTCTCCTTTCTCTCTCTAATTTACTCGTCTCTCACCATTCAAGGATTAGAATTTTGAGTCGCATGGTTTTTCAGGCGCAGCGCACTTTTGGGCTGTGCGAATAGTAAGTAGCAATGTTCGCAAAATCGGAACGGTTAATTAGACATAGGTCTGAAAATATTTTAATTGGCATAATCAGTAAACTGGCCGATTCAATCGTTTTAACCGGATAAATCCTAGTCGGTTAAAAAAGTATTAAAGAAATAAAAAAAATACAAACATAAAAATCCACTAAAATATGAAAATCATATAAAGAAAGATTAAAATGAAACACATTCAAGTGAAGCTGGAAAATAAAAATAAAAATAGATTTTATCGATTCGATTTTTGAATTAAAGTAAGTGTTAATAACAAAAGTAATTTTTAATGTTTGTCATAATGTAAAAAATATTAAAAAAATACATTACAAAATAAATTTTTTATTTTTTAAAATTTATATATATTATTATTATTATTATTATTTAAATACAAATAGATTACCCAAACCACCCAAACCAGAACTACGCGGTCTAGCTGGCTCGGTTTTTCTACCAGTAGTACATCCGCTTGTCAAATGTCAGGAAAAACAACCTTTAGGGACCAAATGCCCTCTCTTTTATCCAATGCCGCAAAAGGCCCATTCGTTATACTATAGCATGAAAAATCCACACGATTATACCGTCATGCCAAAAGATTTTATAATGTGCTGCCGCATACACGAACTGTATATCTACTCACTGGGTCACAAGATTTACTAGGGAGGACTTTTCAATATGAAACTTGTAGAACTGCACAAGACTTACTAGATATATTTTCAAAAGAAAAAAATTGAATTTTTAGTTTCTTTCACTTGGACTACACCCTTCTAAAATTTGATGATCTATGTTCAATTTTGAGATATTATCTTTTAAAGTGCAATTTTTTTATTCATGTTTTGAGTTTGGTTTATAGACTGAAGAGGTTATATTCCCAAAATTTATTGTCTAGGAGTTACTCCTAAATTGGTATTGCCCAAGGGAGTAAATGGACCATATACTCGTATGCAGAAGTAAATGGACCATATACTCCTATGCAGTATGAAATCTTTTGGTAAGTCAAAATAATAGTACCATTAGATTCTAAGTATGGGATAAATGACTTCTTAATCATCTCGCCAATAATGGTATTTTGAAAGTTAGTATTCTGGAACTTTATTTATAGAGTGCCCATGTTCTTTAGCAAAATTTTTTATTTTACGTCTTATGGAGATGACAAAAATACTTATAGTCTTTTACTGATATTTACAAAATTATTCTTACTTAATGATCAAAATATCACAAAAGTAATTTTTTTTAAAAAAATAAACCACAAAGTTAATAAATCTACCATTCGCAACTCATTCTATCATTAACCGTTGTAATTTGAAGGGTTGTGAACTTTTAGATTATCTTATATATATATATATATATATATATATATATATATATATATATATATATATATATATATATATATATATATATATATATATAAAATTGTGATCATTGGATCGGATAAAAATTCAATCTGGGTCGTTGGCTAACAACGTAGCGGTTAACTAGTGGCTAATATATATGTATTTATGTATGTATATATATATATATATATATATATATATATATATATATATATATATATATATATATATATATATATATATATATATATATATATATATATATATACATATAGGGGTGCGATTTCTATAAGGTTACAACCTTAAACATTCCCATTAAGGTGCACCTTAAAATTTTATCATAACATGTAATTTTGTTGTAAAATATTCTTAGTATTATCTTAAAATCTATTTTCGTACCTAATTAGAATATATATAAATAAATATATATATATATATGGGTGGCGTTTCTATAAGGTTACAACCTTAAACAATCCCATTAAGGTGCACCTTAAAATTTTATCATAACATGTAATTTTGTTGTAAAATATTCTTAGTATTATCTTAAATCTATTCTCATACTTAATTAGAAAATTTTAAATACCAAAAATGGTTAAAATCAAGTAGATCTATAAATATATGAAAATCTTGAAAATGGATAGTCTAGATAATGTGTGGCAAGATACACTATTTCCAGGACTCAAAAACTTTTTTTTTTCCATATTCATACGTCTCGATGTCAAGATGATTGATTAGAGGTTTTTTCAACATTAAAACAACATTTCCGATAGATTTTTGAGGTGAATCTGTTATTCTACACTTTAATGTTGCAACCCTATATAAACTTTTCCCTATATATATATATATATATATATATATATATATATATATATATATATATATATATATATATATATATATATATATATATATATATATATATATATATATATATATATATATATATATATATATATATATATATATATATATATATATATATATATATGGGAATGAATTCAGTACGCCCACTAGCTAACCTTTACAGGCAATGCCAATGGCTTAGATTGAATCTGGGCCGATAATCATGACCTCTTTTCGTGTTTGAATTTTAATATTTTTTCTATACATCCAAATCACTTGAAATTATAGCTGTATATTTTTCTCATCAATATTTACCTAATAAAAATATAAAAACAATAATCTGCAAAAAAAATAATTTACCAAAATACCCCCAAAACGTTTCAGGGGTATTTTGGTCAATTGTTTTCATATTAAATATTTTTTTTATATTTTTCAAAGATTCATCTATTTTTTTATGTACATACCCTCCAAATTTTAGATCATTCTCATTTGTAAAAAAAATTAAAATTCAAACACTACCGGACATCCAGGATCGTCAAATCGGCCTAGATTTGACGTTTATTTTAGTAGTACGCCATTGGACTGACATGATCTTATATATATATATATATATATATATATATATATATATATATATATATATATATATATATATATATATATATATATATATATATAGCCTATATGGAAGATGCTAGGGTGAGCCCACTAGCTCACAGGAAAAAATGAACACACGTCTAAATTTTCAAATAATTTAGATTTGTAGAAAAAACTTAAAATTCAAACACTACTAGACATCTGTGTACGTCAGATATATATATTATTCCATGAGCTTGTGGGCTCACCTAAGCTTTTTCATATATATATATATATATATATATATATATACATATGGAAAACTCTTCCCAACGTCTATCGGCGAAAATTAACAGTGATTTCGTCTACCCTCATCACCATCCAAACTTCATCGTACGGTCACAATTGTCAGGTAGTATTTTTATTTTCATTTTTTTTTCTACAAATCCAAATTACTTAAAATATGGAGTGTGTGTACATATTAGTGAGGCGCAGCTAATAAAAATATGAAAAAAAATAATTCGTAAAATATAAATTGACAAAATACCTCAAAAAATTTACGAGGGTAGTCAATTTATATTTTTTGAATTATTTTTTTCATATTTTTATTAGGTAAGCCTCACTAAAATGTATACACGCTCCAAACTCCAAATCACTTCTATCAATAAAAAAATAGAAAAAAAAATTGAAACACTATCGTACAACTGTGACTGTGCGATGAAGTTTGGATGGTGATGAGGGTAGGCGAAATCACTGTTTATTTTCGCATATAGGAGTTTTGTAGTATCTTCCTATATATATATATATATATATATATATATATTATAAATGAGACCATTTACTTAAGGTTTGCAAGGGACCATTTATAAATCATACGGCTTGAAATCTAATAGCGGGTGATTGTGACCATGTTGCCAATAATATGGGTATATGATGGCAAAAAAAAGACAGATAAAAAAAAGAAAAAGAAGCTCATAGTGAGGGTGACAAGGGACACGAGACTCGATGGGGTAGACCTGAGACCCAATGCATATGGGTATGGATCCACTTTTTAGACCCGACATGTTGGCTCTGGGTCCAAAACCTGGATCCGAATCTATTCGGATCTAGGTCTGAGTCGAGGCAAACCTGACTCATACCCGAGCTAATGCTACCGCTACATTTACCTTTGCTACAAGGTGGTCATAATTACTTATCATTATCTGATGTGAAATCTGATAGCATAGGTGCATCATAAAGTTCGAAAAAAATTCTTTTAAACTTTAGGCTTGGTATATGGAATAAATGTAGCCACCAAATTTTACATCCAATAGTCAAGATTAATTGTGACCACCTTGTAATAAAGGTAAATTGTGACCACCTTGTGCTCTATAAGGTGTAATGTGATTGGTTTAATTCAGTATAAGGAAAAGATATAATGAGACCATTTATCTTTGAAGTAAGTTGGTCACAATTAAGTTTGACCATTGAATGTGAAATTAGATGGCTACATTTATTCCACTGACCAAGCTCAAATTTCAAAAAAACAATTTCTCGAACTTTATGACACATCTAAGTTATAAGATTTCACATCGGATGGTGGTAAATAATTAAGACCTCACAATTTATGGGGGTATTCTGATGAAGTGTTTGCAAACTCGGTTGTTCCAACTCGAAACCAGCCAGTCAAACTGGAACCGGGCATTGGCTGATTCAGTTTTGGCTGTTTTTAATGGTCTGATTGGGTATTTTGAAATAAAATTAAAACATATATATAAAAGCCCAAGAAAGAAGGGAATTATTTGTAATGGTTTTTTCTTCTTTTTTTTGTTTTTGTTTTTTTTGTTTTTATCATTTTGGCAAAGATTGGATAATGTTTTAGCTATGAATAATTATATTTACATTTTCATATTTATTTTTTTAAAATAAAAAATACCCCTAATCACAAATCGATTTTTGAAAAGGAAAATTGTTTCATGCAGGGTGGACCTCCTGTCTACATATGTAGTCCAGAAAGTGTAAGCCGTCCATCTTATGATTGGATACAAGAAGGTGTTCCATCTAAAAACAATGGAAACTAACGGTCCAAATGTTTTTTTACCAGAATTATTATTTATACTTTTAAAATTTATTTATTTTTTCATATCCATGATCTCCATGTTACATATCCTTAAAAGTTAAGTCTTAAAATCCATCTGAAAAATAGATTTATTAAGAGGCCCGTATTTCTACATATGCGGGATTGGCTGCATAGAAACCTAGTCCTTTTTAAAATCCAATTTTTTTTTTCACTTTTCAACTTCACTTAGCTGTCCTTTGTTTAATCATGGTTTCGATATACTTTTTGTATTGTTTTATTTTTTATTTTTTAAATACTCTTTGGATCGGCCTGGACTTGCCCCATTATGCCAATTGAACCATTCGGTTACCGGTTACTCACCTAGGCTTTTGCCGGTTTTCTGGGCCGGTTCAATTTTTTGGTCTGATGGATACGATGTCGGACTTGCACCATTTGCATTATCGAATAACCCTTTTGTATGGGATGCTCTGGTGTTCCATGCATCAAACTGGTCCATACTTTGACTTTATTATTTTTTCCTCTTCTTTATTTTTTATTATTATTATTTTTGTAGATTTTATTATATACGTGTAGCAGTATGATGATTTCAACATCAGATCCCTCTTTGTATGGGTTATTGGTCTGATGTTCCAATTGAATGTTAATTGATTTATTTTTTCTTACATTTTCATTTTTAAAAAATAGTTATACGGTACGTTTTCAAGTTCCTTATAACATTATCTAAAATTTCATAAAGGTTGTGCTGGCTTTTCTACTGATCTCGGTAATAGGAGACCATGTTTTATTTTTGAAAAGGTGTGGTTTGCATAAGGTTGCAACCTTAAACAATCTAATTAAGGTGCATCTCTAAATTCTATCATAAATATAATTTTGATATAAAGATTCTTAGGATGACTTGAGAATCTATTTAATATCTAATTATAAACTTTTAAGCTTTAAATATGGTTCAAATAAAGTAGATCCAAAAACATATGAAAATTTTGAAAATGGATGGTCCAAATAATGTGTTGCAAGATTAAGTACTTTGTAGATTCGAAATCTTTTTTTCTTTTCATATTCATACATCTCGATGTCGAGATGACCAATTAGAGGGTTTCTCAACATCAATCAACTTTTTATGCTGGATTTTTTAGGTGCATTTTTTATTCTATTGCAACTTTATATAAATTTTTTCCCTTTTTAAATTGTTAAAGAAATTTATATTTTGAATGAGTTCACATGCTTTTAAAAATATTAAGACCCAATAAACTATCACATATTTTTATTACAAATACAAAAATCATTAAAAATAATAATATTGTCTTTAAGACCAAAATAGAATGCTGATTTAAAAATCTAATTGTTAATATTTTAAAGGGTGTGGTTTCCATAAGGATCTTCAAATTTTATCAAATAACATATAATTTTGATGTAAAATAGTCTTAAGATTTTCTCAAGATCTATTTTCATATCTAATTATAAAATTTTAAACTCTAAAAATGATTAAAATCAAGTAGATCTATAAACATATGGAAATCTTGAAAATGGACGGTCTAGATAATATGTTGTAAGATACACCATTTCTGGGACTCAAAATCCTTTCATTTTTCATAGTCATGCATCTCGATGTTGAGATGATCAATTAGAGAGTTTTTTAACATTAAAAAACCTTTTTCGATGGATTTTTGAGGTGCATCCGTAGTTCTAACTTTTAAAGTTGTTTAAATTTACAACCTTATATAAACTTTTTCTTATTTTAAATTAAATTTATGATTGTGTTTAAAATCTAAATATTGTTAGAATCTTAAAACATTTCTTATTCCTAGATGCTTCATTATGACCTTTAAGAGGTATAGAAATTGTAATGATTGATGTATGTTCCGTCTAAGACTCTAGGGTTCATTTCTTTTGAGCTTTAAAAACTTATTTTTTGATCTCTTATTACGAGTGACATGCACGTGTGTTGCACGTAAAATTAATTATTAATTATAAAATTTAAAAGGACTTTTGATTAAGAAGAGAGAGCTTCTAATCGATCCATTCACATAATTATAGAGAGAGAAGATAGACCTCATTTTATATCATACATTCAATTGTTCACTGAATAGAAAAATGTTTCTATTGAAATATGAAAGAAAATAAAATATAATATGTGTAAATGGAAGTTATGACATAGAGTAGTTTTGAAATGTGGGGGAGATAGATAGAGAAATTTTAGGAAAGTTGATTTATTAAGACAAAGAGATAGTAGAGGTACGTGAAAATATTGGTGAGAAGAAAGAGAAAAAAAATAGCACCGGGAGGAGATTTATTAAGAGAGATAAAATAAGAGAGAAATTTTAGGAAAGTTGATTTATTAGGAGAGAGAGTAGGTACATGCGAATATTGGTGAAAGGAGAGAATAGAGAGAAAACGTGAGATTATTGTAGTATTATATTAGTATATATTTTATAATAATTCAATAATTATTATTGATAATTATAATAAAACTAATTTATACTTGTACTATTAGTATTTATAACTAAATAATTACAATTGTAGTATTAGATATATTTATGACCAGGAGATTATTTTGTTTTTTGGGGAGAAAAATGAATTTAATTAAATTAGGGAAATAGGAAAGAGAAGGCCTCACCACATTAAAAAAATTAGTTATCTAGAAGATAATGTGTCATCATACTAGAAAAGAAGTTACCTATTTTTATGTGAGAATTAAAAGATAAAAAGCGTGGGAGAGAGGAAAAGATGAGTAAATTAAAATTGCTTTAATTGGGAGAGAGAAGATGAGATGTCATCATAGAACTAAAGGAGTTACCTATTTGTATATATTTTCATGTATGTAGGATGGAGAGAGAGAAAGAGAGAGAGAGAGAGAGAGAGAGAGAGAGAGCTAACATATAAATATTGGACTGATAGAAAGAAGGATGAGGTATCATCACACAACTAAAGGAGTTACCTATTTTTATGTATACAAATTTTTATGTATGTAGGATGGAGAGAGAAAGAGCTAATATAGAAACGTGGGAGAGATGAAGGGAAGATGATGTGTCATCACGCAACTAAAAGAGTTACCTATTTTTATGTATTTGCATGCATGTAGGATGTAAAGAGAGAAAGAGAGAGAGAGATAATGGATAAACGTAGGAGAGATGGAAAAAGTAAATTAAGAAAAATAAAAGAGAGACAATTTGTATAATGTGGGAGAGACAAGGATATGAATTGAATGAAAAAAGATATGTGGCGCGATAATAAAAGGGGTGTTGCTCTCGCTTAATATATAATAATACATGCACCATGTATAAATCCATAAACCACCATACTTTTGAAAAACTATTTCTTGTGTGACCCAAAAAATTGCACACACCCTCTCTTCATCTAATACTCAACCCCAAAAGAATAAATTTCAACTTCCACCTTAGACATGGTTAGAATGGGTCCCGTCCAACAATGAATCTCGACCATTTATTTGGTGAATTTCATGATCTAGACCTTTATGAATTCAAAATAAAGTAAATTTTTTTTTTAACATCGTCCATCTAATGATAATAAAATCGTCTAAAAATTTTGGAAAGGGAAAAATATTGCTTTTTAGGCCGTCTCACCAAAATGAAAGGTATGTATTAATTGGGCTAAACAAATATTTTCTAGGGTGCATTTTTAATTTTTGTTTTTTTACCATTGTTCATTAGAATGAAAAAAAATATATATTGAAAAATTAGGGTCAAACAAATATCTTCTAATATAGTTTTAAGAGATTGTTTCATTATATTACCATATAACAAGTACGTGAAGTCAGTCTCCATATATATGTATATATAATCCCCACATATATGTATGTATAATGTGTGAAATACCTTTGGAACCACATGTCTAGTGAATAGATATTGAGAGGTTTGGGTAGGGATGGCAATGGGTCGGCTCAGATCCGGACCCGAAAAAATTTATGGGACCAGACTCAGACTCGATTGGATCCGACTGAAAAATAATAATAAATAAATAAATAAATAAATAAATATATACATATGAAATATTATGTTAAATATATACATGTATTTATTTAAATATTATAATTAACTATGTATAATTATATTTATTAAAATATTATATATTAAATATATTAATTTAGTATTAACACTATTCAGATCGGGTCCCAACCCGTCGGGTCCATTTTTTGGAACCATAACCAGACCCAAGTCGGATCCGATCATTGGGTCCAAGTCCATTGCCACCTTTAATTTGGGGGGAGGCCCCACAATAGACCTTGTTATAATTAAATGAATTTATATCTTTAGTGAACTTGGTTTGTGTATCTATTAATAAAATAAATATTTACAATATTATTGAAAATATAAATGACATATACTTTCTTCGTGAACTTTGATAAACAAAATTTTTTTGGTTCTCAATATTCTTTTATGGGTTGTAGAAGGCAGAGATATATCGGGCTTAGTTATCCCTGGGGTTGAGGAAGACGACAATTTGGAATGGGAAAATAGTAAAGTTGCTCATTTTCAAAAAGCTTTCTCTTCTGAGGTTCCTCTCAAACCTAAATTAGATGGTTTGTCATTTATGTCTATCCCTGAAGCAGTTGCGAACAAACTTGAAATAGGGGTAACTATGTTAAAAAGCACAGTTTTTAAACTCTCGGATGATAAATCTCTTAGACCAGATGGTTTCCCGTTATTCTTCTTTCAAAAATTCTGGCTAATGGTTAAAGTGGATTTATTGGATATGGTGAGAGAGTTTATGAATACGGGTGAATTGTTGAAGGGTGTCAATGCTACTTTTATAGCATTGATTCCTAAGAGATGTGTGTGATCTGTTCTCTCTCTGATATACGACCTACCAGTCTGCTCACCAGTCTTTACAAAATCGTTGACAAAATTTTGGTAGAGATTGAAGTTGGTCATTTCTCTGCTTGTCTCTGATATCCAAGCGGCCTTTATTCAAGATAGGATGATCTTTGATAGTGTGCTCACAACACAAGAATGTATCAATATCAGGTTGTTAAGTAGGGAACCAGTTAAGTTGGATATGGAGAAAGCCTATGATAGAGTGGAGTGATGTATTTTAATGGAGATTTTAAAAAATATGGGTTTCGGATCTAAGTAGAGAAGTTGGATTTTTGGGTGTCTGTCGACGGCGTACTTTTCTGTCCTTATAAATGGAAGCCCAAAAGGCTTTTTTAGGGCATCGAGGGGATTTAGACATGGTGATCGCTTATTACCCTTTCTATTCACCCTATATGCGGAATGCTTCAGTAGAATGATTAACAAAATTGTTGAGAGGGGGAATTTTTCAGGCTCTAAGGTGGCTCAGATTGGTATGCAAGTCACCCATTTGCAATAAGCAGACGACACTTTGATGTTTTGTGATGCAGATATTTCTCAACTAGCTAACATTGAGAGATTTTTGAAGTGTTTGAGGTGCTCATGGGGTTGAAGGTTAATTTTGGAAAAAGCAGCAATGATTGGGGTTAATTGCGATGAGGTAGTGGTGCGAGATTTAGCAGGGAGGCTTGGTTGCAAGGTGGAGGGTTTTCCTCTTAAATATTTGGGTCTTTTGATTTTCAATGGCAATCTACCGGTGGCTATGTGGGACAGTGTTATTCAAAAAGTGAAATTTAAGTTAAACATTTGAAAACCAAAATATCTTTCCTTAGGGGGCCATGTAACTCTTCTATCGTCTTATTTGGCTAATCTCCCTATCTACCAAATGTCTCTATTACTTATGCCGAGAGCAATGGCAAAGCGTATACAGTTTATGATGCGCAATTTCTTAAGGGTTCTTTCGGAGAAGAGAGAAGGTTTCATCTTATTAGATGGGACAAGGTGTGTACACCTAAGAGGGAAGGGGGTCTGGGTTTACGAAGGTTGCCTCTGATGAATGTTGCGCTTTTGTACAAATGGTGGTGGCGAAGCATTTACTGCAAAGACCAGTTGTGATGTAAAATGCTTGTATCTAAATATGGGGTGGATAGATATGACATGTGGATTAACAGGGCAAGTGGAAGGGATAGCATCTCTTTCCTTTGGAGAGATATTTATGCCTTAAAAAAAGTGGTTGATCGTAATGCTATATGGTTACTTGGGTCGGGGGTTTCTATCTCCTTCTGACACTATAAGTGGTTGGGAGATATACCTTTAAAATATGCTTATCTTTTTCTTTGTGAGAAGGTTAGCGTTCCCCAAGCATCTGTTGCTGTTGCAGATCTAGTGGAAATACTGAATGATAAGGTTTGCTAGAATATCACCTTCCCTTATGATAGAATTCATAACTATTTATATCAGCCTCCAATCAATTTGTACAAGGATATTGAGCTGATGTATATCAAGCAGTATAATGAGGATGAGATTACTTGGGAAATTGAAAACGATGGTCAGTTCACGGTTAAGGGAATCGAAGGACCTTTGAAGGGGTGGTTTGGAGCTTTGGAAGGGTTTTGAACAATATCAAGTTTTCGTTGTGGTCTTGATTATCAGTCTCAAAAGTAAGCAGAGGAATCTCTAAGTCCAATGTGATGATTAATCTGAATAATCTTTTTCAATTAGATGTGCCTAGAAGCAGACCAAGTGCACGGTGGAGGCCAGTTGACCAAGGGTTACTAAAGCTGAAGTTTGACGGTAGTTCTTTGGGTAACCCAGTCCCAGAAGGATTTGGTGGAGTGATACGTGATTAGTAAGAAAACGTGGTAGTGGCTTATGCTGGTCCATGTGGTGTTACTACGACAAATCATGCTGAGTTACTTGCTATCTTACATGGTTTGAAGATTTTGGTAGCTAGAAATTTTGATGGTGGCTATATCCTTAATGGGATTCAATGAATGTGATTAAGTGGTTTCAGAAAGATCAACGGTTTTCGTGGCAACTAAAGTTAATAGGTTTGCAAAGTTTTGATCTGTTGTCTGTTCTGACGTGTTCCTTAGCTCATGTGTATAAGAGCCAGCCTAAAAAATTTCACTAGAAGAGGTTGTTTTGATGCCCAAATATCCTCAAATTGATCATCTCGACATCAAGATGTATGGACTTAAGAAAGAAAAATGGATTTCAAGTTTTAGAAATAGTGCATCTTGTAACGCATTTTTGGACAGTCAATTTTCAAGATTTTCAAATTTTCATAGATCTGCTCGATTTACAGATTTAAATTTTAAAGATGAAAAATTATTTTAAGGCTATCATAAAGATTTCCAGTATTGAAACTACATTTCTAGACACTATTTGAAGGTACACTTTACTTTGATTGTTTAGATCCTCGACTCTATACAAACAATACCCATTTTTTAAAAAATATTTAACATCTAATTGGATATCTTTTGAATATTGTTTAAATTCTTTTAATTAGCAATCTTATGGAAAAAGCACCATTTCAATTAATCCAATTTTAGGGAAATGATGGTAACTGATGCCTTTATAACAGAGCTGGATTCCCCCACTTCCCATGTTTCTTGTATTTTTATAAGATCACGTATTATTTTTTCACCTCCCACTTGCTCTTTTTTGGAATTACCCAACTTCCTGACCAATCGAAAATAGATTTTCCCATTATATGTATATTTTATCAATATGTATGTGTATATGACCACTTTTAATGGGAAAGAATCATCACTCACCCTAGGCTCTCCAAATTATGGTCTCACATGATAAATTTTTAGTTTCCTAACTTGGTTCTTCCTGTTAGTTTCAGGTTGAGTTTCATATGACCACTTTTAATGGGAAAGAGTCATCACTCACTCTGGCTTGTCCAAATTATCTGGTCTCAGAGGCTATATTTTTAGGTCCCTAATCTGGTTCTTCTGGTCAGGTTTCGGGTTGAGCTTTAAGATGTGAGATTTATAAATGCTTAAATTTCCTGTTGTGGCTTCTTGTTGTCCCTGAAAAGCTTGACATGAGGCTTAGGAAACAACAAGAGGTGGGTTCTTCAGGTGAGGAAAGGGTAAAGCGACAGTAACCTCACTTCACTTCGGAGTTTTGTTTTGTCAGTGACAAAGCAGGGTTTTAGTTTATGAGCTTTGCCAAGGAGCAAGTTAAGTTGGGTTTCGTTAGATGCTTCATGTATTTTGGGTTTGAAGAATGCTTCATGTATTTTGGGTTATGTTCATTTCAAAAAAAAAAGAAAGAACAATAGATTGTTATGATGATGGTGGAGGGGGCATAATTGGAAAGTCCCTCTCATTCGCTCGCCTGTATAACAAGGTCGAGGCTTCCAACCATCCAGGATGGACCACATATCTACCGGTAGACATAACCCAGTTAACCTTATCAGTACCAAGAGAAATAGCCACAACATGAGTGACCTCATCATCAATCTGGTTGCTGCAAATTGCCCCAAATTTCTCAGCGGTTTGCCAAAGTGGGTGAAGGTGATGGTTTGTGAACCCAACATGAAAGATCCTACTAAAAACCACTTTGCACCCTTTTAATATCTTTGCCTGCTCCCATGCAAGAATCTCTTTGACATCTACCTCATCCAGGGACCGATTAGAGAAGAAGCTTTGGTGTATCGTTTCAATAACCGCCAAAGATGAGCCAATGCGCCATCCTTAGGTCTTTCATCATGGTTGATCACGAGAAGAGATGGTCCATGAAGTCCAAATTGACATCTGCTACAGGGAAAATATGTATACCTGTCAACAACAATCAAATTGTGCTTATGAAGGGGTCAGACCTTGGCAGAATCATCTATGATAACAACTGTAGACTCCATCCCTAAAACCCCATCTAAATCCTTGCTTTTTTGCAATCTCTTGTCCCTGTCAAATGGGTCACCATCGTCACCCTTTGAGATAACACGCCCTGCAAATAATGACCCAGAGGGATCCAACACCCTTGCCATCTCAGTAGCATATACCTTGTTTCCCATTGTGCAAATGTGTAGCTCATAAAGCTTACTAGCCCTCTCAAGAAAATTCCAAATCCCCGGTCGCAACTTGGTCCACATTCCCATATGTGGAAAGCGGAAGAGGTGACGGCGAGGCTTGAGCCGGTCTTGCTCCTCCTTCTTTTTTAAGATTTCATCGTGTACTCGATCAACTTCTATGAACTTGGCAGAATTAAGAAGAGTGTGGTCAAGATCCAAGACAAGGGAAAGCTTCTGGGCAGAAAACATTTTGTTCTGCTCCACAATCATTCTTGCTCTTTCCTTATCAGGTAAATTAGTGGACAAGGGAAGTGAAGAAGTTGGGTTCACTGACATGTTCAATTCTTGGCTGCTTGAAGTAATTGTACTAAAATGAATGGTTGATGGGTCGGTTCCATTAGATTTAGGTTGTGGTGTAGAGCTCACATCTGTTGGAATCAGTGATTAAAAAAACGCCGGAATTGACAGGAGACGTCTCGAATCGTTCAAAAAACTGGGAATCGCCCGGTTCTAGAGAGAATCGGGCGATTCTAAAGAAAACCGGGCGATTCTGTACAGTGACTCGCCGATTCACTGTACGGACTCGGCAAGGCCCTTGAACAACACGGGCTGCACAGTGTTCTTCACGGGATTCTTCAAAATTGGTCATTTTTTTTATCATTTTTCTTGTTTTTTTTGGCATGTGATCTAATATGCAGGCTTTAAACAGCTTTATTCAACTTTTTCACGGATTAAATGGTGGAGAAATTTTGTGTTTTTGGATCACGAAAGTTGCATTTTTAAGGTTTCCGTCTTTCCTTATGTTTCATGCCAAATAGAGCATGAATCTGTCAAAATTTGTAGGAATTTTGATCGTAAAGTTGTTCATCAAAACCTTCTGTTACGAATTTGTGATAATCGTTGAGAAAAACCAAGTAAGAAGTTTGGGTTTTTTTTTTTTTCCGCCATATGATTAATTTCACTGCATATTTTGAAGATAATGAGTTCAATTTGTAGGGTTTTTAATCTTTATTGTGTCTATTATGATTTAACATATTCAATTTTATTTAATTTGGTCAATTACAACATGAATTTTTAAATGAACACAGTGATGTCTGTGAAAAGAAATTTATGCTGTTTTTTTTTTTTTTTTTCCGACTTTCAATTTTTTGTTCATGATATATTACAAATAATGTGTTAGATTTCTAGCGTTTTTAATCGTTATAGTGTTGTTTATAATTAGATGTGTTCAATTTGATCTGATTTATTCAATTTAAGCTTCATTTTTTAGATTCAATGAATGTTGTTTGTGAATAAAAGAACTGCGTTTTCTTTTTTTGCTCAATTTAATCGATTTGATTTGATTTATTGATGATAATGTGTTCAAAATTTAGGGTTTTGATTCCTTATGTTGTTGTTTATCAGAAAATGTACTAAATTGGATGTAATTTATTCGCTTAGAGGTGGATTTTTTAGTTAAAATGGCTTATGTAAGATGGCTCTGTGAAGAACAATTTTTTTTTTTTTTGTGTGTAATCCATGATCAAATTTTTTTAATACATGATCGAATTTTTTGTAATCCATGATCGAATTGTTTTTTTTTTTTTTTTAATCCATGATCGAATTTTTTGTTTTTTGTTTTGAACCCATGATAGAATATTTTGTAATCCATGATCGAATTTTTTGTAATCCATGATCGAAATGTTTGTTTTTTTTTTTTTGTAATCCATGATCAAATTTTTTGTTTTTTGTTTTTTTTGTAACCCATGATAGAGTTTTTTGTAATCCATGATGGAATTTTTTCTAATCCATGATCGAATTGTTTTTTTCTTTTCTTGTAATCCATGATCGAATTTTTTGTTTTTTTTAGTTTTTCTAATCCATGATCGAATTTTATATAATCCATGATCGAATTTTTTGTAATCCATGATCTAATTTTTTGTAATCCATGATCGAATTTTTTTGTAATCCATGATTGAATTTTTTGAAAATTTGTGACTTTTTTTTTTAATCCATGATCAAATTTTTTTTTGTAATCCATGATCGAATTTTTTGAAAATTTGTGATTGTTTTTTTTTTAATCCATGATCGAATTTTTTGAAAATTTGTGATTTTTTTTTTTAATCCATATCAAATTTTTTGAAAATTTGGGATTTTTTTTTTTTTAATCTATGATCGATTTTTTTGAAACTTTGTGATTTTTTTTTTTAATCCATGATCGAATTTTTTTTTGTAATCAATGATCGAATTTTTTGAAAATTTGTGATTTTTTTTTTAATCCATGATCGATTGTTTTGAAAATTTGTGATTTTTTTTTTTAATCCATGATCGAATTTTTTTTTGTAATCAATGATCGAATTTTTTGAAAATTTGTTATTTTTTTTTTAATCGATGATCGAAATTTTTTTTGTAATCCATCATCGAATTTTTTGAAAATTTGCTGTACTTTTTTTATTTATTTATTTTTTATTCATGATCGAATTTTTTGAAAAATGATGATTTTCCGAAAAGATGTGAAAATCGTGATAAGGTTTTGATTATCGTGATGTATTAAACCCAATTTTAAATTTTTATTGTTTGAGTTTGCTGTGCTTTTTTTTTTTTTTCCATGATCGAATTTTTTGAAAAATGATGATTTTCCAAAAAGATATGAAAATCGTGACAAGGTTTTAATTATCATGAGGTATTAAACCATATTTAAAATTTTTATTGTTAAAGTTTTTGTTAAAAAAATTGTATGTTGATAGATTATTTATGCAAAAAAATGCATGTTATTATATTTTTAATGCAAAAGTGTATTTTTTTAATCTGTTGTTAATGCATTTTTTAGTTGGAATGATTGATGTTAGGTGGCTCGGGGAAGAATTGTTTTTATTATTAATTTTTTAATGCAAAAAGTGTATGTTCTTGATAATTGAGGTTGTAGCCATGTTTGGAGCTTGCATTTTCTATTATATTATCCTGAATATTTGTAATTGATATGTACGAAAATATTATTGTCAAAAGCGGTATTTTCTAATAACAAATAACAACAAATATGACTACATGAACTACCCCAACATATTATTACTACACATGGTGATTATTTTTCTTGTTGAACTGTTAGGTTATTTTTTAACTTTTTACATCTTAAAACAGTTGAATCATGTCAAGATCTGCAGAAGACCCTACATGGCAACATGGGGTCAGACTTGATCCAACAAAAAGACAATTATTTGTAATTACTGTCAAAGAGTGATAAGTAGTGGGGTACATAGGTTCAAGCAACACTTGGCAGGGGTTAAGGGAGATGTTTCTGCATGCACTAGTGTCCCTAATAATGCAAAAAAATAGATAGCGGCAATTTTTAATGCTAACAAAGGTAAAAAAATTGCCAAACATAGGATGAATGAAGAGATAGCTAGTTTATATAAGCCATCAAACAGGAATGATATAGAAGAGCAATATAATAATGACCTAAAAGAGCAATATAATAATGACCTGGACATGGTCACAAGATTGAGTTTACATGAACAATATCAGCGGGAACGTGGGTTTAGAATGCCCGGTAGGTCTAGCTCAGACATGCATGATGGGCCTAGCTCAGACATGCATGGCGGGCCCAGCTCGAGCATATATGACAGGCCCAGCTCAAATATGTATGGAGGGGTTGGTGGCAATATGTATCAAAGAGAATCAGATGTTGAAGAAATTGTTTCTAGGTTACCTAGGAGTGCCAGTATTGTAGGTTATGGTCGTAAAGACCCATTTCTCTCAAAGCCTAAGTCACAACAGATGACCCTAAAAGGCATGGTTAAAGGTATAAGAAACATGTTGGGGAGATATGTTGGTAAATAGTTCTACGCTAAAGAGATTCCCTTTGATGCAGCCAATAGCTCATATTTTCCACCTATGGTCAGTGCAATCCAGAGAGTCGGGCCCGGGGTAAAACCCCCGACGGCATATGAGCTCAGTGGGCCAATATTAGATGAAGAGGTGGAGGAAGTTACAAAGTGGATTAAAGAATATAAACAGAGTTGGCTAATGACAGGCATTACTCTCATGAGTGATGGTTGGTTGAATAAAGTTAGCAAAAAGGAGTTTTAAAACTTCTTGGCCTATTTCCCAAAAGGTACAGCTTTTTTGTCTAGCAAAGAAGTATCAGGGACGGAGAAGGATACAAACTTCTATGTTCGACTATATGATCAGATAGTGGAGGAGGTGGGAGATAAACATGTAGTCCAGTTTATTACGGACAATGCACGTGCATGTGTTTCTGCGGGCAGCATGTTGATGGATAAGAGGAAGCATCTAGTATGGACCCTATGTATTGCACACAGCATCGATCTTATGTTAGAGGAGATTGGTGAGATCAAAATTGTGAAGGAGACTCTAGAGGAAGCAAGGCTGGTGTCGAGATTTATATACAACCACTCTAAAATTTTATTTCTATTTAGAGAATACTCTAAGAAAAAATAGAAAATCAGGCCTGCCATAACCCGCTTTGCGACCAATTACTTAGCTGTGGACTCCATTCGAGAATCTGACTGTGCATTAAAGAGATTGTTTACCTGTAAATAGTGGTTAAATGACCGCCTCTCGAAGTCCAGTATCGGTATAAAAGTGGACAACATAGTTTCAAATAGGCGGTTCTGGTCTCGATGTTCCAATGTTGTAGAGATCACTGCCCCTTTGGTCACGGTGTTAAGAATGGTGGATACTGACAAGAAAGCTACCATGGGTATCCTTTATGAAGGTATTGAGATGACGAAATCAGCTATTGGGGAGAAGTGTAGTTTTGCTAGCAAAGTGATCGAGATTATAGAAAGAAGGTGGAACACCAAATTTGGGCATCCAATTCATTATGCTGGTAAATATATATTTATATCATTACAATGTTTCATTTTAAATCATTTTTTTATGAAATTGTAAATGACATTTTTCTATCTATATATTTTGTAGGTTACTACTTCAACCCAAAATTTTTCTATTTGACACCTGAACATCCCTATAAGATTATGGAAGGGGTCAGATACATTATTGCAAGGTTGGAGAGAAGCCATCGAAACTAAGTAGCAACAATACAAGAGGTATTATTTAATGTTTGTGTAAGAACTTCATTGAGTTGTTATATTTGTGAGGAATAATGCACTAAAACGTAATATATTTGTTTTAGCTTGCTATGTATAGGGATGTTATAGGATCCTTCGGAACTAGACTTGCCAGGAATACTCGAACTATAATGGATCCAGGTTATCCCCTCGCTAATATTTTGTTCATTCATATATTTAATCTTATGAATTGTTCTTGCCCTTACAATGCTTTTTGCATTTTAATCCAGCTGAATGGTGGGAGATATATGGTACTGATGCACCTCATCTAAAGAGGATAACAATCAAGGTGCTCTCCCAGACATGTTCTGCTACTGGCTGTGAGCGCAACTGGAGTACGTTCCAATGGTTACACACTACTAAGAGGAATCGACTTGCTTCTGAGAAGCTTCATAAACTATTGTACGTTCATTATAATTTAAACTTCCGAGAGCGACAAATAAGAAGGAAGCTTGAAGACTATGGGCCGATAGACTTAGACACATTATTTGTCACAGATACAACAGACCAATGGGTAGTAGAAGAGGAGGAGCCAATGGTGCACAAGAGAGCGTTCCTTGAGGCGATCGGTGAGGAAGATCTTGAAGAAGGTGATGAGCAGCATGAAAGAGGAAGCAGCCAGCCAACGTTTCCATAAATTCGTCGGAGATGTCGGTGATATTGCACCTAATGAGGGAGAGTGGGAAGGGGGTGTAATAGAAAATGAGAGAGACGATGATTCTGAAGCCACCCTATCCCAGCCATATTATTCACATATCGAGTCCCAACAGCAACAATATAGGGATGAGCGCGACAGTGTAGATGAGCATGAAGGATGGACAAGCTTCGGGGATTTTGGATTGGGAGCACAACAAAACACTAACACTGAGGGATTTGGGTATAGTTAGACGCCTGCTAATATCGATGATTCGTTTTTAGATCGAATCAATGAATTGTCAAACGAATTCAATCAGTGGCACCAGCGTGAGCAAGAAGAACAACAACGTCGTCTGTCATTTTATTTTTAGATCGTATGTTACTAATTTTATGCTTTATTGTAGTCCATGTATGTTGATATACTTATTCCATGGTAATTATATGTTTATCCTTTTGTGTGATGTAAATTAAATGCTGAATAGTAGTTCATGTAGGGAAAGAACCTATCAATATTCACATATTCATGTAAAAACATGAAAATTCTTAATGGAGTACCCCCATGTCTTATTGAATTCCTAAAAAACATTATTTATAATGAATTTTAATAATTTTTTCGGATTTTTTTGAAGCTTTATTCTGACCGATTCACCCGATTCTCGATCCGGATTGCCGATTCGCCTATCCGGATCGTTTTTTGAGGTGCCCGATCCGAGTCACCGATCTGCTTTTTAAACCATTGGTTGGAATCAAATTGGTGTGAAGGATTTGTCGAGGGTCACGAGGTTTCGTTCGGGGTTTCCCCACATCTTCTTTCATAGAGCTCATGGATAAAGGAGCCCCAGTATTCAATGGCATCATTGTACATGTAGAGCTTGAAGAGGAAATATTTTGTGGCAATGGATTAACATGCCTTTGAAGAGCCTCTAATCCCTGTTGCAGCGTCTGGATTAATTGTATAATCATATTCGGGTTTGTAACAATATCCTTAATCAAATCTAGCAATGAGGCTATGTTTCCCAAATTGGGTAACATGTCACCTCCCATATTGCTTGAGCCTGGCCCCATACCTGACCTAAGAGCAGTTGAGATATTTATATTGATATTACCATCAAGTTTCATATCTGAAACCAAAACTATACCATTTTTTTGTTTTTACCAAGAATATTTTCTTCCAAGCCGCCACCTCTACCGGGCTTCACCTGTCCACCATATGACAAGCCTCTCTGCCGTTTCAAGCTATGACCATCAACCAAAGCCTCCTCAACAACCTTGGTCTTTCGACTATCTAAGATGCCACCATTAAGTATAGGTTGTATGGGTTTCACATTAACAGGATCAATAGAACTGCTGACTTCATAATTGGTGTTCGCAAGCCTCGGATCCCTACTTCTCCTTGGCGACTCTTTATTAAAGGATTTGACTCAAAAGTCGAGTTCCCAGCTTCCCTGACTTGTATTAAGTGGGAGGAAATTGAAGGATTCAAACCATGAAGATTGTTACTCACAATAGGTACTGATTTCTGGATAAGAGCCATGCTACTTTGTCTGCGTTGTATTAAAAAAAATTAGTTCAGGGAAGGGTGTTGCAACCATTTGATTATTACAAACAATTTAAAAAAGAATATTCCTCTTTTTTAATTATTTTATCAAACATACAATGAGAAATCCATGGAGTCGATTCTTTCAAAGATTTCAATTTAAAAATGAAAGTTCATGAGCTTTTAGTTTTTCCTTGGGTTTTTTTTATTCAGTAATCTGGTAAAGATTTTGGGCTTTCTCCATAAACTTTTTTTTGGTTCCTTTTTTTTATATATATATTTTTTATTTTTATTCAAGGTCGAAATGAATCTGTATGGTTGTAGAAAACAACTTCTCTCATGCATCTGTTTCGGTTCTCCTTTTGTCGTAATTTGTTTATTTTGTCCCAATTGTTTGATGAAAATATAGAATGCAGCAGATTCACAGATCAGTTGTGGGTTGTGATATTTAAGTCGTGTTTATGACATTTCTAAACCCAAAGTATTTCCTTTGCTTTCGAATATCATCTCTTTCTATCTTTACATCTATCTTCACTCTCTCTAGATGTTCAATTCATACTATCTAGTAACAATGGATTGAGAAAGGAAACAGTCCAGAAAGCTTAGATTTCACTCAAACTTTCACTACCAAAAAAAGGCAAGAAAGAAATAAAAAAAAAATTAATCACCAAAGAAAAAACAAAGAAACTAAGGCAAAAATTTACTCACCAAAGAAAACAAAAAAATCAAGAACCTAAGACTCCCAGCATGAGAAGTTTCACTTGATCCATAAAAACCAAGGTAGAAGCAAGCGAAAGAAATTGAGAGTCTCTCTCTACGGGAAGAGAACAAATGTAAATAAGTTGAAAAAAAAGATTTCCAAACTCTATTCTCTCTCTCTAGAGAGAAAAAATGTAATTAGTTGAAAAAAAAAGACTTCCAAACTCTTTTCTCTCTCTCTCTAAGAAAGCAAACAAAGACTACAAAGATAATAGCAAACCTGAAAAAGTACCTTGGGACACTGATATTCTCTGTCTCTCTCTTTTTTCTCCCTCTTAGTTGAGGACATTGCACAAAAGTATGCACAATTGGTCACCCAAAAAAAACGAAAAAAGAGAAGACCTATTGTGTGAGCTAATCTTTTAAGGATAAAAATCAGCAAATAAGAAATTAAGAAATCCAAATCCAACGGCCTATCTCCTCTCTATCCGTATGAAATAGATTCTTTCGTTACAAGCTTTCTTGATTCCACGTGTTACATATGATTTTCAATTAATATCAAGATTTTCTTGGAAAATCAAAATGAAGAAGATAAAGGGAGTTTCAAGAAAATCAAGAAGATAAATAAGTTCCAATGCAAAATTAGTGTTATTTACATATGATTTTCAATTAATAGCAAGAATTTCTTAGAAAATCAAAATCAAGAAGATGAGGAAGTTTCAAGAAAATCAAGAAGACAAATGAGTTCCAATGCAAATTAATTTTGCATTGGCGCTATTTTTTAAGAAAATCATGAAATTAAAGCTAGGACTCATGTTAATAAATAAATGAATAAAAATTAATTACCAAAAAAAAAAAAAAGATCAATAAATTATTACTAAAACACAACCCAAAAAAATAAAAAAATTGTAAAACTAATAAATTCAATAAATTATTCACCAAAACACAAGCCAAGAAAATCACTAAAATTATTCACCAAATTAAAAACCAAGAAAATCAAAAACTTATTCACCAAAACACGAACCCAAAAAAATCAAGAAATTATTCACCAAATTAAGTCAAGAAATTATTCATCAAAGCGCAAACCAAAAAACTCAAGAAATTATGTATCAAAATAAAAAAAATCAAGAAATTATTCACCAAAACAAAACCAATAAATTAATATTGCTATTATGTGAATGTGAATGCACAAAAACCAATATGGAGACAGTTAAAAGAAATCAGTTATTCGTCATGAGAACGATAACTCACAAAAAAAGCGGTCTTTTTTTTTTATAGAGTACTGATGAGAGTGGAGGGTAGGACTTTATGTCGATGCATAAGAGAAAAGAAACCCCAAAAAGGAAAGAACACAAAGAAAATAAAATAAAAAACAAAAAACAAAGAGAAGGGAAAGAATGCAAATTATAAAAAAATAGAAAAAGAAAATTTCATATAGAACCCTAATTCCTTTTATTATTTCATAGTAGATCCTCATTCTATATATCTTTCAAGCGATATAAGAAAACCCTTAAAAGATTTCATCATAACTCTTCATCTTTTATCTTCATCTTTTATTAACTTTTAATCATAAAATTAGCCCCAAAATTTTTTTTTATACCATTCCAATCCAAAAATATTTTTAATAAGTGGAAAAGGAAAAGAGAGTTAAAAATTTTTTTGAGATAAAATGGTATAAAAAGATTTGTTGAGGCTAATTTTTTTGGTCAAAAGTCAGAGGGAGATAAGAGATGAGGGGTATGGTGAAATCTTAACGATTTTTTTATGCCACTTGAAACAAAAACAGAACAATGTCTATCATAAAATAATATGAAGAATTAGGGTTCTATACGAAATTTTTCCCAAAAAAGAATGAACCTACTTGAAAAAATGCCTTACTCCTATTCTTCTTCTCTCTCTAACCAAGCCCGGATTATGTCGCACAACTATTGATTTAATCTTTACATAAAACCAATGGTTTAAGAAACAGATCGGTGACCCGAATTGGGCACCTCAAAACCCATCCGGATTGAAGAATCGGCGATCCGGATCAGGAATCGACCGAATCGGTCAGATTAAGCCATAAAAAAATCTGAAAAAATTATTAAAATTCATTATAAATGTTGTTTTTTAGGAATCCAATAAGAAATGAGGATACTATATTATTATTTCATTTTTTCATCAATTTACGAGTATTAAGACGTTCTTTCCCTATTTAAGCTTATGTTAACTATTAAATTTGCATTACATAAAAGAAAAATCATAGAATTGTCATGGATAAAGTATGTAATCATATATGAACTACAATAAAGAATGGATTAAATCGATGAGGAATTGTCACTAAAATCTCGAATTATTGTATTATCTGTTATTTTATTTTTTATTTTTATTTTTTGATGACATTATTTTCTTCCTTTTATTTGGTTTTTAGAGGATAAATTGTTTTTTGAGAAGAAATGTTTGTTGCATTATCTTTTATTTTACTTTTTTCTTTTATTTTTTGATGATATTATTTTTTTTTTATTTTTTTTAATGAGAAAAATAAAACTCCTTTTCTTCCTTTTTTTATGACATTATTTTCTTCCTCTTTATTTTTTTTTGATGCCATTATTTTTTTCCTTTATATTATTATTTTTCTTTTTACTTTTTTGATGTTATTATGCCCAAAATTAATTGAATTACAATATTACCTTAAAAAACCCTCTAAAATAATTCATAATATTACTTTAATTCGTCTCATATTTGTAGTTTGGCCGAAAAATAAGAACCATAACAGTTCTTCACAAAACCGTGACTCAAAAACGAAAATCTTTATCAATCATATACATACATTTTAGGCATTAAAATTAAAAAATACAGTTTGCATTAAAAGTGTAACGTGTATTTTTTTGCATCAATAATTTATCAATATGCAATTTTTTACATTAAATTTTTACAATAAAAATTAAAAATAGATTTTAATTTGTCATGATAATCAAAACGTGGTCACGATTTTCGCAATTTTTTAGAAAATCATGATTTCTCGAATAAATTGATTATCGTTGTTTTCATAAAAAAAAAACACAGTTCTTTATAGACCCACCTGGCATCAGTCATTGCAACTTGAAAATCCACCTCAAATCGAATAAATTACATCAAATTGAATACATGTTATGATAAGCAACACTATAAAGAATCAAAGCCATATAATATTAACACATTATTATAAAAAAATTGAATAAAATCGATTGAATGGAGGAAAAAAAAAAAAACGCAGTTCTTCACAGACCCACATGACATCAGTCATTCCATCTCAAAATTTAAGCTCAAATTAAATAAATCAGATCAAAGTGAATACATGTAATGATAAACAATACTATAAGGAATCAAAACCCTATAAAATCAACATATTATTTGCAAATAATTGAGTAAAATCGATGGCATGGTGGAAAAAAAGAAATGCAGTTCTTCACATACATCAGTCATTTTTTCTCAAAAATTAAGCTCAAATTGAATAAATCAGATCAAATTTAATACATGTGATGATAAAAAAAATACTATAAGGAATCAAAATCCTATAAATTTAATACATTAGTTGTAAATAATTGAGTAATATCGATTGAATGGAGGGAAAAAAAAAACGCAGTTCTTCGCAGACATTAGTCATTTTTTCTCGAAAATCAACCTTAAATTGAATAAATCAAATCAAATTGAATACATGTGATGATAAAAAATGCTATAAGGAATCAAAACCCTATAATATTAACGCATTATTTACAAAATATTGAAAAAAATTGATAGAATGACAAAAAAAAAAAAAAAAAACCGTAGTTCTTACCTATTTTTCCTGCACCGGTGGCTTCAAATTCAAATTTGATATGCAATCGTCCAAAATACTCACAAATTATGAACTACTTCTAAACAACACTCTTAAGATCAATAGCTCATAGATTTTACAAGAAATGATGCCCAATTTTGCTTGAAATCAAAGAAATTGTGGATCCCTAAAACTCACGCTTTGTTCTTCACAGATCCAAATATTTGTGATCAAAATCGATGATTTCTACTACAATTTATTGACTGAAATGATTGAAAAGATTAAAGTAAAGGCTGAAAAATTCGATTACAAAGCTGAAAAAGATAAACAATGATAAAAAAATGACAAAAAACCATGAATCCCGTGAAGAACATTGTGCAGCCTATGTTTTACTATTGGGAATCAGCTTGACTCGGTGATTCACTATTGGGAATCGTCCGGTTCTCTCTAGACATGGGCGATTCCCAGTATTTCAGTAGAACCGGCACGAACGTGTCAGTTCCCGAGTCAAAACGGAGTCCGGTTGGATTGGACTCGCCCGACTTTTGAAACAATGCATAAAACTATTAACCAACAAAATAATGTAACATAAGTTTGATTTATGTGCTTTTAGATTTATGATCCCTCACCACAAAGTTGTTTTGAAAACTTAGATTTGATTACTTTTCTTTAAAAATGCTCATTCAAATGTAGATCCCTAAATTATAGATGCATAAAGCAATATTAACTAGGTTTTTCTTGATGGATCAAATGTACAAAGTGTTCATAAAGGAGCACACTAAACAATTTTTACATACGTGGTTGACGTTGCACGGGACCACCTGTGCTTAATAAATGCTAATAAATGCATTTAGTACAAAAATGTACTTTTTATTATTTTTAAATGGCTAATGTCTAACGTTAAAGATATATATCTTTAAGTAAATCTTTTATTATTAATAATGGTCGTAATGGAAACATACCTTTGTTATTGTATAGTAGTTTTTCAATTTCTTAAGTAAATGATTTTTTGTTGTTCATGTAAAGGTTGATCGAAACCCGTGAATTTTCAATCAAAGAGAGAAAGAATAGGAGAGAAGAAAATGGGACAAGAGAGAGAAGGGCAATTCTAGAGAGAGAAGGCAATTTTAGAGAGAAAAGGATTAGGGGAGAGTGGGAAAGAAGTACATAAGCGTGTTAGTTGGCATTAAACTCTTTTCAATACATTTGACTGGTCAACCTTCATCTCAATTTTAAGATTGAAAATTGGATCTAATGGTGATCCATAGGAGTTCTATGCCATTGGCACGTGGTAAGATCTTGTAGGATCATTACTCTTTTCAAAATTATCAAGAAATAATCTTGACTATTGGATGTAAATTATTTCTCTTGCCCCAAACTTTATGGACACGATGGTTGCCTTGGTGGGAATTATCTAAACTTCCCTCTAATTAAAGCAAACAATAAAATACGATTTGTCCTCAATTTTCAGTCCATCCCTCCTCGATATAAGTGAATAAACGTTGGGTATGGAGCTCATCCTTTTTTCTGAGCAAAGGTGGTTATCGCCGATGGTTTAACAAGATACTTGTGTGTCTCTTGTAATTAGGGGAAATGTTTATATTGAGTCGAGGCTCTAAACAATGAATTAGAGCCTACTTCAAAATTTTCACTAGAAGAGATTATTTTAATACTTAAATATCTTCAAATTGATCATCTCGACAACAAGATGCATAGACAAATAATAATATAGGTGGATTCCCAGCCGTCAAATCATTTTGTAATTCAGAATGCATAACACAATATGAATTTTAATATTTTTTTCTAGAAATCAGATCATAATGAAATTATAAAAATAATGTTTTATATTTTTATATAGTGTGAAATACTGTTATGTATATACATCCAAAATTTCATCTTAATCAGATTTATAAAAAAAAATTAAACCTAAAATTAAAGTAATAATATGTATTTTGGACTACTCGATGAAGATTTGAGGACTAGGATTCCACTTATATTACCATTCACACATATATATATATATATATATATATATATATATATATATATATATATATATATATATAGCTCATATGAACATATGAGCCCAACGACCCAGATTGAATATGGGCCTATCTGATGGTCCCGACCTCATTTTGTATTTGAATTTGAATTTTTTTTTTACAAATCCAAATAACTTGAAATTTTAGGTATCCATTATTCTCATCAAGGCGTACCTGTTTAAAGGCATTTTTCAGCACCTTGAGTCCCCGATGTGGAATAAAAGAGAAGCCGATCAATAAAGCCTTGACATACATGTGTAATTTTCGACAGTCTCATAATTTCTCAAGAATGGGTTAGAATCTTTCTAAGGACTCCAAAAGGCCACCTGTCAAGTTTGTCGTAATCCAACATGTCTAAGGTAGCGCAAACAAATAAACAATTTCAGAAAAATCAGCCTCTTGCACCCTGAAACGGACCCATAACTGGAACCCTATTTTTGAAGTGTTAAATGGCTATGGGACCATCGCCATTAGATCCAGCATAGTCAAAAACCCCCTGGGGTCAAGTTTCAGCTTAAATGGATGCTCCATGACAAAGTTATGGGTGAAACATTGAAAAGAGATAGGTCGCACGCTATTCCCGTGCAGCCTCCACGCACCAATCTTCATTAAAGGAGATTGGTTTGCACAGTCACGAGCAGCAACTTTGGAGATTCGTATCTCACTCGTTTTGAGTCGTATCACGCTCAAATTTTATGAACATGTTCATCTCGTCAAGACGAGCGTTTTGATATGTGGCATGCCCTATGACAATGCCCGAGCAGGGAGAAAAGCTAGAGAGAAGATGACGATTCGTGGCAAAAATTATAGGAAATTTATCAGCTACGTGTCTTGCTCGAGAAGCTATATCACGATGCTCACACATCGGATCGAACGAAACTAATTACATTGTGTGCGTAAGGTCCAAGGCTATGTCTGGTTTGAACCTAGCACATGAAGAATGGTTGGATTCGGAACACGAAGGCATCGAAGTTTCTGCAAATTCTGGCTATTGGAATTCAAATTCTAACAAAAAATCCAAGATGGAAAAATCTTCGTTCGGGTCACGAAATCGAGCTGCATTTGTTGTAACGCGATCGTGATGGCATGCTCAGTGCAATCCAGAGAAGAAATCACAAAAAACCATCAAGAAACGAGCGCACTATTGATCAGAAGTTTCCAAGATTCATACAAATTTTAAGTTGCGTGATCGTGGCTTAAAAAGACAATTCGTGGCTCGAAGTTGGTATCAAATCGTTCGTCATGCCGATCCCAACAAAAAAGTAATTTTTTTTTTGCTAAACGGGTGCCGGAGCAATCCTGAATCATCCATAGAAGATCACGTACGCTCTAGGGCAGCAGCAGAGACTGTTTTGGAATTTTGTGTATTGTTGAGCAGGGATAAAACCGTCATTTTGCACCCATTTGTAAATTTTTTTTTAATTCAAATAAATTGTAATCATCATCAATTAGGCTAGATTTTAGGCATCTGCTCATGTTTGGGCTCAATTCTATAAATACATGCTAAACCTAATTGTAAAGGGCTTCCCTCAAGTCTCAATTTCATGAATAAAATTTGAGAATTTTACATTGAGATTGTGGGCACATCTTGGAGAGAGAGAGAGGAGAGAGAAGAAAATGTTTGGTATCCTACAGTGAAGGCAAATTTCTCTCTCCTCGTCTCATCTCTATCTTTCTCTCCTCTTCTCATATCTCTCTTTCTCTCTCCTCTCATATCTGTCTCTCCTCCTCTCTTCTCTCTCTTCTTTTTCTTTATTTGTTTCTCTTCCTCTCTTCTTCTTTCTGTCTCTTTCTCCTCTTCTTCTTCTCTATCTTTCTCTCTCTTCCTCCTTCTATCTCTTGCTCTTCTCTCAACACACATGGCAGTAGGCCATCCTCGTGCGTGTCTTTCATCCCCTTATTTCGTCTTTTATCTGTTTCTTTTCTTACTCATCCTCCATTCTTTCCTAATCTGTCCTCTCTCTTTTTTGATAGTCTTTTTTCACTTTCTTTCTCTCTCATCTTCCCTTCTTTTCTCTTTCCTGTCTTTCCTAATCTCTCTTCTTTCTTTATCCCTGTTCTCTCCTTTCTCTCTCTTCTCCATTCTTGCATGGCGGAGTCTATCATCGGGTATGGTGTTCTCTTTCTCCTGGAGTATGCACAGTGAGCCGAGTCTTAACCCAAGTGGTGGGCTGTGCCACTGTCCAAGTTCCTCTTGTCTCATGTTGCACACGGTGATGCACATCGTCGTGCATGACATTCCTTTTCCTAAATTCTGACAAGGATATTGGATTGAGCCCTTAACCCGAGTGGCAGGCTGGGTCGTGTTTGAGTCCTTTTCGACGTGGACGGTGGTACTTATCGCCGAGCGTGTCCTTTTTCTTTTCTCTTCTTTCTCTTGTCTCTCGCCTGTCATGGACGTTGGAACCTATCATCGTCCATGTTCTCCTTCTCTATCCTCTGTCATGGACAGCAGAACCCCATCGTCGTCCATGTTTTCTTCTTCTTTATCTTTCTTCTATCATGGACGACGGAACCCATCGCAGTTCTCTTTCTCTGTCTCCTCCTTATCATGGACGGCGGGACCCATCGTCGTCCATGTTCTCTTTCTCTCTCCCTTTTCTGTTCTCTATCCTCTGTCATGGACGACAGAACCCCATCGACGTCCATATTTTCTTCTTCTTTCTCTCTCTTCTATCATGGATGGCAGAACCTCATCGTCGTCCATGTTTTCTTTTTCTTTCTCTCTCCTCTGTCATGGACGGCGGAACCCTATCACTGTCCATGTTCCCTCTTCTCTCTCCTCTATCATGGATGGCGGAATCCCATAGCTGTCCATGATTCCTCTTTCCCTCTTCTCTCTCTTCTGTCATGGATGACAGAACCCTATCGCCGTTCATGCTTCTTTCATCTCCCTTGTCTCTTCTTTTTCTCTTTTCTTCCTCCCTCATCTTACTTCTCTCTTCTTACTTCTCTCTTCTTTTTCTCTCTTCTTCCTTTTCTCTCATTTCTCTTCTTTCTCACTTCTCTTCTTTTCTTCCTTTCTTTCCTCTCTCTTCTCTCCTTTCTTCTCTTCTCTTCTTCTTCTACTCTCTTCTATTCCCTTCTTCTCTTCTTATTGTCTCTCTTAATCTCTCATCTTTTTCCTCTCTCTTCTCTTCACTTCTTCTTTTTCCTCTTCTCTCTTCCTATTTTCTCTCTTTTCTCTCCTTCTTTTCTTTTCTCTCTTCTTCTCCTTCTTTCTTTCCCTCTCGTTTGACCAAGGGAGGTTAAGTTTAACACCGCCATGGTAGCCTTGTCGTCGAGTAGTATTACCGTCATGTCGGTTTGAGTTACCGTGCCCATCTTGCTACCGCGATAAGCTAGCCATCATGTCGGGCTGGTCTGCGTTCGTTCTGTCGTCGAGTAGTATTGCCGCAGTGTCGGTCTGAGTTACCGTGCCCGTCTTGCTAGCACTTCGGGTCATTCACTTTACTGGTCTAGCCAACGTGTCAGTCTAGCCACTTGGTCAAATTCTTCTCTCCTCTTTCCTTATTCTATCTCTTTCTTCTCCTTTCATCACCCCAATCTCTATCCCCTCATTCTTTCTTCTTCTCTTGGATGTGCATGTTTGTGTGCATTCGCTCAAAGACCACTGAGGTCCCTTGGTCCACTTGTCTTGTAAAATTCACCATGTGTGTGTGTGATTGCAGAAACAGGAGAGTACAGGTGAAGGGAGGTGATTTTGAATCAGTTGTAGGATTGGAGGGCTTTCTGTTATGATCTAAGAGGGCGTCCACGCGAGTCAGCCTGTAATAATTCTAAAATTTAAAAAAAAAAGTAAAAAAAATAAATAAATAAAAACTAAAAAATAAAAATAAAAAAAAAGAAGGAAAGAAACTCTTAATAAGTGATAGTCTATATGAGCATGATGGTCCTTAGGGACCATCACTGTTTTCAAAATCTTTTGGTTAAGTTTCTTTTGTTTGCTCCTGCCTTGCCACGTCAAGTGGACGTGGGCTTTAAGCATATAAGGGGTATGGTAACGGCTACACCTCGTTTATGAGGTGTCACTTAATAAAATATTATAATAAGGTGTCGTACGAGTTTAAATAAGAGAGGCGAGGACTCCCACCCTAGAAAACTTTTGAAATCTTTCCCTTTCTGGTCGAAACACAGTGAGCTCCTCTCCCTAGCCGAATTTTTATCGGAAGCTCCCTCTCAAATATTTTAGGTAAGTGACATCGTCTTCCTGAAAAATAGTCTGTTTTTAATAAATAGTGATATTTCCGTCCAGGATCTTTATTTTATAAGTTTTGTGTGTAAGTGACATCGTCTTCCCAAAAATTAGTCTATTTTTAATAAATAGTGATATTTCCGTCTAAGATCTTTATTTTTAAGTGACCTCATTGTGTCGAAAAATAATCCATTCTTTTTAAAAATAAAATGAAATAATTATTTTTGCTTATTATCATGAATTTTAAGCACGATAAATTTTATGCGCACACGACCTCATTATCTTGAAAAATAATCTTTTTAATAAAAATTGTGATATTTTATCTATGTTAGAAATTTTGAATGCTGTAAATTAGAAAAATAAATTTATTTATTTTTCTTGTCTATTGTTAGAAATAAATGTGATATTTCTGCTTTTAGTAAAATTGTGATATTTCTTTCTACTGTTTTGAATATTTAGACATTGTAAAATTCATGTGCAAATGACTGCCTTATTGTTTAAAAATTGACATTTTTGCAATTGATTATAGTATTGTTGTGAAATGTTTATTTGTGGATTGATATCCCTTAAATTGTGATAATTCCGTATTCTTGAATTTCTATAAGAGTTTTTCTATACATATTAAATTGGCAATTGTGCTAGAATGCCTTTACAAACTGCTACCTTTCTAAATTTGAGCCCAAAATATTTGATTGGTTATTTTTGAAATGTTATAGAGAGTGACTGTTATTAATGGTTTAAGTGAAATTCATATTAATGATTTCAGTGATATATTGAGTACATGATATTGCTGCTTTCGAATGTTTAAAGAGATTTAGAAATAATTTAAGTATACAAGTGGACTCATCCGATTCGCCGGTGAGGTATAAGTGGACCTATCTGGGATGCCGGTAGGGATTAAGTGGACTCATCCGGTACGCCGGTGAGGTATAAGTGGACCTGCAGGGATTAAGTGGACCTATCTGAAATGCCGATAGGAATTGGACCCATCAGGACACTGATGGGGTATATAGGTGACCTACTTGGGACGCCAGTAGGGTATTTTGTGAAATCCTTTGAATTATGTACTGCCGTTAAAAGTGTTATAAGCATTTCAATTACTCGGATTATACTTAATTATGCATTTATTGAAAGTGAAACTGTTGATGCATTTCTGTTAATAGATCTCATTTTGGAAAATATTGATATCTTTCAACCATGATTATTTTTAGGATTATGATGATCACTTACTGAGTAGCCAAACTCATCAAACTATGGTAAACATTTTTCAGGATAACTGCGGCTTCATTTTGAGTACTCATCAAGGGCAACTTTGGAAGATATTGTAGTTGTGTCTAAGTTTTTTTTTTTTATTTACTTTGTAAGACCTCGCCACTGTAAATTTGTCCTATCAATAGATGTATATATGTTTTGTCTGTCACATCTCAGGAATAACATTATTGTAAATTCTTGGGGTGTGACACAGCCCAAGTGAGTCACGGACCCAAGTGAGGTGTGTCCCGCCTCACATCAAATTCCTCTCTCATCGGTTGAGGTACCTACCCTTGTTTCTTAACAAGGTTCCCGAGAGAGCGGTCTCAAGTTTCGGGTTTCCTTTAAACCCGAGACAAGTGCCACCATGTCAAATCGACCCGGAGGGCGAGATCCAGGTATCTAACCAGCTTGGCAACTCCACTGGGGACTTACTACCCCTTTGTCTGATCGTCCTTGTTTGGCTAGTATTTCCTTTGTTTTTTTTTTTTCAGCATACACATGGCTTCTGGGTTTCTTAACCCATGCATCTGGATCAAGGATTTTCTCATCTCTGCATTAGCGAGCTTGCCCCGAGAAAAAGTTCTTCGAACTTCGTTCCCAACTTTCCTTCTGAGCAAAGACCCAGTGTCTAGCTCCTAGGTCTTGACCTGAATAGGTGTGAGGTGGGACTTAAAGGTCCCTAACTCCTCATCTCTTAGCTCTAGTCGAAGCCCCACCAAAGCACTTTGCATCGGCAGCACATCTGCTGCCACTCACAGCACACACCCTGTCATTGGCAAGTCACTTGTAAGTCGTATTGCCGAGGTACGCCAAAAGGCTACCAAGTCCCGTTCTGTAGAAGGAAAACAAGTTGCCATTGCGCCTATGGGTTACCGCAAGGCCACCCCCCACTTTGCTTCACCACCTCGGGTCTCTATGCTTAGAGACTCGACACATCAAGGCGGAGACCATGGGACCTCCACCTCAGGCACACACCATAAGGCTCGTGGATCATCCACTCGAGCCACACCTCGGGGCAAAGTGTTACCTCGAGTAAGTGTCCAGGATTAGGCCTCCTGGGGCTGAAACCTGTACACATGCATGTGCATCCCAGCGCTCGGAGAAACGCTGTTGCTGCACCAACCCAAGCACATGGAAGTCCCTCTAAGCACACACTAGTGCACCCTGTAAGGGGCAGGCTTCCACCTATTCCCTTTCATACACGTGCTCATGATTCTCGGCCTCTTAAGGCCGGACCTCCTGGTCAAGCTCGGGCTGACCCGAAAGTCACCCGCGATCCTTCTTCAAGGGGCACACACGGGCCGCCTTCACAAACTTCTCCTCGCTATTGACTCAGATATCATCATGAGTCGATCCTTCCCTCACCTGCCCCTTCTCTTTCGGGCGTGCACCTCAAGCCCTGGTACTCGAAGATCTTCCCCAAGAGTGCCATCTTGATTCAGCTCCGTCATCTCAGCCATGCCTCTGGAGCCCATAAGAGAGCTTGAGGCAAAGGCCTGATGGGAGATCATGACTGGTCGTGATTTCTGAAAACCAGTCCCCTTTAATGGAGACTGGTGCAAGGAGGGCGCACGGAAATAGCGTGCAGCCCACCCTTTTTCAGTCTTTTGCCCATAACTTTGCCTTAGAACGTTTATTTAAGCCGAAATTTGACCCCTGGGGTTTTTCGACCGTGCCGGATCCAATGGCAATAGTCCCACGGCTATTTGACACCCTGATAGACATAGATGAATTTTCTATATAGTTAAAAGAATTACTGGAAAAAGACTTGATTGACCCAACAAGAAGTCCTCATTTTAGTCTTGCCTCGACGGCAAGAAACCATAATGAAAAAAAAAGAGGAAATACCAAGATGGTGATCAACTATCGAAGGCTTAACTAAAATATTGAGTTTGATAGATATTTTATACCCAGGAAGGATGTATTAACGCATCAAACCAAAGGAGCCAAATATTTTAGCAAATTTGTCTGCAAGTCAGGATTCTGGCAAGTCATACTAACAGAAAAATCCAGACCACTCACTGTTTTCAGTACTCCATACAGCCACTATCAGTGGAAAGTAATGCCATTCGAACTTTGCAATGCACCGCAGATATTGCAGAGATGGATGGATGATATTTTTTTAGATTTAAAAGATTTTTGTGTTGTTTACATAGATGATATTTTAGTAATTTCTAAAACCCTAGAAAAACACCAAAATCATCTCAAAATCATTTTCAAAAAATTTCTTGAACATGGAATCATTTTAAATCCCACGATCAAATTTTTAGGCATCGTCTTAGACCAAACAGGTATAAGACTTTAGGAACACATAATTTCTAAAATTAAGAATTTTTCAAATGAGCTTGTAGATAAAAAAACATCTACAAAGCTTCCTAGGTATCCTTAACTATGGAGGAAATTTTATTCCAAACCTCTCTTAAAAAGAGAGACCTCTTTTGGAAAAACTAAAAAACGTTACAGAATTCTCTTGGACTACGAATGACACAAAAACTGTCAAACGTATCAAAGAAGAATTAAAAAATATTCCTTTAGTTTATTTTTTTAAACAATGAGATAAACTAATCCTTGAGACCGACGTCTTAGATGAAAATTGGGGACCCGTCTTAAAGGCTAATATTGAAGGAAAAGAGCTTATATGTGGATATAATTCTGGTAAGTTTAAACCAAATGAACGGAATTATATGATCTATGAAAATGAATTATTGGTAGTTATACGTGGAGTAAAAACCTTTCACATATGCCTTGCACCAGAAAATTTTGTTATCAAAACATATAACAAAGTTGTCAAAGACTTCCTGTCCAATAAAAAGCGAGAGGAAAACCCTCAACGCATAAGATGGATGAGTCTTTTACTGATGTATACTTTTACTGTTGACTTCATCAAAGGTTCTAATAATGTATTAACTGACTTTTTGAGCAGGGAGGATGGAAAGACAAAGATGAAATCCTAACCAAGGATCCGTCAACAGACAGAGACAAAATCCTAAACAAGGATCAGTCGACAGAGGAAATCCTAAACAAGGATCAGTCTATCCTAAATAAGGATCAGTCGACAAAGGAAAGTACACACTCCTAAACAATGACGAAAATAACCAATTTTCTCAAACCCAAAATTCAAAAAATCTTTCTTACAAAGAAGTTTTGGAATTACAAAAATATCTTCACCAAAACTTCCCTGTGGAAACTAAACAAGTTTCTAGTTTTTTCAGAAACCCTAATATTCCTTTCAATATTTATAAAGAACTATATCAGGTATGGAAAAACCATATCTTAGGAAACAAAGCCTAGTTTAGAAAACACATGAATCCACTCTCTGACCTGATAACCAATCAGAGTTGCAATTTTGAAAAAATCAAAGAGAAAATATTTCTATCTATTAAACAAATGGACTGGAATGAAGACTTCTCTTTTGATAAGATAAATTCTTTTCTTGAGATTTCACAACTCCTTGATTATTAAATAGGTGATCCTGTTTTCAAAAAATCAAAAGAATCTGTCTCTATGACAATGCTAAACAAGTCTTACCTAACGACATATTTTCAAAAATATCCCAAATGGTGGGCAAATGTCAATTTTCAAAAATTCCAAAACTCCTGGAAAGTCAAATTGAAAATCTTTATCTTGACCCACACCAAAACATGAAAGTTGTTTTGTATCTCGTCTTTAATCAAAACTATGATTATGACCAGATTGTGGAATCAAGCCTTACTAAAAAATCATATTTGAGCACTTTGAATGACCATCCCTCAAATTCCTGCCCAATTTCATCAAAATCATAGATGCACAATGACCATCTGACACTTGACATAACCAGTACCACTGGATGGTTGGCTAGAGAAAATTTTTACCAACCATATCAGATTTGGGAATTGAGAAAAATAGATCAGATGGATTTTTATATCTCTGAGGAAAAAATTGTCACCGAATAAGAGATAAAAAATCTAGGCATCACTGAATATGCCGTTAAAAGTATAATAGCATTCACCAAAAAATAGTATGTTATAAAAGAAACAAGAATGGTAAAATTTACAGACGGCAGAGGACTATTTGTGACAGATCTTTCGATAGGTTATACAGCCAAGGAAGAACTAGATATAGATTTAGAAAAAAATCTAAATCTTTATCTTACAACGTTACTAATAGATCTCCCCTCTGGCCTAAGCTGTAGAGCGCCTTGAGATCTTTCGAGACACATTACTGCACAGATGGGAAAACAATTCATTTGCCAGCAGTGACACTTTGGACAGAATCGGAAACTCCAATATTGTAAAAATGATGGAAAAATAGTAATGGAAAATTTTTGGGATGGACCGACTGTAAAAATATCCAGCACACGTGTCCCTAATGATGCAAGCGATGACATAAAAAAAGATGTCATCAATTACGCAAGCACTAACATAAGCGCTGCATCATCGATCTCATAATGGTGTACTTATCGCATTTATTGGTCAACTAACAACCATTATTGCTTTCAGTAGACCTTAGCAGGCTGCCATAATGGAAGACTTGACACCTCATCAAGATTGATTGGACACCTCACTGCCTCCATTATTGCTCACCCGCCACAATAATGGCTCATCTACCACAATTATTGCAGACTTTAAGCATGTTGTAATGGTTTGAAATCTGCACCAATCCTCTATAAATAGGGGTTCAATTCTTCAGTTTACGCATAAAAAATTCAGAGCTTCACTCTGAGTTCAAGCCTTACGATTCCAGTCTTAGTTTTCTGCTTTCCTTCTAGCTTTGCCTTCTGTTTCAGTTCCTTTGCTTCTTCTTTCTCTTTCGTGTTCAAATTCTTCTTCTTTCTCATCTTCATATTTCTTGTAAATCATATATATATATATATATATATATATATATATATATATATATATATATATATATATATATATATATATATATATATATATGGAAAAAGTTGATATTAGCCAGCTCGCGCACCCTGTTCCTATACGCCAACGGTCTGGATCATGGAGCTGTTGGATGGACGATCTTTAAAGCTTTTGGAAAACATGGCCTTTTCCATTCAAAAAAAAGAATTTTATAATAGCGTTGACACCTCATACACTGAGTATTGACTCCTTCCTGGTTTTCTTTTTTCTCTCTCTTCCAACAAAAAAGAAGCTCGTCTCCTGTGCCATTTATTTTCTCTCTCCTCCCTGGCTTTCTTCCTCTTCCTCTTCCCTGTGCCAAGTCTCTCCTCCCTGGTTTTCTGCCTCTCGCTTAGCCCATTGATAGGCGCTTAGCCCCTCTCACGCACCTTGCCTTTGACTCCCTGTACCAAGCCCCTCTCGCTCTCTCTACCACTTCTGCTGCTAGCGCACCTTCTTTGCCTCTCTCTCCCTTGATCGCTCGGATCATCCCTTCGGCCCCTCGTTTTCCTTGTCCAAAGGCCCATCCCTCAGGCTCCTCATTGATAGGCGCTTCATCTCACGGAGGTAATCTCTCTCTGTATTTGACTCATACAATCTCTGAGTTCTCAATTTCCATTATCGATTTGGCGGGAGTTTGGGTTTTTTAGTAGAATCCCAAACAATTTTGGTGGAATCCACCAAGATTTTTAGGGCATGGTTTCACATATTCTCTATCTCTCTGATGGAATCGATTTGGGGGGAGTTTGGGCATGGTTTCACCAATTTTCCTCTATCTCTCTCTATCCCAAACATATACTCATTGAAATTCTTAGAAATTACAATCTCTGAGTTCTCAATTTTCATCATCGATTTGGAGGGAGTTTGGTTTTTTAGTGAAATCCCAAACAATTTTGGTGGAATCCACCAAGATTTTTTTTCTCTTTTGTTGCATTTGACTCATACAATTTGTGCGTTCTCAATTTCTATCATCGATTTTAGGAGCACTGAATTCTCATTCAGTAGGTTCTTGACACCTTACCTTGCTGGTTATAATGGCTGGGCTCTCTTTGTCGACTGTGATTTCCTTTATATGACAGATATTAAGGAATTGACCTCCTTAATTGGTGATAAGTATGCGATTATGTGTGTTAAGCATGAATACACCCCAAAAGAGAGCGCCAAAATGGATGGGGTTCTTTTTTTTTTTGCACTTATATCCATTATTTTGTGTAGTACTTGAAGGCCATGAGCTTTCTCTTTATGGTTATTTGTTTCTTCATTTTGGCCGTTCATCTCAACATAGTTCTGAGTGGTTGTGAGTTCAGGCCTTTCCATTTTTCTTTTTTCAGGGCCCTTGAAATTTTCTGTCACCTAGGCTAGGCTTTGTTATTTTTGGCTAAGACACAATGAATCCATAGATATCCATCGCATTTAGTTATCAGACTTCAAGATCCTCAATGTGTTCAAAAAATTACCCACTCCTCAACATATTCAACAGTAAAGAAGTCGTCTAGAAAATGTTCCATTAGATGTGAGTATCAATTTGGATGGCAGCATGTTGGTGAGGCCCTATTCCCCATTAATGTGGGCAAAAATGCAAGGCTAGTGCAATCCCAAGCTTCAAATCTCATCTTAGTAGTCGCGGGGCTTTAAATTCTCCCTTGGATAAAACATATCCTGAACTTTCAGAAGAAGATAGTTGCTCTAAGCTTACTAATAGCATTTCCAAAATTTTTTTGAATTTACAATATCACATTGGGTCAACAGACAAAAAGGATTGTGTTTGGGAAAGTCCAACATATGCTCCACGATAAGGAAAAGGAAACAAGTTGGATTCAATCGTGAGTTTTTTTTAATGGGTTTGAAAAGGAACTTGCATTTATGAAATTACAAAAACAAGAAAAGCGATTTCAGTGTCAAATTCTAATATGACTATTGATTGTTATCTCTGAGTCGAACTTGTTGATTTCAACTGATCATTGAAGGGGTCATTTCTATGCGCCTTGTTATGATAAGCCTTGTTTTTTATTTTCCTCATTACTGTTATTATAGATTGAGCATGCTTTATGTTTCCTCATTATTGTTATTACAGATTGAGAATGCTTTATGTTTCAATCCATATGGTTGTTGACCCAAAAAGAAGAGATATTCATGATGATGAATAAATTGGATGTTAAGTTTAAGGAATTTGGTTTATGTATCTTCTAAGAACTATGTCTTAAGAAAGATAGACTACAAATTTCATGAGTTATGTTATGTTTATTTTTATACATTTTGATATATCATATGTTGTCCAAGTCCAATATCTTCATGTGGTATCGGATGCACCATATAGTAAATTACTTACTCTTAAAATACCTATGTTGTAAAAATTTATTTATTTTTACAATTGTGTATTTCTCCCCCAAGTTTTTCCCTTTATCCCCAGTGAAGTCCACTTCCATTTGCCATCCCATGTCGGGCCACCATCTCCATTTGAGTCCTCTGCTTGTGTATGACCGCAACCATTTTATCCCTAGGGAGTCAAATTGCCATCCACAGAACTATTCCCCATGGAGCTTCACCTACATGGTGACCCAAAAAATGGCTTAGATGCACGACCCTAAATTGCATGGTCCAAACTATACAGCCTTAAACTGTAGAAAACGTCTAGTTGCATGACCTTAAACTACATGGTCTGTGCTGCTAGCCATGGTCTAGATGCATGACACTAAACTGCATGGTCCAAACTATACGACCTTAAACTATAGCGGAGGTTTAGTTGTACGACCTTAAACTTCATGGTCCATGATGCATGACTTTAAACTGTATAGCCATGGTCCAGTTGTATGACCCTAAACTATAGTGCACGCTCTGACCGCATGATGTTAAACTGCTTCGCACAGGTCCTGGAGGCAGGACTTTAAACACACCTCCACATACGCGCACAACACCTTTTGCATGTACCACCTTCATCAACTCCCCAATGAATTCATTCACTTCATTACCATTCATCATTCCCCCAGTGAGGTTCACCTACGCTCATAAACAGCGAGCCATCCCACTATTCATACTCGTCATCAACTAGTGGGTCACTCCATCCTCCATACCAACGCCATCCATCTTGTAGAGGCAGCCCCGTGCCATTTCCCTAAAGTGAGTCAAACCACCACCATACTTACTTCATGGCCTCCACAGACTACCATCCATCTCCACCACGGTCTAGTTGTATGACCTTAAACTATAGTACACGTCCTAGCCGCATGACTTTGAAAGGCTTCGCACAGGTCCCGCAAGCATGACCCTAAACACACTTTTATAAAAAATAAAAATAATAAAATTAAAGAATAATGAACATAGTGTATACCTGAACAAGGGAACACCATGAGTAAAAATGACAAACGAGCATGGTCACGAAACCATGAGTAAAAGAGTTCCGCAAATAAAAATCAAGCACGGTGAAAATCGGAAAGGCACCATGAGTAAAAATGGAATAATAAGGGTGGACGTAGTCATAAGGTCATGGGTAAAAGAGCCCCAAATAAAAGGAGGTTGTTGAAAACCGTCTCTACGGCACCACTTCCCAAGTCTAAGTGAAAACCCATAATGGGCGCTTGGACCAAGAGAGCAGGTTGATGCAACGCTCGTCTCTGTAGGCGGCTTCAGCCAACACTCAAAAAGAAAAATCTCCGATACCAGAAGCCCCTGACGTCGGGACCCAAAAAGAAAAGCCTTCAACATCATAATTATATTCCAACATGGTACTAGGTGAACACGTAGACCAGTCAACATCCTTCTTCAGTGCTGGGTGAACACGTAGCCCAATCAGCATCCTCCTTTCTCTCTCTCCTGTTATCTCTTCTGTCTTTCTCTTTTCTTCCCTATTTCTTCCTTTCTTTATCTCTTTCTTTCCTTGCCTCTTCTCTTCTTTTCTCTCTTAACATGCACGGTAGTGGCAACACCGTGCATGCCTGTCCTTCTCTCCTCTTCTTCTCTCTCTTCCTCTCTCTTGACATGCACAACAACGGCAACACCGTGCATGCCTCTCTTTCTCTATTCTTCTCTTCTTCTCCCTCTTGACATGTACGACAATGACAACGTCGTGCATGCCCCTCTTTCTCTTCTTCTCTCTCTTGACATTCATGGTAGTGGCGGCGATGTGCATGCCCCTCTTTCTTTTTCTCTCCTTTCTATCTCTTCATCTATCTCTCTCTTTTGTTCTCCTTCGTCTCTTTCTCCCTTCTTCAGTGCTGTGTGAACACATAGCTCAGTCATCATCCTTCTTCAGTCCTAGGTGAACATGTAGCCCAGTTGACATCCCTTCTTTAGTGCTGAGTGAACACGTACCCCAGCCAACATCCTTCTTCAGTGTTGGGTGAAAACGTAACCCAGTCAGCATCCTCCTTTTTCTCTCTTCTTCAGTGCATGCCCCTCTTTCTTTCTCTCTCTCTCTCTCTTTCCTTTCTATCTCTTCAGCTATCTCTCTCTTTTCTTCTCCTTCGTGTCTTTCTCCCTTCTTCAATGCTCGGTGAACACGTAGCCCAATCAACATCCTTCTTTAGTTCTGGGTAAACACGTAGCCCAGTCAACATCCCTCTTCGGTGTTGGGTGAACACGTAGCCCAATCATCATCCTTCTTCAGTCCTGGGGGAACACGTAGCCCAGTCAACATCCCTTCTTCAGTGCTGGGTGAACACATAGCCCAGTCAACATCCTTCTTCAGTGCTGGGTGAACACGTAGCCTAGTCATTATCACAAGGTTGTCACAGGTATGATCCGACAGGGTGAGGACTTAAAATATTAATCCCTCCAAATCACAAACAGTCCCTTGAGGGTGAGGACTTCGACAAGATCCCTCAAAAGTCTCTTCTCCCCCAAAGTCTCCATGGACGGATCTACGACAAATTCATCCAAACATCTAAGCATATTAGTTACAGCATTGCGTGGATATCTCCTCGACGTTCAGGTGGTCCTATGGCTTAGAAGAAAAAAAGTAATAAAGCCGAAGGAAATTTTTAGAATGTTGTCCTTCTCTCTTCTCTCGAAGCACAACATTTGGCGGGGCAAGTTGTTTGAAGACATTTTTCAGCATCTTGGGTCCCCGGTGCAGAATAAAAGAGATGCCGGTCAATAAAGCTCTGACTTACAATGGAATTTTTTACAGTCTCAGAATTTCCCTTGAATAGGTGAGGATCTTCCTAAGGACCCTAAAAGGCCGCCTGCCAAGTTTCACTACAATCCGACGGGTCTAAGGTAGTGCAGACAAAGAAACAATTTCAGAAAAATCAGCCTCTAGCTGAAATGGATCCTGTAACTGGAACTCTATTTTCAGAGTATCAAATGGCTGTGGGACCGTCGCCATTGGATCCGACACGATCAAAAACCCCCCAGGTCAAATTTCGGCTTAAAGAGACGTTTCATGAAGTTATGGGCAAAAGACTGAAAAATGGTGGGCCACACGCTATTCCCGTGCGCTCTCCCTGCATCAGTCTCCATTAAAGGGGATTGCTTTTCACAATCATGACCATGTCACTTTTAGGACTCATATCTCCCTCGTTATTAGTCGGGTCGTACTCAAATTTTGTGAGCGTATTCGTTTCGTCAAAACGAGCGTTTTGATATATGGCACGTCCCGTGATGATGTCCGAGCAGGGAGAAAAACTATAGAGAAGATGACGATTCGAGAACAAGAGTTGCAGAAAATCAGCAGTAGCACATCCCACTTGAGCGGCCATATCACGTTGCTCGCACACCCGATCATTGCGAAACTAGTTGCATTGCGTAAATAAGGTCTAAGGCTACCACTGGCCCAGACCCCGTCCGTGATGAGCTATTAAATTTCACGAACGATGACGTTAAAGGTGCTGCAGAATTTCGGCCGTCAGAATCCAAATTCTAGCAAAAAACCCAAAATGGTAAAATATTCGTTTGGGCATGAAATCAAGTTGTGTTTGTCGCAATGCGATCGTGATGGCATTCTCAATGTAATTCCGTAAAGAAACCAATGAAATACATCAAGAAATGAGTGCACTATCGATCATATTTCAAGTTTCGTAAGAATTTCAAGTCGTATGATCGTGGCCTAAAAACATGATCCGTGGCTCAAAGTTAGTATCAAGTTAATTGCCATGCCGAGCCCAACGAGAAAGTAATCATCTTTTGGCCAAGTGAGCATCGGAGCACCCAGAATCATCCTAGGAAAATCGAACACGTTCCATGGTTGCAATAGGGACTGCTTTGGAATTTTGTGTATTGTTGGGCAAGGGCAAAATCATAATTTTGCACCCATTTTTAGATTTTATTTTAAGGCTAATAAATTGCATTTTTTTAGCAATTAGGGTAAGTTTTGAGCATCCACCCATGTTTTGGACCCAACTCTATAAATACATGTTATGTCTCATTGTAAAAGGCTTGATCCTCATGAATAAAATTTAGAGTTTGGCATTGAGATTGTAAACACGTCTTGGAGAGAGAGGGGAGAGAGAAGAAAAAGCCTAGTACCCTTCGGTGAAGGTAATTTTCTCTCTCCTACTCTCTTCTCTCATCTCTTCTCTCTTCTTTATCTTTCTCTCTCCTCTTCTTCTCTGTTTCTCTCTCCTCTTCTCTTCTATCTCCTCTTTCTTCTCTCTCCTCCTCTCTTCTATCTCCTCTCTCCTATCTCCTCTCTCTTCTCTCTTCTCTCTTTCTCTCTCATCTTCTCTCTTCCTCTTTCTTCTCTCTCGACATGCACGTCAATAAGCATCACCTTGCATGTCTCACTTTCCTCTTCTCTCTTTCCAAATCTGCTCTCTCCTTTCTTTCTCTCTCTTTTCTATTCATTCCCTTCTCATTCTCTCTCCTTCCTAATCTTCTCTCCTCTCTTTCCTGGTCTCTCTTCTTTCCTTCATTTCTCTCTCTTCTCATTCCTAATCTTATTTCTCCTCTTTCCTACAATCTCTATTATCCTTCCTTTCTCTCTCCACCCCTATCATGCACAGTGGTAATTACCGCCGAGCATAACAGTCTCTCTCTTCTGTTTGGTCTCCTGGAATGCACATAGTGAGCCAAGCCCTAACCCGAGCGACGGGTCGAGCCTCTGTTTAAGTTCATCTTTCCCCATGTTGTGCACAATGATGCTCATCACCGCGCATGACATTCTTCCCCTATTCTCTGACAAGGACATTGAACTGGGCCCTTTCCCAAATGGCAGGTCGGGTCGAGTCTGAGTCCCTTCTGACATGCACAGCGATGCCTATTGCCGCACGTGTCTTTTCTTTTCCCTCTTCTATCTCTCTCCCTCTTGTCATGGACTGCGGAACCTATTGCTGTCCATGTTCTATCTTACTCTCTCTCTCTCTCCAGTCATGGACGGTGGAATCCATCGCCGTCCATGTCCTCTCCTACCCTGTCTCTCTTGTCATGGATGGCGGAACCCATCGTCGTTCATGTTTTCTTCTCTCTTACTCTCTCTTTCCTATCATGGATGGCGAAGCTCATCACCGTCCATATTTCTTCTCTCCTTCCCCCCTTTTCTCTCCTCTGTTATGGACGGCGGAACCCATCGCCGTCCATGTTCGTTTCTTTTTTCTCTCTCTTTTGTCACGGACGATATAACCCATTGTCGGCCATGTTACCTTCTTCCTCTCCCTCCTGTCATGAACAACAATGACCATCGCCGTCCATGACATATCTCATCTCTCCCCTGATTTTCTTCTCTCTTTCTTTTTCCTTTACTCTCTTTTCTCATTTTCTTCTTTTCTTCCTCATCTCTCTCCTCTCCCCCTGCTCTTCTTTTTCTCTCTCATACTCTCTGTTCTCTCCCTTCTCTCCCATCTTTCCTCTTTATCTCTCCCACTCTTATGTTCTTTATTTTTCCTCTCTTCTCTCTTCTTCGATCTCTCTTCTCCTCTCTCTCTTTCTCTCCCTGCTTTTCTTCCTTTTTCTCTCTCACTATTCTTCTCTTAATCCTTCCTCTATTCTCATGTCTCCCTCTCTTTCTTCTCTCTCTCTTCTTTCTTCTTCCTATCTCTTTTGACCGAGGGACAGGCTAAGTCTAGCACTTTCATGGTAATCTCATCGTCGAGCAGTATTGTTGTCATGCCGATCTAAGTTACCGTGCTTGTCTTGTTGCCACGTCAAACTAGCCATCGTGCCAGGCTGATTGGTGTTGGTAATATCATCGAGTAGTTAAGTCGTCGTGTCGGTCTGAGTTACTGTGCCCGTCTTGCTACCACATCAAGTCAGTCACTGTACTGGTCTAGCCACTGTGTCAGTCTAGCCACTTGGTCAAATTTTTCTTTCTTCTCTTCTCTTTCCTCTATTCTATTTCTTCCTTCTCCTTTTATCACCCCAATCTTCATCTCATTACTCTTCTCTTTCTTCTTCTGAATGTGCACGCTTGTGTGCATTCACCCAAAGACAAGGTGGGGTCCCTTGACCCACTTGTCTTGTAAAATTAACCATGTTTGTGTGATCATAGAAACAGGAGAGTACATGTCAAGGGAGGCGATTTCGAACCAATTGTAGGACTGGTGGGCTTTCTGTTATGATCTAAGAAAGCGCCCGTGTGAGTTAGCCCGAGTGAGTCACAGACCTAGGTGAGGTTTGTCCCGCCTCACATCAAATTCCTCTCTCACCAGTTGGTGTACCTGCCCTTATTTTCTAACAAGGTTCTCGAGAGAGCAGTCTCAAGTCCCGGGTTATCCTTGAAACCCGAGACACGTGCCACCAGGTCATTCAGATCCAGGGGCGAGTTCGAGGCATCTAACCATTTTCAAAAGGCTATTTTTTATTTTTTGAAATTTTTGTATGGTTTCTCCCTGCTTTTAAGGTGAGAATCCAAACTGACATCTATACTTATGTTCTATAAGTATAGGTATATCAACTTTATCTCCTTTTTAAGTTAAAGTTATTTTGTCTGAAGAGAATTCAATTGGGTAATGATTTTGTAAAAAATTGTTTCCCACAACAAAATCTCCATGCATAAATGGAAAACAAAGTATCTTTGCGATGGAAAATTTTTTATTTCCCAGCCAGATAGCAATGTTTTTTGTTTGAATCAAAATTCTCACACTATTCTAGATGTTTTTGTCGTGGATAGAAATGAAATATTTTGTTTTTATTTTAAACCAAATTTTCCCAGTGACAAGATTAGATTGAATGCCTCCTATTATTGCTTTAATAGGGTCATTAAATCTTTTGTCTAAGAAAACAACAAGGATTGGTGTGTCAATTCCATGTCTAAAAAGTGCAGTGATTTCAATCAAAATGACAACGGACAACTTTTCAAGCATTTGGGAAAAACATTTATTTTTCTGACCAAATAACTTTAACTAAAAGTTCGAGTCAAACTGTACTAAGCTGTCCTGTACCAAGAAGTCCTGCACCACAATTTTCTGCACCACTAGATTTATCTTTAGGAAGAAAACCAATTGGCCTAAAAACCATCACGATACCAATTTTTCCTGGACTGTCACATAATTTTGAAACTGGAAACACCAGTAAAACAAAAAATGAAGAAAATGAAAAACTTCAAAAAACTGTTTTATTTTAAAAAATTGAATTTCAAGATGGGGAAGAAATAATCTTCTCACACAACCAAAACAGGAAAAAATATTTGTTTGTTTTGGGAGAATTTAATTTTCAAGGCTATAAATCATATCACCTTGATATTTTGGTTGACACAAGAGCTACCACATGCGCCTGTTGCCCCACGATGTTACCATTAGAAAAGTGGGAAAGAATGAAAGGCCTGTTACATGTAACCGACATTGATGGGAACAATACTCTCATTGAGTATAAAGCCAAAAGCATTGCTATCTAGCTGGGAAATAAAAACAATTTCATCCCAAAGATACTTTGTTTTCCATTTATGCATAGAGATTTTACTTTGGGAAACACTTTTTTACAAAACCATTACCCAATTAAAATCTTTTCAGACAAAATAACTTTAACTAAAAAAGGAGATAAAGTTGATATACCTATACTTATATAACATAAGTATAGCTGTCAGTTTGGATTCTCACCTCAAAAGCGGGGAGAAACCATACAAAAATTGCAAAAAAATCACAAATAGCCTTTTGAAAGAGCTAGATGCTACCCATTGGATTTAAAAAGCACTTGAACCAAATTTCTCTTAAAATGCTTTGAAATTATGGTCCAAAAGTCCAAGATATTGTAGCCTCAAACTCTTTGATCTAAACAGGATCATCAGAGTAAAACCCATGGTCTATCTCAAAAAAAACATAGACAAATTTACTATAAAGTTAAAAGCATTACTAGAAAAAAACTTCATTGAACCAACAAGAAGTCCTCATTCTACTCTTGCCTTTATGGTAAGAAACCATAATGAAAAAAAAGAGAAGAAAAGCTAGGATGGTAATCAACTATCAAAGGCTTAATCAAAATATTGAGTTTGATGGATATTTTATAACCATAAAGGATGTATTAATACATCAAACCAAAGGAGCTAAATATTTTAGCAAATTGACTGGAAGTCAGGATTCTTGCAAATCATACTAACAGAAGAATCCAGACCACTCACTACTTTCAGTGCTCCATATTTGAATACAATTTTCAGCACCTTGTGTCCCCGATGCGCAATAAAGAGGAAGCCGGTTAATAAAGCCCTGATTTACAATGAAATTTTTGAAAGTCTCATAATTGCCCTAGAACGGGTAAAAATCTTCTTAAGCACTTCAAAAAGCCATCTGCCAAATTTTGTCGCAATCCGACATGTCTAAAGCAATGCAAACAAAGAAACTATTTTTGAAAAATTGGTCTCTTACATTCTGAAACGGACCCCATAATTATACCTCTATCTTTGGTGCATCAAATGGCTGTGGGACTATTACCATTAGATCCAACACTGTCAAAAACCCCTAGGGCTCAAGTTTCGGCTTAAATAGACGTTCCAGGACAAAGTTATGAGTAAAAGACTAAAAAGGGGTAGGCCGCACACTATTCTCGTGCGGCCTCCCTCCACCAAATCCCCATTAATGGTAACTGTTTTTACAGTCTCTAGCAGTGAGTTTTGGGGACCATATCTCACTTGTCCCAAGTTGAATCGTGCTCAAATTTTGTAAGCGTGTTCGTCACATCATGACGAACGTTTTAATATGTGGTATGCCTCGTGACGACACCCAAGCAGGGAGAAAAGCTAGAGAGAAGTTGCCAATTCGTGAAGAAAGTTGCCTAAAAATCAGCAGCTACAGGCCTCGCTCGAACGGCCAAATCAGGGTGGTCGCGCATCGGATTAATGCAGAACAATTCCATCATGTGCGTAAGGTCTAGGGCTATCTCTGGTCCAAACTCCACACATGATAAACGGTCAGATTTTGCACACGAGGCCGATAAAGTGGTTGTAAATTTCGGCTGCCAGAATTCAGATTCTGGCCAAAACCCAAAGATTGAGAAATCTTCGTCCGGGCACGAAATCGAGTTGCGTTTATTGCAACATGATTGTGATGGCATGCTTAGTGTGATCTACTGATAAAATCGAAGAAATACATCAAGAAACGAGCGCACTATCGATCCGAAGTTTCCAAGATTCGTGCAAATTTCGAGTTGTGTGATCGTGGCCTAAAAACGCGATCCATGACTCGAAATGGGTATCAAATCGATCGTCATTCCGAACCCAACGAAAAAACAATCAGCTTTTGGTTGGATGATCATCGGAGCAACCCCAAAATTGGTCTAGGAAAATCGCATAAGTTCTATAAGTGCAGCAGGGAATTTCAAGAATTGTTGGGCAGGGGCAAAATCATCATTTTCTTTTTTTTTTAGAATTTATTTTAATTCAAATAAAATTTATTTTAAGTAATTAAGGTTAATTTTGATCAATCTACCTATGTTTGGACAAATTCTATATGTATCACGTTGTATCATTGTACAAAAGATCCACTTTGCTTAATAAAATTTTTCTCTTTCTTCATTGTTTTAAGTAATTAAGGTTAATTTTGATCAATCCACCCATGGTTGGACAAATTCTATATATATCATTTTACAAAGGATTACACTGTTTAATAAAATTGTTGTCTTTCTTCATTGTGGGATCACGTCTTTGAAAAAGAGTGGAAGGAGAGACAAATTTTTGGATTGATACCATTGGGCTTATCTCTTTCTCTCTCTTCTATCTTTCTTCTCTCTCTCTTTTTTCCCCTCCTCTCTTTCTTTCTCCTCTTTCACAGATGGTGAACCCCATTGCAGTATGTGTTTTTTTCGTTCTCTTCTTTTATCTTTCTTTCCCATATGGTCTCGCATGACCACGACCCTCTTTTTTCCTTTTCCCTATGGTTCTTCACGACCACAATTTCCTCCTCTCCCTTAATGGTATGACCACAATTTGCCTCTTTTCTTATTCCCCCATCCCTATACATCCACTTGGTCAATGTACACCCTCGGGTCTACCACCTCTATCTTTTCCAGATAATCCCTAATGTTTACCTCATTTTCTCTTCTTTTTATGTGATCCCTCCTACTACCCCCTCCTACTACCCCTTGGTGTACCCTCGTGTACCTTTTTCTATCTCACGTTCCGTAGGCCCACGCGACCACCATTCCCCAAACCTTCCTAACCTAAGTACTGTATGCAATCCTCTACCTAGCGCCGTCTGTGCAATCTCTACCTAACGGCGACAGCAAAACCTATCTTCCCATCGCCCTCCGTCAAACCTATCTTCCTACCGCCGTCTGTGAAACAACCCTCATTGCCGCATGAATTTCCACCTTACCATTGCCGTGTGTGAAACAACCCTCATCGCAGTGCGTGAACTCCACCGTTGTCGTGCGTCCCTTTCCCATCTTCGTTACTGTTCCTCTCTCTTAAACCTTTGCCACTCCACTCCCTCTCTCTCTCAAACTCCCTGCAAGCATTCGTGAATTACAACCCACCAAGCACCGTCTTTCACTGCCCATGCTTCTCCCTGCTATCTCCCACTTTCTCACGCTAAAAAAAAACCCAACGAACCCCTTCTCTTCTCACACCCACTTCCCTCTCTCTGCCATCTGCCATTTCTGCTCTTCTCTACCTCTGGATCCAGTCGCTACTCTCCCTCTCCACGCACTATCTCACGGCTCCATCTCAGTCGCAGCCACGTTGCTGCTGCAACTCCTTCCCCTTCTCGCCACCATCCTTCACTGCTATCACCGCCAACTTGCTGCTCCACGTACTCTCGCAGCTCTCGTTCTCTTCGGTCTGCCATTTCCTATTGCAGCCACCTCTCTCTACCAACAATTGCAGCTGCTCCATCCACCTAGCAGCAATAGCCACTGTCATCCAACGCAGCCACCGCCACGTGCCTGCCATCTCCACCACCTACTGTGTCCTTTCTTCATTCTGCTGTCCGCCATTAGCACTGCTCACCACCTCTCTGCTGTCCACATCAGATCACCTGCAACCTGCTCTCTCCCCATCGCTTTCTCTCTATAAAAAACCCAATAGCGAGTCTCTCTATTCGCCTCTGATCACCTGCGACCAACCCTCTCCTTCCTGACTCCAGCTCCGGACCATCCTTTCACTCTCCCATTCCCCTGTTCTCTCTCTCTAGAACCCACGGACAAAGTCCCCACTTTTCTTTCTGTTTCTTTCTTTTCGTTTCAAAATCGTTCGTAAACTTTCGTTTCGTCCGACTTCTCGTTACGCTTCGCTCAAACCCTCTAACCTCAAGCACCCAATTATCCAATACACAACACTCTCTCTTTCTTAATCAACTCGTTTTATTTTATGCTCTGTCTTCCCTCATTCAAACATAACAACCCAACAATACTTTCTCTCAGCGTTTAAAAAAACGCCGAGTCGAACCGGACTCGCCCGGTTCTACTCGGAAATCGCCATGGACGTATCGAATCGACGAAAAAAACGGGAATCGTCCGGTTCTAGAGAGAACCGGACGATTCTAGTGACTCGCCGATTCACTGTACGGAATCGGCGCGTCCCGTACGGAATTTATTTTTTTTTTTTTTTTTTTTTTTTTTTTTTTTTTTTTTTTTTTTTTTGTGTAATCCATGATAGATTTTTTTGTAATACTTGATCGATTTTTTTGTAATCCTTGATCGAATTGTTTTTTTTTTTTTTGTAATCCATGATCGAATTTTTTGTTTTTTTTTTTTTTTTGTAACCCATGATAGAATTTTTTGTAATCCATGATCGAATATTTTGTAATTCATGATCGAAATGTTTGTTTTTTTTTCTTGTAATCCATGATCGAATCTTTTGTTTTTTTTTTTTGTTTTTGTAACCCATGATAGAATTTTTTGTAATCCATGATCGAATGTTTTGTAATCCATGATTGAAATGTTTGTTTTTTTTTTGTAATCCATGATCGAATTTTTTGTTTTTTGTTTTTTTTGTAACCCATGATAGAGTTTTTTGTAATCCCTGATTGAATTTTTTGTAATCCATGATCGAATTGCTTTTTTCTTTTTTTGTAATCCACGATCGAATTTTTTGTTTTTTTTTGTTTGTTTTTTTTGTTGTAATCCATGGTCGAATTTTATGTAATCCATGATCGAATTTTATGTAATCCATGATCGAATCTTTTGTAATCCATGATAGAATTTTTTGTAATCCATGATCGAATTTTTTGTAATCCATGATCGAAATGTTTGTTTTTTTTTCTTGTAATCCATGATCGAATTTTTTGTTTTTTGTTTTTTTTTTATAACCCATGATAGAATTTTTTGTAATCCATGATTGAATTTTTTGTAATCCATGATCGAATTGTTTTTTTCTTTTTTTGTAATCCACGATGGAATTTTTTGTTTTTTTATGTTTTTTTTTTTTTTGTAATCCATGATCAAACTTTATGTACTCCATGATCGAATTTTATGTAATCCATGATCGAATTTTTTGTAATCCATGATCGAATTTTTTGTAATCCATGATCGAATTTTTTGTAATCCATGATCGAATTTTTTGTAATCCATGATTGAATTTTTTGAAAATTTGTGATTTTTTTTTTTTAATCCATGATCGAATTTTTTTTTGTAATCCATGATAGAATTGTTTGAAAATTTGTGATTTTTTTTTTTTAATCCATGATCGAATTTTTTTTTGTAATCCATGATAGAATTTTTTGAAAATTTGTGATTTATTTTTTTTAATCCATGATCGATTTTTTTGAAAATTTGTTAATTTTTTTTTTAATCCATATTATTCAAAGAGAAAATGAGAGAGATGATGAATCTGAGGCCACCCTATCCCAGCCATATTATTCACATATCGAGTCCCAACTGCAACTGTGTAGAGATGAGCACGGCAGTGTAGGTGAGCATGAAGGATGTACAAGCTTCGGGGATTTTAGATTAGGAACACAATAAAACACTAACACTCAGGGATTTGGGAGTAGTCAGACGCCTGCTAATATCGATGATTCGTTTTTAGATCGAATCAATGAATTGTTAAACGAATTCAATCAATAGCACCAGCGTGACCAAGAAGAACAATAACGTCGTCTATCATTTTATTTTTAGATCATATGTTACTAATTTTATGCTTTATTGTAGTCTATGTATGTTGATATACTTATTCCATGATAATTCTATGTTTATCCTTTTGTGTGATGTAAATTAAATGCTGAATGGCGGTTCATGCAGGGAAAGAACATATCAATATTCGCATATTCATTCAAAAACATGAAAATTCTTAATGGAGTACCCTCATTTCTTATTGAATTCCTAAAAAACAATATTTATAATGAATTTTAATAATTTTTTCGGATTTTTTTTAAGCTTTATTCTTACCGATTCACCTGATTCCCGATTCGGATCGCCGATCCAGATCGGTTTTTTGGGTGCCCGATCCGAGTCACCGATCCGTTTTTTAAACCATTGCTTTTTCTTCCTTAAACCAATTTATAACTTTCTTTATTTTGTTCTACTCAACCTCACCCATTTCATTTTACCTTAGTTTATTTTCGTTTATTTCATTTATTTTATCTCACCTTATTTTATTTATTTTTATTTTATTTACTCCTTTTTATATTATTCCCATTACCTCATCCTATTTTTTTAATTATTTATTTTATTTTATTTCATTTACCTCTTTCATTTTATTTTCCCCATCTTATTTCATTTTCCTTCATTTTATTTTAATTTATTTTATTCTTATTTCATCCTAACTCCATCTTTTAATCTTATTTTATTTTAATTCATCTCTTTCATTTTCATTCTCTATCACTCTCATTTCACCATCACTTTTATTTTTACTTTCATATCTTTTTTTTAAGACCTCGTGAGAGTCAAGCTAGTCTTCATCTCTTCTCTTTCTCTTTCTCTTCATCGCTTATTTAACCAGAGGGCAGCCTAAGCCTTGCGCTATCGTGCCAGTCTTGTCGTCTAGCAGTACTGCCGATTTAAGTTACTGTGCCCGTCTTACTACCACGAAAGGCTAGCCATTGTGCCACGCTGGTTGGTGTTGGTTATGTCGTATAGTCGTATTGATGTTGTGCCAGTCTTAGTTACCATGCCAGTCTTACTGCCACGATAGACTAGCCATCGTACCAGGCTGGTCCGTATTGGTTCTATCATTTAGTAGTAATGTCGTTGTGCCGGTCTGAGTTACCGTGCTCGTCTTGCTACCACGCCAAGTCAATCACTGTACTGATCTAGCCATTGTGCCAGCCCGGCCGCCTAGTCAAACTTCTTTTCTCACTTTCACTTCACCCTATAACAAGGTGGGGACCTTGCCCCACTTATCGATACTTTTAATGTGTGTGTGTATGTGTTTGCAGGAAAGGAGAAACATGTCAAGGGAGGCAATTCCAAACCGGCCATAGACCAGGGGGCATTCCAACGTGATCTACGAGGGAGCCCACGCAAGCCAGCTCGAGCATGTCAGGGACCCACGTGAGCTAAGTCCCACCTCACGACCCTAATTCCTCGCTCACCAGTTGGTACTCTTGCCCACGTCTTCTTTACGTGGTTCCCGAGAGAGCGATCTCAGATCCCGGGTCCATCTCAAACCCGGAACCATGCCACCAAGTCAATCCGACCCGGAGGGTGAGATCGAGGCACCTAACAGGCTTGGCGACTCCACTGGGGACACGCTACCCTATCGTTGGATCGTTCTTGTTTGACCTTCATTTCTTTTTTATTCCTACTCACTATACACACATCTGTTTTTGGAGTTTCTTAACCCCTTCATCTGAGTCTAGGGTTTCGTGATCCCCACACTCGTGAATCTTCATCGAGGATAGGTTCCGTGAACCTCATTCCCTACCTTTCTCCTGAGCATCGATCCTAGGTCATCACCTGAATAGAGGCGAGGATGGACCAACAAGTCCCTCACTCCCTACCTCCTTACAATGGTGGACCCTGTGCCATTGTACTCTGCATTGGTGACACACATGCCGCAACACACAGCATGCACCCTGCTACCGGCCACTCACTTGCCGGTCACACTGCTCGAGGCAGCCGGGAGGCCGCCCCTCCCTCTCCCACGACTGGTAGTTCATCTGTTGTTGCTTCTGGGGGTCACTGCGAGGCTACCCCCCATTCTTTATCACTTCGAGCCCCTATAACAAGTTGCTCGACACCAGGAGGAGGCGGCTCTAAAGCCACCACCTCACACACACCCACCAAAGTTAGTAGATCATCCATTCTAGCTACACCTCAGGATAACCCTCAAGTTACGTCCGGACACAGTCAGGATTCTGGCCTTCTTGGACTTGGCCGTGCACCTCTTTTGCATGCACACACCACCACTCAGGGAAATCCTCAGGTTACCCCGATACACGATCAGTGTTCTGGTCTTCTTGGACTTGGCCCTACACCTCTTTTGCAAGCACACTCCACCACTCGAGGCAACCCTCAGGTTATCCTGATACACGGTCAGGGTTTGAGTCTTCTTGGACCTAGCCCTGTACCCCTTTGACATGCATATTGCACCACTCAGGGTAATCCTCAGGTTACCTCGGGACACTGTCAGGGTTCGGGTCTTCTTGGACCTGGCCCTGCACATCCTCAGGGCAACCCTCAGTTTACCCCGACACACAGTCAGGGTTCAGGTCTTCTTGGACCTAGCCCTGCACACCCCTTGCACATGCACTGCATCGTTCGGGGCAGCCTTGTTGCTACGTCTGCCCGAGCACACGAGGGGGAACCTCCTAGTTCCCCTTCCCTGCACATGTCTGCTCACTCCGTGAGGGATGGTTACACGACCATTCCGTTACACACACATGCTCACGGCAGCAGGCACGCCTGAGCAACTTACACACATGCACAAATCCAAAACTTCCCCTAGGTCTGAGGGTGAAGAAAAGAACACCATGGAAGATTTCTCTGCCGAAGACGAGAGCCCTTTCTTTCCCCCAACTCCCCTTGATGCGGATGATGTTGGAAAAGCATCGAATGAGGAGAACACTAAAACATATACTCAGGAAATGATGAAACCGGTTATCTATGAAGATCCAAGTCCCACTCGGGGCAAGGATAAGTCTACGAATGGGGCAAACAGCCAGTTTGACCCCAGTAACCCCATCAATCTTGAGTCAATGGTGCCATCACCCGATCTGACACCCGAACCCATTTTGGGTCAGGGCACAGAGAGCAATGGAGAAGATTGAGCTCGGGGCAGCTTGTGGCCCTGAATCGATTTCCCCTAGACTCCTGTTAAGCCCGAAGGCACCGCCATAAGGGCATTGGCCATGATCCCTTTGTGGTGGAGAGTTTGATCCATGAAGTGACAGGTTCCCTTCCCATAATGCAAGAGAATGATCCCCTCAAAGTCTGCCTTGACATCCCGGCTCTCCAAGATGAAGCTGAAGAGAAAACTGATACTGTTGAGCCGCTGTAAGGGCTTGAGAAACCCGTTGTTGAGATCGACCTTCAGAATAATAAGGCCCATTATTCACTTTCCTCCCGTCTTTGCAGGGATTCATCACAAAATCCTAGAGATGTGATGGACAGCCTTCTACTCTCGTTGGTCCTAATGATGCTACTTCCCTTGCTTGCTCCCCCCCAGACATTGTTACCTCAGATGAGAACTCGTCACACTCATCCAAGAAAAGAAGCTCCCCAGTACAAGATGAAACGAGCCGTGGTTCTCTTGATGCTAGCTCTGTTCAAGTGGCTCCTCCATGCCCTGAGAATGCCACGACTCCCTGCAAAGCCATTTGTCTACTTTCCTCATGTCATGAATGCCTCATGTATCCCCTCGAGGATGATGATGGAGGCTTGCCGGCCTATGAGAAGTTCAGGTTCTCTCTTAAATGTAAGGAGCTCTCAAGTACGGCTAGTGCCGAAACCGTAATGATCTGTGAAGTGCCAGAACCTTATGAAGACGAGATTGCACAACTTAAGCCCACATTAAGGTAATTACAGGCTGAGATGAGGTCGAAAGATGAAATGATAAAAACCTTGAAATAAGCGCTACTAAAGTCTCATAAGCTTGAGCGTGCCCCCTCGGGGCACCAAGCCCTATTTACTGTCTCTCAAACACTGCTCCTAGCCATCGAAATGAGGCCATCAAATGATGAACTACTCCCACCCTTGCCTCCCTCACTGCCAGTCCCTTCTCCATCTTTTCTTCGGAGTGGGAACAGAGGACTAATAAAAGGCATGGTGGCCAAAGCATCCAAAAGATGCGATGCCTCAATGACAGGAAAGCCAAATCACTACCAGAAACCTCCCCCAGCTTATGTTGATCAAACTCTATTATCACAAGGAGACCAAAGACTCGACTTCCCCAAGTATAATACCATGCGCGTCTTAAAGCGAGGCCAACTCAAGGGTTATTCCTTTGATAAGCGCATGATCCCTGAGTTGCTTGAAACTCTCTTATCTAAGGGGATGATCGAATTACCAATGCCAAAAATACCGAAGGAAGTTGGGAGAGATGACGAGCCCAACTATTGCCAATATCATAAGTTACTCGGTCACAAGACTGAAGAGTGTATTTCCATTCGAGACATCATCCAGAACTTCATAGACATGGGAAAATTGAACTTGGGGCCTGATTCCACGCATGATCCAGTGTCACCCATGGTCCAAACTATACGACCTTAAACTGTAGAGGAGGTCTAGTTGCACGACCTTAAACTGCATGGTCTTAGCTGCATGACCCTAAACTGCATAGCCATGGTTCAAGCTATATAACCCTAAAACTATAGCACATGTCCTAGTGGCATGACGTTAAACTGCACAACGTACAATCTCGGAGGCAAGACCTTAAACATGCCCCTTGGCAAATGACCTTAAAACACACCAAATTGATGATCACGGTGGTATGAACTTAAACATGCTCCACAAAAACAAAAAAGAGAGAAAGAAGAAGAAGACGGACATGACGAAAACCTGTAAGGGCATCATTGGTAAAAATGTCAAAACAAATGATGACGGACATGGTGTGCATCCCCAAAGGTCACCATGGCCAAAATATGTTAAAAAAAAAAAAGACGAGCATAGTGAAAACCCCCAAGGGCACTATGAGCAAGAGTGTCAAAATAAAAGGGATATGGTGAAAACCTTTCGGGGCACTCACTCTCAAATGACGGGCGTGCTGACACCCTCCTACACATCCCCTACTACACCTTTTTTCACAAGCCCTCGGTAAAAGGGCACTACCCCTTCTTCAATATTGACGTTACGATCATTGCCTTCAGGGACCACAAAACAAACCGGGTCGGTAACAAAAGTGACACTGAGGGGCCACTCTGGTCTGCATATTAGTTCTATTAACCAAATGGACTCACCGCAGATTAGACTCTCACCAGTAAATTCATGGGTACCAACCTCCCCTCTCCTTGGAAGATTTTTCACTTTGGGGATCCTATAAGAAGGACCGGCCATTATATAAAGCTCAAGGACTCACAACCACGAGTGAAACACTAAGACACTCACTAGCAACGACTGTGTCTTTAAAAGACTAGCACTGGCTGTATTATCAGAAGCTTAGCACCAGCTATGTTCACCAAAGCCTAGCGCCGACTGTGTTCTCGAGGCTTAGCGCTGGTTGTGTTCAGCAAAGCCTAGCGCCAGCTGTGTTCTCAAAACTTAGCGCCAGCTTTGTTCACCAAAGCTTAGCGCCGACTGTGTTCCCAAGCCTTAGCGTCGGCTGTGTTCACCTAAGCCTAGCGCCGGCTATGTTCTCAAAGCTTAGTGTGTTCTCAAAGCTTAGTGCCAGCGGTGTTCACCAAATCCTAACGCCGGTTGTGTTCTCAAAGCTTAGCACCGTTTGTGTTTGTCAAGGCCTAGTGCCGGCTGTGTTTGTCAAGGCTAGCGCCAGCTGTGTTTATCAACGCCGACTATGTTCGTCAAGGCTATCGCCAACTGTATTTGTCAAGGCTCAGCGTCAGTTGTGGTTTCAAAGGTTAACGTTGGTTGCATTTTTAAGACTTTTTCCACATGTGATCAACGCCGCATGTGACCAACACCGCAGGTGACCAACGCCGCCCGTGTGCGCCAATGCTAGCATCACACGTGTTTGAATCTGGTCACCATTGTGAGTGTTCTACCACTATCCCCGATGAAGTTGCACCCAGGTGGTGACCTGTCATCCCCAATGGAGTCAGAAGCAAGCCACTATCCTTCATCCCCAAGAGGAGTCACACCTATAATGCAGCCCATCATCCCCAGTGGAGTTAGGGTCATTCTTATCTCTTCAATCCTCAGTGGGTCTGCTTCACACCAAGTCGTTATTCCTAAGCCCTCTTATCCCCAGGGAGTCGGGTTATCTATTCTCCATGGAGTCTCATTTTTTATCCCCAGGAAGTCCTACTTCTCCCTATCCTCAGTGAAATCCACTTTCATTTGCTACTCGCTGGGCCACCATCTCCATCTGAGCCCTCTGCTTGTGTATAGCCTTAACCATTTTATCCCCAGGGAGTCGGATTGTCATCCACAGACCCACTCCCCATGGAGCTCCCTCTACATGGCAACCCACACAATGGTCTAGGTGCACGATCCTAAACTGCATGGTCCAAACTATATGACCTTAAACTGTAATGGATGTCTAGTTGCACTGCATGGTCTTAGCTGCCTGACTTTGAATTGCATAACCATGGCCCAGCTATATGACCTTAAAATTATAGTACACGTCCTAGTCGCATGACGTTAAACTGCTTTACACAGGCCTCGGAGGCATGACCCTAAACACGCCCTCACAAAAAAAAGAGAAAATAATAACGGGCATGGTGTATCCCTGAACAAGGGAACGCCATGAGTAAAAATGACTCTTGGAAGGTATTTTTCATCAACATGGGGCCCTCGCTCATTAAAGGCCTAGCAAACACTGGAAATTCTAACAATCTCATAATAGCCCCAAAACTGGCCAAGATCTTCATGAAGTCTCTCAAAAGTCTCCTGCCAAGCTTCGTCGTATTCTGACATGTCTAAGGCAGTGCAGACTGAGAAATAGTTCCAGTAAAATCAGCCTCTAGCACCCTGAAACGAATCCTCTAACTAGAGCTACATTTTTGGTGTCTCAATTTGCTATGGAACCACCACCATTGGAATCAGTACAGTTAAAAATTCCTGGGGGTCAAATTTCCGCTCAAACGGACACTCCAAAACGAAGTTATAGGCAAAAGAGAGAAATAGGAGGGGTCGCACGCTATTCCAGTGTAGGCACCCTGCAACACCATGCCATGAAAGGGACAATCACGACCAATATCTCACCCATCCCAAGTTGGATTGCGCTCAAATTTGGTGAGAGCGAAGAAATCACCGAAAAACATCAAGGAACAAGTACACTATCGATCCGAAGTTTCAAGATCTACTCAAATTTCAAGTCACATGATCGTGATCTAAAAATACGATCCATGGCTCAAAGTTGGTATCAAATCGATCACCATGTCGAGCCATATAAGAAACAATCATCTTACGATCAACCGGGCATCAGAACGGCCCCGGATCATCCATGCAAGATTACGCAAGTTCTAGGGCAACACATGGACTGTTTTGAAATTCCATGAATGGATAGGGAGGGGCAAATATATCATTTTGTACCCTATTTTCTAATTTTTTTTAATTCAAATTAATCTTAATTTCTAATAATTAGGGTTACTTTTGATCATCCTCCCATGTTTGGGGCAAATTCTATATATACGTACCAGCACTGTACGTAGAAAAAGACACACACACAGGATCTATCTCCTTGCAAAAGAGAGAGTTTTTACTGAATATAGTTTCCGTTTCTTCCCATTATTGTGTCACACTTGAGAGAGAGAGTGAGGTGAGAGAAACTTTTGACCGGTACCCTTAGGTTCGAGATAAACCTTCTCTCTCTTCTTTTTCTTTTATTCTCTCTCTCCCCTCTTCTCTCTTCTTCTTCTTCTTCCCTGTCTGAGCTCTCCTCAAAGGCCATGCACGGTAGTGGCAGTTCCGTGCATGCCTCTCTGGTAGCCTCATAAGTCGCGCATGGTGATGGCAGTCCCATGCCCGTGTCTCTTTCTCCCTCTGTTCTATCTCTTTCGTGAGGCCTACAGACGGTGCTGCTCATTGTCGTCTGCAGACGTATCCTAAGTGCCTCAGCGAAGGATGCGGGTAACGAAGCCTATCGCCACCCGCAGGGGCTTTACACTATCACGTGACCGTTGCAGATGGCAATACCCATCGCCGTTCGCAAAGGGTCGAGGCAATACTCGTCGCCGTGCTCTGGCTTCTTCTGTGCCTCCATGTGCCCATCGCCAAGCGCCCTACGAGAAGTTATCGCCATGCGTCTCGTTAGGAGCCATCACTGTTCGTTAGGGACATGTTGCCTCCTCGTGCTGCCAACGGTGATACCCATTGCCATCTGGATTCTTCGTCCCTCTGCCATCTCTCTCTTCTCTTCATCCTTTTTCTCTTCTAACTTGACTTAGGGTAAATCTAGATTAACACCGCCATCTCGGTCATGGTTTTGAGTAGTATTGCCGTCATGCTGGTCCTGAGGACCATGCCCGTCTTGCTAGCACTCCGAGTCGATAGTTGTCCGGATGTCATGCTAGCTTCACCTCTCCGTCGAGTTTTTCTTCTCTTTTCTATCTTTATCTAAAACTTTACATTTCATCGTGCTCTCACATGAACGTACGTTGCCTTAAGACAAGGCTGGGTCTCCTTGACCCACTTGTCTTACCATAGAAGTGTTGTGCAGAAAACAAGAGAATTACAGGATAAGGGAGGCGATTCCGAACTAGCTAAAGCAGCTGGGGGCTTTCTTCATCATCTAAGAGGGTGCCCACATGAGCCAGCCTACGTAAGTCCTGAACCCACCTAAAATTTCTCTCTCATCGATTTGTATACCTGCCCTTGCTCTCGAGCAAGGTTCTGAGAGAGCGATATCAAACCGTTCATCAAAAACCCGAGGTATGTGCCGCCAGATCATCTAGATTCGAAAGGCAAGATCGAAGCATCTAACCAGCTTGGCAACTCCATTAAGGACCTATTACCCTTTAGTTGGTTCGCTCTTGTTTGACCAATATCCTCTTTTACTTTCTTAACTTATTTCTATGGCATCTAGGTTGTTCAACCCATTTATCCGGGTCGTGGGATTTCCTTATCCCCGCACTCGTGGCTCTTCTGGGAAGCGAGCTGCTCAAGCCTCCTTCTCCACCCTCCTCCTGAGTCGAGACTCATGGTCTGACTCCCAGGTTCTAACTTGGATCGGTGCGAGAGGGGACTTAAAGATCCCTACCTCCTTGCTTTCTCGCCCAGGTGGACTCTTTACCAAGGCCCCTTGCATGGGTGGCACACCTGCTGCGGCGCACCCTACTACTGACAAGTCTACTGCCGGTCATATTGCTGAGGCACACTCGAAAGTTGCCCCCATCACTCTCGCGAAAGGCAAGCAAGTTGTCGTCGTTCCTGAGGTTTGTCGAAAGGCAACCCCTTATGGTCCTTCATCACCCCGAACATCCACACCTGGAGGGTCGGCTCATAGAGGTGGAGGTCTTAAGATCTCCACCCCTCGCACACACCCAAGGGCTCATGGTTCATCCACTCGAAATGCACTTTGGAGCAACCCTCATATTGCCTTGAGCTTGCATCCAGGGCTAGGCCTTCTCGGGCCAAACCCTGCATGTGCCACGCATTTGCTTTCCACAACCCAAGGCATTGCTAGCTCTATGCCACCTCGAGAACATGAGGGTCGACCACTCCGTCCTCCCTCCCAACACACACAGCTTCACCCTATGAGACGTGGGGTTCTGCCTCACCCCTCACAAACTTAAGCTCGTGGGTCTCTCAAATCGGACTCATTGACCGAGCCCGGGTCGACCCTCAAGTCACCAGAACGGCTAACTCTAAAGGTGCACACGCACCATCTTGACAAGTTCCTTCTCGACCTCAACGCAGACGGAGTCGTGAGCCAGCTCCTTCCTCTTTCGCTCTCCCAACACTAGGCAAACACCTCGAGCCCTGGTACTTGAAGGTCTTCCCTAAGAGTACCATCTTGAGCCAGCCGCAGGTTAGCCGTGCGCATGTACCCCACAAAGGAACTCAGGGCAACGGCTTGATGTCAAATAGAGGTCTTCAGCCTCTAAGGAAAAAACCCAGGCTGCCTTTCGTCTCAAGAACTCACTCCCTACTCCAGCTCATAGACACGGCCCTTGCATGTTCAAAGAAGGCGGTGGGGTAGTCTAGGTCTCAGGCTCAGTTCTAGAGTGAAGTCCACAGCTGGCTCAGGGTTAATCAGGAAAGAGGTCTCAGATCTTGACCAAAGAAGCCTTCAAGGCAGTCGAGGCCACCATCTTTGATGAACCCCTGCCTCGTAACGCCTTCTTTTCTCTCCAAACTCCAGAGCTTGACCGAGTCCAAGAGTATTGCTGAGTCGTCACTACTTAGAAGCCACGGTCCCAAGACCGTCAAGAACCGGTCCTCATGAGAGTGGCATACAAAGCTCTAGTTCACTCAGGCAGGCTGAATCCCTCTAGATTGATTTCCCATACACCACTTGCCGACCTCGGCAGTCCGCTGTCCCGCCAGGTTCTAACCCCCAGAAGAGACAGTCAGTGTCATGGTGATCAATGACCCGAACGACACACAGGAAGAGCGAACGAACAAATTCGAGGAAATGATGCAAGCCATCATTGGGAAGATGGAACGCTTAGAAGCCTTCAGGTCCTCTTCTTCGACCGAGTCCCCAACTGGTGAGGACACAGTTCCCAGGTAAACTCCTCCATCAGCCTCCCAAGACAGTTCTACCTCCCATGGGGTCTACCAAACTGACATAGATGCTATGGTGGCCCATAGCCTCAAGATTAAGGTGCCAGGCATGCAGGAGACGCCGCTCTATCAAAAGCCGTACCCTTCATATATAGACCAAGTACCCTTCCCTCCAAACTATCAAAAGGGGAAGCTCCCCCTGTTCAATGATACTACGTCTCCGCACCAGCATACTGCTCACTTTCAGGTGGTCTACCGAGAGACAGCAACTGACGGACGACTCCTCTTCCACCAGTTCGTCGAAATTCTTGAAGGGCCAGCCTTCGAGTGATATGCTCGGCTGCCTCCCAATTCGGTACACACATGGAAAGAGATGGATCAGTTGTTCTATAAATGCTTCTACGAAGTTCAAAGGAACATGGAGACCATCGAACTCCTCCCCCTAATACATGACCCTGGTGAGTCGGTTGACAAGTTCATCACTTGCTGGAGAGAGTTGACAACCTTCCATGCCACTCCCATGACCAAGAAGGAAGAGGTCCAGACCTGCATACGAAACATGCTTCTCGAGATCGCTCTACTGATTGACGCATCCAATCCGCCCTCCATGTCAGTGCTCATCTCCAAGGCATTTCATATTGAGGGATTATTCAAGCTTCACGACAACCTCATCAACAACATGTCAGCTCAAACTCTTGCTCCAACAGTTGAGGTAGCCAAAAGGCATTAATCAGTGCGACCGTCACCGTGGCCGACACTAAAGGCACGGCTCCTCAAACCCTAGACCTTTAAAAGGCACAAGTGTATCCGGTTGGGGGCAAGCAATAGTCTTACAATAGTGTCCCACCTCCTAAAAATTCTAGGCAAAACGACTACTGGGTCAAGCACCAAAGTAAGGTTTACCCCTTCGACACAAAGTGGGCACCTGCACTACGACTGTTGCTCGAACAAAACATGATACAGTTGCCGGAGGCCAATACTGTCGAGTCGGTTGGGCAGGAGGCAAATGAGAAGTACTGCGCCTATCACAGGAGGGTGTGCCACCCCACTTACGATTGCTATAAGCTCAATGACACGATCGAAGCCCTTATCAACAAGGGTCAGATAACGCTCGAAGAGTTGAAAAGAGTGTTAGGGGCAACTGAGGTTTCGCATATAGTCACGATCCAAGAGGACGACGCTAACCTTCGTGCGTTTTTCTCCATAATGCTCGAAGAAGGGTTCGTCACTCCCAAGCCGGCAAGGCAGCCCAAGTTCCTGTCTCCAGGAACTGAGAACCTCTGGTACGCGTATCGCCAGATATGAGGCCATGACGTCAGTGAATGCACTGGCTTCCACAAGCTCTTGGCAGAAAAAATGTAGTAGTGTCAAGAATTTCAAGGTAATCAAGAAGGACACCCTCAAGTCCCTCTTCCGCATGAGCAAGAAGACCTCCTGACGCTAGCCCAAGGAAGCACTGAGCTAGACCCTCTACAGGACCTCTTCAAGGCAATGATCCAACAACGCCTTGTCACTCCCAAGCCTGCCAAGAAAGCCGAGGCATCTTGCCCAGGGCAAGAAAAATCTTTGGTGCCCATACCATCAAGTATGGGGCCACGAGCTCAACGAATGCTCTAGGTTCGAAGCTATAGTCGTAGAAAAAGCCCAGCAAGGCCACATCGTTTGTGTGGTTCTCTAGAAAAGCGTCTAGGTCGTCATTCCTGTTCCTAAGAAAGCCACACCACCAGCCCCTCTCGAGTATACACTGGACCCTTCAGAGCCTTTGACCTCTCAACCCTGAAAAATCTACCATGGGCAAAGTAGGCTCAAATCCATGAAATATGAGGCGGTCTACCAAGCAAGGGTTACTTTCCAACCTGATAGGGCGGTCCAAACACCCCCTCAAGGATCCCAAAGGAGACGATAGGCACCTAGGTCAACCCACCGAAGGATTCATCCTCCTCAGCCACCTGTCGAGAAGAATTCCTCAGGCCCCTTCCTTCACTGCTGACCTTGCAAGACTTTATCCCAGGCGCAACTCACCTCGTCCTTTCGTCTAATCAGGTGGACATCACCAAGTCACCAACAGCTCCAGATTCCCCCAATATGGGGACGACGCTAAAAGCACCCCACGACAGTCAAACCCGGGGCAAGACCTAAAATATCCCTTGGGCACATCCAATTCTAGCGACGACGTAAAAAGCTGCCTGGAACGTTCTAACTCTTCTTCTTCTCCCTCCTCTTTTATTTTCTCCATAGGTGCAGCTCGACGGTGCCCAGACTTCGACACTCTAAGCAAAGAGTTCGGAGACACTAGCCTCATCCATCCATAGCAAGAACGTCTCAGAGAGATGCTGGCTCAGGCGGCTGGATTCTCGACAGCCGCCGACGCCCTTTCAACCCAAGCAAAAATCGAGTCACCTTCAGGCTTCTGTTCCAAAGAAGCCTCCCACATGGTGCAGATCGTGAAAGTACCAGCTAGCACGGGGCAAATGGCTCTACGATCGGGGAAGAAGCTACAGCCCACACCTCAAAAGCTCAAGGCCCTCAAGTTTCCCGATGCTCCACTTTCCCCCGAACCTCAACCTCAAACCTTTGCATCCCTAATACAAGCTCATATTGCTTCCTCATCAATCCCGACCGCATCGGCTGAAAACTAACTCAATCAGTTCCACAAACCAAAATTCAACCAAAACCTTTTCTTAGACCTACCCTACCGCCCATACCAGTGAAAAGATCAGAAACACAGAAGACTAATGAGGATAAAGTGAAATACGATGTAATTGGGAACCTAAGAAAGCTTCCAGCCCTTATGAGTCACTATATTGCCCTCTTGCTGTCTAGAGACTACCGTATGGCCCTGGTTCCAGCTCTTTCTAACCCAGAGATGTACGAGACTGAAGTGGAACCTATTGAAGTTGATCCGGCCATCCTAAGTGGGTGCTTAGCAATCCCTTTTTTCGAAGACGACCTTCAGTTGGGAGGCAAATTCCACAATCGCCCCCTCTTCGTGAATGGCAAACTTCACGCCTATCCTCTCAATCCATTCATGCTAGACGGAGGATCAGCAGTCAACCTGAACCCCAGAAGGATCCTCACCCGATTGGGATTAGGGTCTGAATACTTCACGCCTACCCACATCATTGTGCAAGGGTTTAACCAATCAGAAGAAAAGCCAGCCGGCATAACGCTCCTTCGTCTCAAGATTACGCCCAATTTCACGTGATTGACACCGATACGTCTTATAACGTCCTACTTGGTCATCCGTGGCTTTACGACCAGGGGGTGGTTCCTTCCACACTCCACCAATGCTTCAAGTACAGTCGAGATGGAAGACAACACATAGTCTATGCTGACAAAAGACTGTTCCCTGTAGCTGAGACTCACTATGCCGATGCCAGCGTAAAAAAAGTCAAAGCATGACGATTGGAAGCCTGTGAGAGAGACAGGACCTTCGTCTCATGATGATGTCCAAGATCTAAGGCAAATGATCATGAAAATGTTCAAAGAAGAAGAAAGACATGGAAAGATCCTCCCCTTGACCCCCCTATCCACCCAAGCATACCTTGCCACCTCTTAGAGGTCATGGTATCCTCTCTTGAAGACAAAGCTTCCCCCTCTACTTTTACTTCTTCAAAACAAAACGACGAGTTAAAAGCAACCCTCGAGCCTGAGAAAGCCTCGGAGGTAGACCTCCAATGCCAAGGGTAACCTATACATCGGACCAACAAAAGGTCCTGCATGTCCCCATCACTCTTCTATAAGCAAAACTGGTATACCAACCACCAAGGAAGGTTATCCAAGTTTCGGCCTCCTTGAACAAGGGGAGCATCAACAGCCAAAAGAGGATCCTACACTTCTCAGGGGTTGTTGAAGAAGTACAGGTAGACAAGAGTCATCCCTCTAACTCTCAGAAACAAGACCCCATGGCAGAGCTGAGAAGCGAGGTTCGTAATCTCCATAGCTAACTGGAGATCATGCATATCGCTTCAAAGAATTTAAAGGGGTTTGTCCTTGAGACTAAGACTTATGATGAGCTCAAGATCAATGCACCTCGAATCGAATCCAAAGCTCCCTTAGACTGGATCATTTATAACAAGCAAGCTCATCGAATCATGAGAACCATGAATTATGAACCCTCTCCAATCAAACACTAAGGGGTGAGGAAGTCACTGCTACCCCATTTGATGTCATTGAAACCACAACAAGTTGTCATAAGGCAAAGCAAGGGGTGGGATATTCTTTTTCGTCTCACACTGACAAAGGATGAAAAGTAATAAAACAGAAGAAGACTTTCTAACCAAAGGAGGATATTCCCTAAGTACCAACTGAGGAGAGAATGGTCTTTTCCTACCTCACGGGCCACAGCAAGCAATCTTTCTAAATTGTTGATGTTACATTCAAGAATCGCCATGTCATTCTCGTTCTCAAAACATGCAATTTCTTTAACAATGAAGGAACCTCTGAAGGAAAAATCTCGAAATTTGGGTGAACGAACTGACGCATGAGCAAGTTGGTTCTAAGGTTACCCAAGTGTGCCTCTGCGGAATCGGTGACAGCCAAAGGCCCAGGAAAGAACTTAAGTAAATGCCTAATAGAGGGATATTTCTCAATAGAAGGTGATTCTTCTAAAACCAGAACTTCCCAAGCCTATCGAGCCATTTCAGTCACCTTCGTTTTGAGCAAGTCTGTGCAAGGAACTTCGAAGTCTAAAAGGTTGTCTATCAGCCTCTTCGCCAAAGAGGGGAACATGATCAGCTCAAAGAGAGAAGCCTGGCTGAAAAGTTGATAAGCGACTCTAAGAAGGTCATGTCCGTTGTCTATAGAAACATTACGGTGATTGAGCCTGGTGAGTTGTGTAGGGAAAGACATCGTGGCCTGCGAAACAACAAAGCCTCCCCGGATGCACCAGACAAGTGGATGAATAACTTGTCCCGAAAAAGAGGTGACTACAAAAGCTGAGCCTATGATAGGTTCCCTTCGAGCAAAATATGTGCGGCTTCCTCTCAAGGTGGCAAGAGGGATTACCTTGTTTCCCATGATTATCAGGTCATACTCGCTCTCACCTCCAGAGACAGGAGGTTGAGGAGAGGGATGTGATTCAGTCTCAGTAATAAGAGGCTCCTCGTCTTGAATAACCATAAGGTCCCTACTTGAAGAAGCTTGCCTCCTGGCAGCTTTAGAAACCTTGGCCAATCGTCGAGAAGACATTTGTCGGAGGACACTAATTATCCCCAAAAGCAGAACTATCGTCGTCTTCCACCAAGATGGTATCGCCACCTCGCAATCAACTGAGGCTATCGCCATCCCACAACCAAGGAGTGTTAATGCCTCGTTTCAGCTGTCAGCACGCGTCACACGTGCGTCCCTTAAAATCTGGGCATGCCGCCCGACACTTGCAGCATAGCTTGTCACCGCGCGTGCGGTGGACGACTATTTTCCGTTCCACGACCCTTCGACTCTTCAACTGTTACCATCCCGCAACCCTTTGGGTTCTCATCGATGTTTCCCCTCTCCACCGGGAATCCACTCCTGTTCACTGGGAAAACCCTGCCCCGCCTTATACTGGTTACTAGAGTTAGCAAAAGCCACTGGAAGTCCCCAAAAAACTTCCCTGCAACCTTGCGAGTCTTCCCGTCCCCCTGGTTTCCCACTTCAATTGTTCACCAGAGCTTACCGAAATTCCATTGAGTTTTCGATGAGCCCAATGCAGCCCCTTCTCTTTCTCCTCCAACAACCAGAGGACTGACAGAGCCCTCTGAACTCTCTGCAACCTCCTCAGCAGCAGAACGATCGGAGGAGCAGTCGAACCCTGGCAAGGCACCTCTGTAAATCCTGCTAAGGCCTTGAGAAGCCCTCTCCCTTGCTCAGAAAGCTTCGACGCTTGTCAAAAAATTTTCGCAATCACCTTGCGAAGCTTCGCACTTTCGGAAGCTCGCCAGAAAAACCTCCTAAGGGCCTGTCTCTAAAAGTTTTGGCCGAAAATTTTATGTCGAAAAATCCCTTGTCAAAAGCTCTGGCTCTCTCTCTCTAAAAACTATTTTACCCTTGGGTAAAACAGTGAATGGGCTTTTCCCCCTTTTATACCCAGTGATGCCGCAAACTACCCTAGAAAAACACAAAATGACATTCCAATCCCCAGTTCCTGGGGCAATAAGACCAGGCTTGGTCGAGTCAAGCCCGAGACCTAAAAAGGTCATCACCGCAAGCTTCATTCAAAGGGCAGCATTGCGCGCTCCATCAGAGGACTATCGCCACGCGCCTCGTCTAGAGGCTATCACCACACGCCTCGTCAAGGGGTCATCGATGCACACCTCGCCAAGGGGTCACTGACAAGCGTTTCGTCAGCAGCTACTGTCGCGCGCTTCACCAAGGGACTTAACGCCATACATACATCAACTAGGTCCAATGCCACATGCCACATCCACCACTTGGAGCCGCGACCATTGAGTCGCATCCCCGGGAAGCTCATCCCCTGCACCACAGCCTTACTCCTCAGGGAGTCCAGCCTCTGATGACAGCTCTGCTCCCCATGGAGTCACATTCCCTCATCACGCTAAGGTCCATGCTGCATGACCTTAAACTGTACAGTCTAGGTCTAGTTGCATGACCTTAAACTGTAAGGTCCAAACTATATGACCTTAAACTGTAGCGGTGGTCTAGTTGCATGACCTTAAACTGCATAGTCGTCGTTTCATGACTCTAAACTATAGCGAAGTCTAGTTGCACGACCTTAAACTGCATTGTCCAAACTATATGACCTTAAACTGTAGCGCTGGTCTAGTTGCACGACCTTAAACTACATAGTCCTCGTGTCATGACTAAAAATTCTATGGCCATGGTCCAGCTGTGTTACCTTAAACCATAGTGCATGTCCACTATCCCTAGGGAATTATGGTCATCCTTATCCCTTCAACCCTCAATGAGGTCCATCTGTGCTCTGGCTTGTCATCCTCAGTGGAGTTACGTACACCGCATTGCTCATTATTCTCATGGAGTCACATTGGCCCTCCTAACCCCTAGTGAAATCTCTTCCGTCTGCCACTCCTCGAGTGCTGCCATCTCGATCTAAAACCTCTCTTCTTATGTCTAGCCTTAACCACCTTTACCCTTAGGAGTCATATGGCTATCCACAACTCATCCCACCTGTAGCTTTACCTACATGACGACCCACACACTGATCCGTGTTGCATGACCTTACACTGTATAACTATGGTCCGCATTGCATGGCCTTAAACTGTACAACCATGGTCCGCATTGCATGACCTTAAACTATACAGCCATAATCTGCATTGCATGACCTTAAACCGCACAACTCTGGTCTGTGCTGCATGACCTTAAACTGCCCAACCATGTTCCACTTTGCATGACCTTAAACTGCACAGCTCTGGTTCGTGCTGCATGACCTTAAACTGCACAGCTCTGGTCTGGGCTGCATGACCTTAAACTGCACAGCACTAGTCCTAACCGCATGACTCTAAACTGCACAGCACTAGTCCTAACTGCATGACTCTAAATTGCACAGTCATGGTCCAAACTATATGACCTTAAACTGTAGCGGAGGTCTCGCTGCACGACTTTAAACTGCATGGTCCTAGTTGCACGACTTTAAACTGCATAACCACGGTCCAGGTAAAATGACCTTAAACCATAATGCTCGTCCTGGCTGCATGACGTTAAACTGCTTTGCCCAGGTCCAGAAGGCATGACCTTAAAGATGCTCTCACATACTTGCACACACCTTTTACGTGCATCTTCGCACACGTCTTCCCTAACCGACCCATTCGTGTGCGCACACCACCTCCATTTCCTCCTCAGTGAGTCTACATACGGGCACACATGCCCTTTGTGTGCATCTTCACGCACGCCTTCCCCAGCCGGCCCATTCATGTGTGCGCACCACCTTCAGCATCATTACCATCTTTTCCCCCAGTGAGTCTTACCCATGCTCACCAAACGGCGAACCTTTCCGCAACCGTACTCATCGTCAACTAGTGGTCACCATTGCTCACCCACCATCAACCTATCATTAACCCTTCACAAGGCAACTTCATGTCTCTTCCCAAGTAGGTCAGAGTCATCACCAACCTCACTCTATGGCCTCCACAAACTGTCATTCATCACCACTACGGTCCAGCTGTATGACCCTAAACTATAGTACACGTTCTGGCCGCATGACATTAAAAGGCTTCGCACAGGTCTCGAAGGCACGACCCTAAATATGCCTTGTCAAAATAAACGGGAACGCCGTGAGTAAAAATGGTGGACGGGCATGGTCATGAAACCATGAGTCAGAGAGTTCTGTGGAAAACAAAATCCAAGCACGATGAAAACCCCGAAAGGACATCGTGAGTAAAAAAGGATGAAAAGGCTGGACATGACTGCAAGTCATGGGTAAAAGAACCTAGAAATAACAAAAGTTGTTGAAAACTGTCTTCATGATGCCACTTTCCCTGTTCAAGTGAAAACCCGCAAAAGGGTGCTTAGACCGACAAGACAGGATGACGCACGACTGTCGCCACAGTCGACGTCCAGTTTCCAAACAGTCAAGATCCTAGCTAATGATGTCTGCCTAAAATCCTCAAAAGACAGCGTCTAAGCGCAACACTAGATGGCTCATCAAGGAGTGAGAGCCGCATAAGATCTCCCAGCAATCATGGTTCATCAGGGGGTGAGAGCCGCATAAGATCCCCCATGTTTCAACATGACTCATCAGGGAGTAAGATCCACATAAGATCTCCCAGCAATCATGGTTAATCAGGGGGTGAGAGCTGCATAAGATCCCTCACATTTCAACATGGCTCATCAGAGAGTGAGAGCCGCATAAGATCTCCCCAGTTCAACAACAACAAGAGCCCTTGAGGGTAAAAATGATGACTAAAAGAACCCTATAAAAGTGCTAAGGACCATCACGAAGGCAAGAAACTAATGAAGCCAGGGTCTAACCTGCCATAGGCTTCAAGGTATGTCTCGCCAAACCCCATAGCCTACATGAGACCAGACTTTCGGGACAGGTCAGAAGCCCCCAATTGGACCCTGCAAGATGGGACCTACAGGGATACCCTGAGCATCAAAAGCAAACCTGGTGTAGCAGCAAACAATGTTGATCAAAGGTTCATAGCATTTGGCCTTCAAAAAAGGCCTAATCGTTCCTTGAGGATGAGAACTTCGACAAGATCCCTCAAAATTCTTGAAGGAATGCACTTCTCAATTCTCTCTAATCACATCATTCGGTGGGGCATGCTATTGGAAGGTATTTTTCATCAACATGGGGCCCCCGCTCAATAAAGATCTAGTAAACAGTGGAAATTTCGACAATCTAATAATAGCCCTAGAATTGGCCAAGATCTTCATGAGATCTCTCAAAAGTCTCCTGCCAAACTTTGTCGCATTCTGACATGTCTAAAGCAGTGCAGATTGAGAAACAGTTCTTGCAAAATTGGCCTTTAGCACCTTGAAACGAACCTTATAACTAGAGCTACCTTTTTGGTGACTCAATTTTATGTGGGACCACTACCATTGGAACCGATACAGTTGAAAACCTTCAAGGGTCAAATTTCGGCTCAAACGGACACTCTAGGAAGAAGTTCTAGGCAAAAGAATGAAAAAGGAGGGGCTGCACGTTATTCCAGTGCGGCCGCACGTTATTCCAGTGCGGCCACCCTACAACTCCAAGCCATGGAAGGGACAGTCACGACTAGTGACTTTCGACACTCATATCTCACCCGTCCCAAGTCAGATCATGCTCAAATTTGGTGAGCAAGTTCGTCTAGTCAAGACGAGCGATTTGATATGTAGCACGCCCCGTGACAACAACCGAGCGTGAAGAAAAACTAGAGAGAAGATGCTAATCCGTGAAGAAAGTGCAAGAAATTCAACAGCATCATGTCTCACTCAAGTGGACAGATCACACCACTCGAGAGCTCGATCAATGCAAGACCAAATCCATTAAGGGCGTAAGGTCTTGGGCTATCACTAACCAGAACCCCGTACATGATGAACAGTCGAATTCTGCACACGAAGCCGATGAAGCAGCTGCAAATTCCGTCGTCAAAATTACAAATTTCAGACAAAATTCCAAGGTTGCGAAATTTTCGTTCGGGCACATAATCGAGCTATGTTTGTTGCCTCGCGATCGTAACGGCATGCTCAGTGTAGTTCAGTGAATAAATCACCAAAAATATCAAGAACGAGTACACTATCGATCCGAAGTTTCAAGATCTACTCAAATTTCAAGTCACATGATCGTGCACTAAAACATCGATCCATGGCTCGAAGTTTATATCAAATCGATCGCCATGACGAGCCCTACAAGAAAACAATCATCTTACGATCAATCGGGCATTAGAATGACCTCGAATCATCCATGCAAGATAACGCAAGTTCTAGGGCAACACAAGGTTTGTTCTGGAATTTCACAAATTCTTAGGAAGGGGCAAATCTATCATTTTGCACCCTATTTTCTAATTTATTTTAACTCAATTTAATCTTAATTTTCAACAATTAGGGTTACTTTTGATCATCCACCCATGTTTGGGGCAAATTCTATATATATGTACCAGCATTGTACGTAGAAAAAGACAAACACAGGATCTATCTCCTTGCAAAAGAGAGAGTTTTTACTGAATATAGTTTTTCTTTCTTCCCACTATTGTGTCACGCTTGAGAGAGAGAGTGAGGTGAGAGAAACTTTTGACTGGTACCCCTAGGTTTGAGGTAATCTTCTCTCTCTTCTTTTTCTTTCTTCTCCCTTCCTCTCTTCTCTCTACTTCTCTTTCTTCTTCTTCCCCGTCTGAGCTCTCCTCAGAGGCCATGCACAGCAGTGGCGGTGTCATGCATGCCTCTTTAGTAGCCTCACAGGTTGCGCAAGGTGATAGCAGTCCCATATGTGTGTCTATAGACGTATCCTGAGCTCCTCAACGAAGGATGCGGGTAACGAAGCCTATCACCGCCCGCAGGGGCTTCACCCTGTCGCGTGACCATTACAGACGTCAATATCCATCGCCGTCCACAAAGGGTCGAGGCAATAATCGTCAGCGCGTGCTGGCATCTTCCGCGCCTCCCTGTGCCCATCGTTGTGCGCCCTATGAGAAGTTATCGTCGTGTGTCTCGTTAGAAGCCATCGTTGTTCGCTAGGGACATATCACCTCCTCGTGCTGCCAACGACGATACCCATTGTCATCTGAAACCTTCCTCCCTCTATCGTCTCTCTCTCTTCTATTCATCCTTTTTCTCTTCTAACTTGACTGAGGGTACATCTAGCTTAGCACTGCCATCTTGATCTCGATTTTGAGTAGTATTGTTGTCGTGCTGGTCTTGAGAACCATGCCCATCTTTCTACCACTCCGAGTCGATAATTGTCTGGATGGCATGCTAGCTTCACATCACGGTTGAGTTTTTCTTCTCTTTTCTATCTTTATCTAAATATTTACGTTTCATCTTGCTCTCACATGAACGCACATTACCCTAAGACAAGGGTGGGTCTCCTTGATCAACTTGTCTAACAAATTAACTATAAAAGTGTTGTGCAAAAAACAAGAGGATTGGAGGTCAAGGGAGGCGATTCTAAACCTGCTAAAGCAACTCGGGGGCTTTCTTTATGATCTAAGAGGGTGCCCACGTAAGCTAGCTTGAGTAAGTCCCGAACCCACTTAAAATTCCTATCTCATCGGTTGATATACCTGCCCTTGCTCTCGAGCAAGTTTTGAGAGAGCGATCTCAAACCCCGGGTTCGCCAAAAACCCGAGGTACGTGCCGCTAAATCATCTAGATCCAGAAGGCAAGATCGAGGCACCTAACCAATGACGGACAAGCATGGTTACGAAACCATGAGTAAGAGAGTTCAGTGAAAATGAAAACCTAGGCACGGTAAAAACCCGAAAGGGCACCGTGAGTAAAAATGGAAGATTAAGGGTGGACGTCGTCGTAAGGTCATGAGTAAAAGAGCCCCGAATAAAAGGAGGTTGGTGAAAACCATCTCTACGGCACCACTTCCCAAGTCCAAGTGAAAACCAGCAAAGGGCACTTGGACCAAGAAAGCAGGTTGATGCAGTGCCTACTTCCATAGGCGGCTTTAGCTAGCACTCACTTCATCATCAAGACGTCCAACAGGGTATAGATGTTAAAATCATCCCTCAACATCCTTCTTCAGTCTTGGGTGAACACGTAGCTCAGTCGACATCCTTCTTTGTTGCTGGGTCAGCACAAATCCTAGTCAACATCCCTCATCAGTGCTGGGTGAACACGTAGCTCAGACAACCTCCCTTCTTGGGTGATGGGTAAATACATAACCCAGTCATCAAACAAACAAACACTCCACGCGAGGGTGAGGTCTTTGATAGGATTCCTCAAAACTTTATATTCTTCTTTTCTATTTCTCTATCTCCTCTCTATTGCTTTATCTCTTTCTTTATTTTCTTCTCGCATGCACAACATCAGTAGTACTGTGCATGCCTTTCCTTCACTCTTCTTCTCTCTCTTGACATGCGCGACAGTGGCAGTGTAGTAAATGTCGTTCTTTCTCTCTTTTCTTCTCACATGCACGACATCGGTAGTATTGTGCATGCCTCTCTTTCTCTCTTCTTCTCTTCTTCTCTCTCCTGACATGTGTGGCAGTGATAGCACTGTACATGCCCCTCTTTCTCTCTTTCCTTTCTTCTTCTCACATGTATGACATCAGTAGTACTGTGCATGCTTCTCTTTCTCTCTTCTTTTATTTTTCTCTCTTTACATGCACGACATCGATAATACTGTGCATGCCTCTCTTCTCCTTCTTCTCTTTCTCCCTTCTTTGAGGCTAGGTGACAACGTAGCCCAGTCATCATCCCTTCTTCAAGGACCATCCCTTCTTCGAGGCTAGGTGACAACATAGCCTAGTCATCATCTCTTCTTCAAGGACCATCCCTTCTTCAAGGCTGGGTAACAACGTAGCCCGATCATTATCCCTTCTTCAAGGCTGGGTGACAACATAGCCTAGTCATCATCCCTTCCTCAAGGACCATCCCTTTTTCAAGACTGGGTGACAACGTAGCCCATTCATCATCCCTTCTTCAAGGACCATCCCTTCTTCAAGGCTGGGTGATAACATAGCCCAATCATCATCCCTTCTTTAAGGCAGAGTGACAACGTAGTCCAATCATTATCATAAGGCCGTCACAAGTATCATCTGACAGAAGACTTAAAATACTAATCCCTCCAAATCACAAACAAGGTCGTCACAGGTACCATTCGACAAGGTGAGGACATAAAATACTAATCCCTCCAAATCACAAACAAGGTCGTCACAGGTACCATTCGACAAGGTGAGGACATAAAATACTAATCCCTCCAAAATGGTCCATGCGAGGGTGAGAACTTTGATAGGATCCCTCAAAAATCTCTTCTCCCCCTAAAGTCTCAACTGATGGACTTGCACATTGCATCCAAACGTCTGAGCATCTTCGTTACAGCATTGTGTGGATATCTCCTCGGCGTTCATGTGGTCCTGCGGCTAGGAAGAAAAAAGAAATAAAGCTAGAGGAAAATATTTTTATCCATTAAACAAATGGACTGAAATGAAGACTTCTCTTTTGATAAGATAAACTATTTTCTTGATATTTCACAACTCCTTGATCATCAAACAGGTGATCCCGTTTTCGAAAAATCCAAAGAATTTGTCTCTATGAAAAGGCTAAACAAGTTTTACCAAGCGACGTATTTTAAAAAATATCCCAAATGGTGGACAGAGGTCAATTTTCGAAAATTCTAGAACTCTTAGAAAGTCAGATTGGAAATCTCTATCTTGACCCACACCAGAATATGACAGTTGTTATGTATCTCGACTTTAATCAAAACTATGATTATGGTGAAATTGTGGAATTGAGCCTTATTGAAAAAACCATATTTGAGCACCTTCAATGACTATCCTTTAAATTCTTGCCCAATTTCATCAAAAGCATGGTCTACAGAGTTTCCAAATCATGGATGCACAACAACTACTTGACACTTGACATAACCAGTGCCATTAGATGGTTGGCTAGAGAAACTTTTTACCAGCCATATCAGATTTGGGAATTGAAAAAAACAGATCAGATGAATTTTTATATCTCTGAAGAAAAAATTGTCACTGAAGAAGAGATAAAAAATCTAGACATCACTGAATATGTCGTTAAAAGTATAATAGCATTCACCAAAAAATTGTATGCTATAAAAAGAAACAAGAATGGTAAAATTTACAGATGATAGAAGACTGTTTGTAACAGATCTTCTGATAGCTTATAGAGCCAAGGAAAAAATAGATATAGATTTAGAAAAATATCTAAATCTTTATCTTACAACAGTACTAATGGATCTCCCATCTGACCTAGCTAATCAAGCTGAAGAGCGCCTTAAGATCTTTCGAGACACATTACTGCATAGATGGGAAAACAATTCATTTGCCAATAGTGACAGTTTGGATAGTATTGAAAACTCCAATATTGTCAACATGATGGAAAAATAGTAATGGAAAAATTTATGGGACGGACCTACTGCAAAAATATACAGCACACATGTCCCTGATGATGCAAGCGATGACAAAAAATGATGTCATCAATGACGCAAGCACTAACATAAGCGTTGACATCATCGATCCCATAATGGTGTGCTTGCCACATTTATTGATCAACTGACAACTATTATTGCGTTCAGTACACCTCAATAAGCTGCTATAATGAAAGACTGGACACCTCATCAAGGTCAAGGGATGACACAAAAAATGACATCATCAATGATACAAGCACTAACATAAGCGCAGACGTCATTGATCCCATAATGATGTACTTGCCACATCTATTAGTCAACTGATAACCATTATTGCTTTGAGTACACCTCAACAAGCTGTCATAATGGAAGACTGGACACCTCATCAAGGTTGACTAGACACCTCACCACCTCCATTATTGCTCACCAACCACAATAATGGCTCATCTACCACCATTATTGCGGACTTTAAACGTGTTGTAATGGGTAGAAATCCATCCCAATCATTTATAAATAGGGGCTCAGTTCTTCAGTTTAAGCATCGAAAATTCAGAGCTTCACCATGAGTTCGAGCCTTAGGGTTTTAGTCTCAGTTTTCTGCTTTCCTTTCAGCTTTGTCTTTTGTTTCAGTTCATCTACTTCTTCCTTCTCTTCTGCGCTCAAATTCTTCTTCTTTCTCATTTTCATATTTCTTGTAAATCAGTTCTTCATATTTATTGTAAATCATCATAATCCGCTTGTCCATGTAATTGGTATCAGAGCCTGTTGTTGTTGTTTAAAGTATATGAAGTGAAGTTCGCCATGTCTTCTGGTAAGATTTAAATTTCTTTACTTTAATTTATATTTATGATGTTTATGTTAAATTTTATTTTGATTTAAATTATTACTTTAGCATGGCAGTTTTATTTCTTTCGGTTTGTCTAAAACCCATATCCATGTGTATGGTTTCTTGAACTGTCACAACGATTTAGCCAGGAGTGCGTTTAGGATGTTAAGTTCAAAACAAACTTTTTATCACAAGAGGGCTTTAGGTGCCTAGAAAAATAACATGGGAGAAATAAATTACTTAGCAAAAGATAATAAATTAGATCAAAATAATTTCGAACATTTGTATCATTTAGATAAAAACGAATAAAAAGATATTTCAAATCGTAGTAGGAGTGTAAATGTTCTTTTTGATTTTTTCAATCACTGGTTTAAAAATATTTCAAAAATCCAACAAAAAATTTTAGAAAAAATCGCTAACGTAGAAAATAAAGTAGATAGTTTAGGATCTATAAATAATATAGACTTGAACCCTAAGTCAAAATATTTATTAAAAAATTTTGAACAGTCTTTAAATGAAAATAATGTTTTCAAAGAATCTTATGAACCATGTAAGTCACTCTATTTTGGGACTGAAATCCTGACTTTAGAAGAAAGAGCAAAGCTATAAAAGATATACTTGAATACTGAGAATCCCGATATATCAAAGAAACTGATTTTGGAGAAAGATTTAAGCTTAAAAAATGAATACAATAATTGTTTTCTGAAAATGAAAAACTCATGATAAAAACCAATTACCATCTCATCTTAAACATAGATGAAGATTAGTCTTTCTCGGTTTTTAAAGAAAAATTCGATTTTGATACAGAATTAGATTCAGAAAACAAAGCTGAAAAACCAGCTTTAGAATTAAAAGGAAAAACAAAAGTTGAAGAGCCAGATCACTTGGATTCTGACTCCGAAACCAAAGGTATTCAGCCCAAGAATGGGAAGACTACCAGAAAAGTTTTCAAACAGAAAATTTTGAAAAATTTCAAAAAGAAAAGGAAGCTTCAAATACAGAAGACTTATGTCAGACAACTGAGGAAACACGTCAAAGGTCAGCAGCCTTTGAAAAACTTATTCCCATTGTAAATAAAAGACAGGAAGATCTAAACAAACGACACGTTTCAGTAACTGGTACGTATTTGGATGTCAACATGTATATATGGGTGCAGTTTGTATAGAGCCTAGGATCGAAACAATCAAATCAGAGCCTACCTTCAAATAGTATCGAGAAATGTAGTTTCAATATTGAAAATCTTTGTGACTGCCTCAAAATATATTTTATATTTATTTATAAAGTTTAAAGCTTCAAAAATAGTGTAGATCGACATATTTATGAAAACTTGAAAATTTTAAAAATTGATGGTCCAAAAATGTATTATAAAATACACTATTTTCAAAACTTGCAATCCATTTTTTTCTCATGTCCATACATTTTAATGTCGAGATCATCAATTTGAAGATATTTGACCATCAAAACAACCTCTTCTAATGAATTTTTTAAGGTAGGCTCAAATTGAATTGTTTAGAGCCTCGGCTCTACATAAACTTTTCCAATTAAGGCGCCCCAAAAGCAATTAAGGCGCACCCTTAAACAATCCAATTAAGGCGCACCTTAAAATTTTATTATAACATGTAATTTTGTTATAAAACATTCTTAGTATTATCTTAAAATACATTTTCATGCCTAATTAAAAAATTTTAAATTCCAAATTTAAAATCAAGTAGATCAATAAATATATGAAAATCTTGAAAATGGACTGTATAGATAATGTGTTGCAAGATGCACCATTTCGGAGACTAATTTTTGTTTTTTCATATTCATACATCTCAATGTCGATATGATCGATTAGAGGGTTTTTTCAACATTAAAACAACATTTCTGATAGATTTTTGAGGTGCATATCTCATTGTACATTTTAAGGTTGCAACCTTATATAAACTTTTATCTATCATATTTAACCATAAAAAAAATGTCTTCTAGTGAATTTTTTAAGGTAGGATCAAATTGGATTGTTTCGAGCCTCGGCTCTATATAAATATTTCCATATATATATATATATATATATATATATATATATATATATATATATATATATATATATATATATATATATATATATATATATAAAATGCTAAGATCAGCCAACTGACTCATATGAACATATGGTTCATATGAATCAATCTGGGCCGATCTGACGGTCACGACCTCATTTCGTATTTGAATTTTAAGTTTTTTTTATAAATCCAAATAACATGAAATTTTAGGTGTGCATTCTTCAAAAATAAAAAAATATAAAAAAATAATTTATAAGAAATAAATTAACCAAAATACTCCAAAATATTTCAGAGGTATTTTAATTACTTTATTTTTTATGAATTATTTTTTTAATATTTTAATTAGATGTGCATTGACGAGAAGAATAGACGCCTAAAATTTCACATTATTTGGATTTGTAGAAAAAATATTAAAATTAAAATACAAAGTGAGGTCATAACCATTAGATCGGCCCAGATTCAATCTAGGTCGTTGAGCTCATATATTCATATGAGCTAGTGAATTAATCTCATCATTTTTCATATATATATATATATATATATATATATATATATATATATGGAAAATACTATGCAACGCCTATAGGCGAAAATGAACAATGATTTCGCCTACCCCCATCGCTGTCCAAAGTTCATCGTACGGTCACGATTGTCCGGTAGTGTTTCATTTTTCATTTTTTTTTCTACAAATTGAAATGACCTGAAATTTGGAACGTGTATTCATAAAAACAAGGAGAATCTTCGAAAATTATATAAAAAAAATATTTTACATGAAAACAATTAATCAAAATACCCTAAAAACATTTTGGAGGTATTTTCGTCAATTTATTTTTAGCTGATAATTTTTTTTATATTTTAATTAGATGCACATCAGTAAGATATACATACCCTCCAAATTTCAGGTCATTCCGATTTGTAGACAGCAAATGAAAAATAAAATACTAACAAACATTTGTGACCACGCGATGAAATTTGGACGGTGATGAGGGTAGGTGAAATCTCACTATTCATTTTTGCCTATAGGCGTTAGAAAAAATTTTCATATATATATATATATATATATATATATATATATATATATATATATATAAGAAAAAGCTAACAATTGCTGGCCAGCTATAATGAATAGTAATATAGGTGGATTGGAGTCGTCAGATCTTCATCATACGGTTCACAATGCATATCACCTTTTTAATTTTAATTATTTTATTATAAATTGGATCATAATAAAATTTGAGACATGAGTACTAAAAAATAGGGTGCACAAGTAAAAAATATAAAAAAAATATTTTTCAAAATATAAAATGACCAAAATACCTTGAAAAAATGATAGGGGTAGTTTGGACATTTTAAATTATTGAAAATAATTTTTTTGTATTTTTAGATGGTGAGAAATAGTGTTAAGTATATACACCCAAATTTTATATTAATAAGATTTATATAAAAAAAGTTAAAATTAAAAAAGTAATGTACATTCTGAACCACATGATGAAGATATAACGGCTCCCATTCCATATATATACTATTCATTATAGCTGGCATTTATATATATATATATATATATATATATATATATATATATATATATATATAGAAAGAGAGAGAGAGAGAGAGAGCAATCATTTCAGGCAACCGTTGCATAGTAATATGATGCAACAACCTTAAAAAACCATCTTATGGTCATTTTTTTATCCAAATTTTGAAATATACACTCTTTTCATTTTAATGAATAATCACAAAAAATTGAAAACACAACCTAGAAAGTATTTAGGTGTATTCTTACAGATACACCCGTCGAAATACCGTAGCATATATATATATATATATATATAAGATTTTTCTTATTGGTCGGGACCTATCCAATTAGGCCGGTTGAAAAAGTCGGTTTACCGGTTAGTTCAATTTTTCAGAACACTCGTTATAACCAAATATGATCCAAGGGGTACTTGTTCGCTTTACGAAGGGTTATATTTTGTCTCAAATGGCGTATGCCAATTTTGGCTCATGCCTCGATCATTTGGGAAATTTGAATGATATTTGTATTGGAATTATTCAGATATTGAATGAATTAGTTGGCTGGATGCCCTAAACTTCCATTTTGTGGGATCCCCCTATAAAAGGTGCCATATCCTACAAGGCTGTCTCTCCATAGGTCCTAGTCTACTTGCATGCGTCGTGACCCACCATCAAATGTGGTTTTAGTTTTTGTAGAATAGAGGATGGAAATTATAGATGCCCACTGACTCCCTAACTTGTAAATTATACCACTAACTCCCAAATTGTTTACGTTTGCATCTATTCCCAAAATAGAAAAATACTTCATTTAGGAAAAAAAATAACCCTTTACAATGTATATTTCTCTCAAGGAAAAAAATCGAATAAGTCCAACACAATGTGTGCTAGACCACCTTTATTTTTAACAATGTGTTATGTCGGCCGGCATATTGTGCATTGGATTGGCACATTGTTTTCAAATGAAGACAGTTGTGCCGGACTGACACTGTGAAGACCCTAATGTTTCTGAAATTCAATAATAATAATAATAATAATAATAAAACAAAATACATGTATAAAGATATAATTTTGAGTGAGGGTTCATTGTGTTGTTAATCCACCATAGGACCATTCGTTTACTACACCATTCATTTCCACCTATTTTTTCTTAAAAAATATTTAATTAAGATATTAGGGTATAATGTGGCATTATGAGATAATAATATAAGGTGAGGTGGTATTATAAGATACTAAGCGGAGGTGAGGTGGTATCACAAAATAATTAATAAAAAAAAATGAAAATCAGAAGGGAGGACACATGCCTTGACATGTGTCCGGAAGGGGAGTGTCCTCCCTCACATTAAAAACATTCCCTCCCCCTCATGAGTAATGATGAAGCTCATCAAAATGTCCATCTCTCTCACTACACAAGTCTCTATTTCTCCCTTATTACAATTAATTTTTTATTTTTTTATTATTTCTTTCTCTCTCTCCCTCATAATATTTTCATTACTTTCTTATAATAATATTATTACTTTAGTAATATTCTCATGAAGTATTCTCTCATAATGATATTATGATTATCCTATCATTATTCTCATAATAATGATATTCTTATAAAAAAGTATTTTTTTCCACTCATAATATCCTCATTACTTTCTTATAATAATATTATTATGTTAATAACATTCTCACAATAATAAATAATAAATTTTAGCGTTACAATATTACGTGTATCAATTTTAAATTATTACGTATGACTTATTCAGTTATATATATGATACACTTAATTTTGTATTATGGAATTCAATTAGCTAATTTGATAATTTTATTATAATGTTATGAATAGTGTTTACATACATATTACTAGATGCATCATCATTACATTATTATATTATTTAATTTATTATCAATTTTTATTTGTATATTGTTTGTATGCATATTATTTGCATTGTTTAATGTTATAATATTCATTATAAATTTTATATTACATGTTATAGTATGTTATCATCACATGTTGTAGTATGCTTTCATCATGATAATGTTATCAAAATGTTCTCATAAAAATAATTCTATAATATTTTATGCTCTCTTATATGAATATATTTTTGTGCTTCTTCTCCCATAGAAACTCATTTGCTCTTTCTTCTTATACCTTTAGCTAAACACCCTTAATTCTAGTTCTACTCCGGCAACGATAATAACATACCCATCTCAAAGTGACATATACATAAGTGGCTTCATTTTTCCTGTAAAATTATTATTAGAAAAACTAAAATTTCTATAATAGTCCCAGAGATGTTCTTGTATTTAATTGTAATATTTCTAACAGAAATTTTAGATATTGTAATTGTTATGTGCAAGTGGCCTTGTGTGTCCTAAAGAACAATTGTTAAAATTTGGGTTTCTGCGCTATAAGTTTTACGTGTTTCTGTAACGTGATTATTTGAAAATATTGTAAGTGTTATATGTAGGTGTTGTGTGCAAGTGTTGTGTGCAAGTGTTGTGTGCAAGTGATTGCTATAAATTGCTTCATGTGAATTCATGTTAATAATTTCAAAGATATTTTGAAAATACTATATTATTGTTTCCTGATACTATATGGATATATGGCCTGTAATTGATATAACAATGTCTTTTAAATTTATATGCATAATAATATGACATAGTAATGTCCCTTGTGACTATATGTATAGCATAGACATGTTGATGTTTCTTGTGATTACATATGAGATATGCTTCTGATAAGATATGTGTATATGGTAACATGCTTCTGATAAGATATTAGTGCATGGTAACATGATTTTGATAAGATATGTGTGCATGGTAACATGCTTCTGATAAGATAAGTGTGCATGGTAACATGCTTATGATAAGCTAAGTGTGTATGGTAACATGCTTCTGAAAAGATATGTGTGCATGGTAACATGCTTCAAATAAGATATCTGTACATGGTAACATGCTTCTGATAAGATATGTGTGCATGGTAACATGATTTTGATAAAATATGGGCACATGGAGACATGCCGCTTTTATGATCTAATGAGATATTTATGACGACAGTTGTGATTTATCTTTACTCTCTATGATATGATGATGTTGACGCTCCGATCTGTGCCGATCTTGGGATGAGATCTACTAAAATCAAAGAAAAAGCTTAGTTATTTTTTAAAAGATAGCGAGAGTGGGGTCGCTTGAATTATGAGTTAAGAAAAATTTCAGATCTACACAGATCCGATCTTTTTCTGAATCCACTGGTAGTGCCACCTCCAAATCCGTATTTTGACCTCAAAATACTTCTAAATTTAATCAAAACGAATAATAATTTAATTTTCAGATAAAATAAAATAAAATAAAAAATTAAATGAAGAAAAAAAACTAAATTAAGCAAACAAAAAAGATACTTACCTCTAGGGACCCGAAACTCGGAGTTTCGAGCTTGGATAAGACCGCTCTTCCAATTTGTGCCACCATTTCCTTTTTTGGATGCCTTTACTTTTTGGAATTGGTAGATCTAAGATTCTTTGACCTAAATCTAGGTTCCTAAGGCACGAGTAAAAGCTAGGGATTTTAGGTAAGGTCTACTAGGCTTTTATTGGTATTTCTTGAGATTGGAGAAGAATTTCTCTTAGTTTTCTAAGTTTTCTAGATCTCCAGAAGTTGAATATGAATTTTAGGATTTTCTCTCATTTTTGGGGATTTCTTTTAATATTTTAGGATTTTCTTAAGGGTTTTTTCTATTTTTGGGTAATTTTCTAATTTCAAGAATTTCTAAGGGATTTCTTTCTTTCTTTTTTGTCTTTTTTTCATCCCCTTTTGGGTTAGGGAGACGGGGAACTTATAAGATTCAATTGGTAATTTTTCTTGATTTTTTTAGATTTTTTTCGTAATTTTTTGGATTTATCTTGGAGTTTGAGCCTTATCTAATTAAAAAAACGCCTTTACTACATCATAAAACGCGTTGACTGCATCATCAAGCTGCATCGACGTAATCAAGTTGTGTATGGGCCTGCCGGGCTGCGTTACAGACCAGCCCGCTACCTGACGTCTGGGTCTCACAGGGACTAAATTATCATTTGATGTATCGTTTTATCCGTATGTCCGATTCAGGCGATTTTTAGACCGTTGGAAAGATCTTGGGCTCTACTTCAAGTTGGGATAGGATTTGGGTAGTTTTGAAGCAATTAAATTGGGTCTAAGTTACCTATGGTCTACTAAAGTTTGTATGGTCCCTTAAGACCATAATTGAGGTTTTTAGGAGTTCCCTTAGCCAGAATTTCAAGAGGGTGTCTACAGTTGCTTGGCTTTGGTATTCACTTGGGGCACCAAGTGAATGGAAAATAAGTAGAAACTTGAGACACAGTGGGAAGGAAAACGTTTTTTTGAGGGATCATTCTTTTGAATGACTAGTACCCTTTTTGATAGGCGGTATATCGATGGATACTTTTGGTCTGCAAGACATCGAACTGACACTACTATCTTTGAGTCAGTGCGGTTGAGAGGTCCTTGACAATCGGGATCTGAAGTGACAGTCAACAGAAACCGCGCTATCTTTGAGCCAGTGACACTCCTTGTTATAGTCACTCCAATGCTACCTGGGAAGCTGCCAGTGTAGTTATCTTCAACTTTAGACCTCTTTCTTGGGGTCTGATTCTCTAATCGAATGAGATTTTGATTCAGAAGAAATAATGTGATGATGAATTTCTAGCTAATTGAACTTCTTGTTCGCCTTTGATTATGATTCTTGGGGTCCACAGGTCTAGGCTTTTTAGTATGGGAACCTATGGGTTGGTCTCTATTTTCCTAAAGGTTTGCAAGCATGGCAATCCAAGATTTGGTGGCGGCGGACACATCATATCCAAGCCTCCATGAAACTCCTTCATTTTTTAAAACGTTTTAGGAGGTTTTGAAGATGGATTAAATTTTAAAACAGAAATAGAGTTTCGGGCTACGTTTTAACGAAAGAAATTAAGGTTTTTAAAAACTCACGAAACACATTGGGGAAATTTTGAAGATGGATGAGAAATTTTGAAAAGCAAGTTCTGCTAAGCAGTTTAGGACCATACTACCATGGAGCTCTCTCTTCTTCTTCCTGTTTTTTTTTTCTTTTCTTCATTAGCTTGTCGAGCCTCTACTTGGGACTTTTAGGATGAGAAATTACTAAGTACTTCCCCATCTTCCAATATTGACTCTTATGTCGCCATTCAAGGAAGATTTTTTCTTGTCTTTTTTAGCAAATCGATGTCTTGGATAATATGGGATATACCTCAAAGTGCTCATAATATTCTTGGACTTTCAATTTTGTCTCTCCACAACCACTCTTTTAAAGTTCAGATAGTCAAGCGTCTTCAGGTTTTTCTTGGACTGATATCTTCCTTCACTTTTTGATGCTATTCTAACTAGAGAAGAGAATAATTTTTGGAGATTTTGGAGAAGAGACAAAATATAGGGAAGTTCTATTTTTCTATCGCCCCGGGGTCACTTTCAGGTATTCAGCCCGGTAGCCTTTTTTCCAATGCTCGGGGTTCTTTTTGGATTTTCAGCTCGACAGATTGTTTTTGTTTCTTTGCCGCTAGGGTGCCTTTCGGGTGTTCAACCTAGAGGCTTTTTTTTTCCAATGCTCGGGATTCTTTTTTATTTTCATGTCAACAGATTTTATTTTATTTTTCGTTTGAAGAAGATGGAAACAGAGGAGGAGGAGGAGAAGAGTTGGTAGCCTTTTCTCCTTCTTGTGGCACTTCGTCCTTAAAAAAATAGATAAGAACTCGTTCATCCTTCCTTCTTCCAAGTGGCAGGGAGGTCCTAGTCTTGGTTATCCTTAGATTTTCCTTGCCCCTAGTTGGTATCTGATACTTCCTTGACAAAAGTTGTCGAATCTTTAAAGAATATTTCCTCCTTGGACTGCTTCACTTGAGCTTTGATTTTCAGACTCGGAGTTACTCTGAGCTTCTTAATCCTTTAATCTCTTGTTGGGTTGGCTAAGCTCATTTTTTTCTTCCTTCTATTTTTCAACTCCTTAGGTTATCAATACCACGGAGTATAATGCTTAAGCAGAGCATGGATGCCCCATTTGGCTTATTTGAAAGAGAGGAGTAAGTGATCACCCCACACCTTTTTGGTAATCTTTTTCAGTTGCAACTTCATGTTTCTCTTGAGGAGTATATTGCCTCGACGCATATTGAGAGCCGTCTATCAAGTGGCATACTGGGCCTCAACAGTTGCCCCTGCTTTATTTTCAACATCAAGTGAGGGTACCCCTATCAAGTGGTTTGGCAGGGCTGCTCCTGTAGGGTCTTCTCCATTTGTTAAGACAATCAGTATATTGGAAGGGACCACCTCTATAGTATTTTCATCAGATGGGGCTATCCCTATCAAACTGGTGGATAGGACTGCCCCTATTGGATCTTCTTTTTTTCTTTGAATGTAGAGTACCCCAAGTAGTGGAGTAATGCCCCTGGCCCTATCATTTTCTTTGGATCCTTTCACTTCAAGGAATAATAAGATTTGATCTTTAATGGCTGATTCTTTATCCCATATAGGTGGGTTATTCATAAAATCCTGTGAAAGTGGCCCAAGTGGTTCCCTTATAATTTCTAGGGACTTGATTTCTTTTAACTCTTGCAGAGGTGTTGAATCTTCAGGAATTATCAAATTTGGATCTTTCGCCTATTCTGCGTTGATCGTTAGATCAATCATAGTAACTGATGTAATTGACTACTTTAGGCTCAACTCTTCACCCAAAATAGGTGGATCTGCCAAGAAGTCAGGTGAACGTGGCCCAGGGGGGCCTTTTAGGATTTCTAGAGGTTCAATTTCTTTCATTCATTCTTGAGGGGATGGATCTTTTTTTGGGTTTACATTAAGGGATAGTTCAACAGAATTCTCTAGGCTTGAGTCCTTTGTTTCTTCGTGGATTGCACTGTCGAGAATAAGGAATTCCGCACAAATATAGTCTTGGGAGTCATTAGCTTTAAGATCTCGATTGAGCTCATTGATGACTTGAACCTCTTGTGGGTCATCCACTACATTTATTTGAAAGATGGGATCATTTTCTTTTGTGTGATATGTATCACAGGGATGTCCTGGACTTTTTGTGCGCTTGTTTCTTCGATAGGGAATCGAGATTTTTCTTATATGTTCCTTATTATCTTGAGTTTCAAAATTCTAGTTGCATGGTTGGGTGCCTCGATCTTGCCCTCCGGGCCGAGACGGCCTGGTGGAGTGGCTTCGAGTCTGTGATGGATCCGGGACCTGAGAGCGCTCTCAGGAACCGTGTGGAGAGGACGCAGGCAGGGTACCAACTAGTGAGAGAGGAATTAAGGTTGTGAGGTGGGACTTACCTCACGTGGGGTCATGACACGTTCAACTGGCTCACGTGGGCACCCTCTTAGATCACTAAGAAAGTCCTCCAAGTCTAAGACTGGTTCTGATGTGCCTCCCTCGACCTCCTTACTTCCTTCCTACAGTCACACACACACATAAAATGCCCAGATAAGTGGGTCAGGGGACCCCGGCTTGTCTTTTAGGTGAGCATGCACTCGTGCATGCCCAAGGGAGAGAAATGAAAATGAAAATAGGTAAAATGTAAGAGAGGGATCGAAAAGGGGAAGTGAGAAAGAAGAAAGAAGTGCGAGATAAGAAGAAGGTAAAGAGATCATAGAGAGAGAGAGAGAGAGGGAAAAGAGGGAGAGAGTAGATAATGAGAATGAGAGAGATGTAGGATAAAGATAGAGAGAGAATTGAAGGAGTAGAAAGTGAGACATTTTAGAGAGGGAAAAGAGAGAGACTTTTGAAAGAAGTAGAGAGAAATAGAGGGACAGAGAGTGCAAGGAGAAGGAGAGAGCATGGTACTTTTGAAGAGCAAGAGAGAGAGATAAAGAGAGGATGTTTGAGAGAATAGAGAGAGAGAGAGGAGTGAGAAGAGAGATACCTTTGAATAGAGAGAAAGGAGAGAGAGGGGTTAAGCGAATAGAGGGAGAGAGAAAAAAGGGGAAAGGGAGAGAGAAGGATTTTTGAAGAGAGAGAAAGAAGAGAGGAAGAAGAGTTAAGGGAATAGAGAGAGAACGAGGGAAAGGCGAGAATAATTTTTTAGGAGAGAGAAGGGTTGAGAGAATAGAGAGAGAAGGGAAGAGGGCGAGGCAGTGGCTAAGTCGTCGCTCAGGGAAGAGAGAGGAAAAGGATTTTCGAAGAGAGACAGAGAATAGATATGAGAGTTAAAAGAATAGAGATAGGAAGAAAGAAGGAAAGGAGAGAGAGAAGAATTTTTAAAGAGAGCGAGAGAAAGAGGAGAGAGGGGAGGATTAAAAGAATAGAGAGAGAAGAGAAGAGGGCGAAGAGTTAAGGGAATAGAGAGAGAAAGAGGGAAATGAGAGAAATGAATAGAAAGAGAAAGAAGGATTCTTTAAGAGAGAAAGGGGAGAGAAAGAAGGATTCTTTAGGAGAGAGAAAGAGAAGAGAGGGGAGAGTTAAGAGAATAGAAAGAGAAAGGAAGAGGGCGAGGTAATGGCTAAGCCACCGCTTAGGGAAGAGAGAAAAGAGAGAAGAGGAGGGAAAGAGATGTTAAGAGAATAGAGAGAGAAGGGCAGATGGCAAGACAATGGCTAAGCCGCCATCGGGGAAGAGAGAGGGAAAAGAAGAAGAGAAAGGAGAGGAGAGAAAGGAATTAAGTGAGTAGAGAGAGAAAGGAAGAGGAAAAGAAGGAGGAAGAGAGGCGAGAGAGAGAGAGTCAGAAGAAAAGGGATAAAGCAAGACGGCAGCTGAGGCTGCCATTTTAGAAAAGGCCTTTAGCCTGTCGCTTGGAGAAGTGAGAGAAAGATAGAGGGAATGACAAACGAAGATGAGGAGAGACGGCGGCTAAGACTTGCCACTTGGGAAAAGGCTCTGACCACCGCCTCCAAGGAAAGGAAGAGGAGAGGGAGGGTGAGACGACGAGATTGCTACTCGGGGAAAAGTCTCTTGACTGCTGTTCAGAGAGGAGAGAGATGGGACAAGAGGAAGAGAAAAGAGAGAGGAGTGAGAGGGAGAGAAAAAGAGAGGGAAAAAGAAATAGGAGAGAAGAAGAGAGAGAAAGAGAGAAGAGAGAGAAAGAGAGAAGAAGGGGAGAGAGAAAGGGAGAGAAAGAGAAAGGGAAGAGAGAGAAAGAAGGGAAGAGGGAGAAGAGAGAGAAAGAGAGAAGGGAGAGAAGGAGGTAAGAGAGAAAGAGAGAGTAGAAGAGAGAGAAAGAAGGGAAGAGGGAGAAGAGAGAGAAAAAAGGAAGAGAGAGAATAAGAGAAAGAAAAAGAGAAGAGAGAAGAGAGAGAAAGAGAGAAGAATAGAGAAGGAAGGGAGAAGGGAGAAGAAGAGAGAGAAAAAGAAAGGAGAGAAGAAGAGAGAAAAAGAGAGAAGCGAGAAAAAGAGAAGAAGAGAGAGAAAGGAGGGAGAAGAAGAGAGAGAATAAGAGAGAAGAGAGAAATAAAGAAGAAGAGAGAGAGAAAGAAGGGATGAGGGAGAAGATGAGAGAGAAAGATAAAGGAGAGAGAGAAGAGAGAGAAAGAGGAGGGGTCGACGACCTGGCTACTAGCCTCGACCTCACAAGAGGGAAGGGATGAGATTACCTAACAGTCCTGGGCTCAGCAGCTAAGACTAAGGGCAATGGAAAAATTATTCTCTCTCCTCTCTCTCAAACACAGGGCACAGGAAAAATAATCGAGGGAGCACTCAATAATCTGAATTAAGTGAAATAAAACCAAGGACCGGGGAACCGACCTTTTAGTTATTACATGCTAGGTATATATAGGCAACCACTAAAACATGGGTGAATGCTCATAAACTAACCTAATTGCTAAAAAATACCATTAAAATGAATTAAAGAAAAGCTAGAAATTAGGGGCAAAATGACAATTTTGCCCCTCACCCACAACAACTTGAGTAATTCCAGATCAGTCCCTGCCATGGCCATGAATTCATGTGAACTTCTTGTGGCTGACATGGGGTCTTTCCGGCCACTGTCCAGTCAAAATAACATAAGACATTTGTAGAGCTCAGTGTGGTGGTCATTTTGGTATAGATTTTGAGTCATGAACCGAAGTTTTGAGCTGCTAACCCGAAGCTGTAAGTTTCATGAGAAACTTGCAATCTTATATCAGAGATTACGTTTGTTTCAGGATTGTTTCCCTCAACTTCTTTGCTGTAGATTGTTGGGCAAGTCGCTCTGATCACTTTGCAATAAGAATGACTCAATTTGGTGCTCACCACTTTCTCAATTGGGGAATTTTGGCTGGAGTTGGGATTTTGTTGGTCGAAAATTGCCTCTTCTTTGTCCCTGAAATATAGTAAATCCAGCAGCTCATCACACTCGAGGTTTGGCCTGAATGAGGTTCTCGATTCTGTGGTTGCGATGCCTCTATTTTTAGGCCAATTGAGTATGCAGATGTTGTGATACCGCTGTTAGATCAAAAGGGACTTTCCTCTTCAAATTTCCTGCAACTTTTTTCTTTCCATGGCGATTTTCTCTTTTTGATTTATTTCAGCTTAGGCCATGCTATTGGGCATGCCATATATCAAAATGGTCGGGTCGACGAGACGAACATCCTCTCGCGATTTGGGCTCAGTTTGACTTGGGATGAAGGAGATACGGCCATAGAAAGTTCAGCCAAAATTGGAGAACACAGTTTCCATAAATGGAAGGTTGTTCACCGAGGGTGCACCAAGATTGCGTGCAGCCCCATTTTTGGTATGTTGGGCACAAATTGGTCTAGAAACGTCTTATCAAGCCGAAACTTGGTACCTAGGGATTTTGGATGTTCTAAATCCAATAGAAGTGGTATAGTGATCATTTGAAGCTCCGAAAATAGGGCTGCAGTTACAGGGTCTCTTTTTAGCACGATATAGGCAGAATTCTGAAAACTGTTTTGAACTCTAATCCGCTTTAACTTCGTCGGATTGTGACAAAACTTAGCGGGCGTTCTTAGGAAAACCTTAACCGCATTTTTAATCATTTTGGGGCCATTCTGGGATTGTCAAGAATTATGCTATGAATGAGGGCTTATTTGCCTACTGCTTCTGTAATCCATAGCCATTTTGGTACCTGCGGATCCAGGTTGCAAACTGTTGTATCCTTAGGCGCACCGGCGATAAAAGGGTCAAAAAATACCCTTTAACACTACATTTACTTTGAATTTGAAAATCTATAACCTCAAGATTTGAATCATCTACCCCTGCCTTGCTATCTAGGATAGGGGTGTCTTGAGTGTTCTGCAAGTTATTCCTTCAAGTTCAATTAAAACTTCTTGTACAGAAGTTTGCTCTTTCATTCTCTCTTGAATCATGGACCTTGGGTGAAGGCAATCATTGGTATTTTCTTTAAGGAATTCCCTAGCCACAGGGTTTTGAGTGTACTCATACTCATCTGATATTTTTTTCATAGGCTGGATAATTTGGTCCCTTTGTATCTTCATATTCTTAACTTTTATTGGGACTATTGAAAAAATTTCATCCTTTTATGCGTTGGATTTCTCTAATTCTATAAGAGCTCCCCATGGAATAGATCCAGACCTAAGGTAATTCTTATCAATTGGTTCTGAAATTCCTTGAAAAAATACGTCACTCTACCATTTCGATTTTCATTTTCAAGGCGTTTTCTTCCTATGCCCCAAGGGCATATTGGATGATTTTCAGTCTTGAGTATGGATTTCAATTCGTCGATCTTTATCAAGTTGATATGGTTTTCATTTTCAAGGCGGTTTCTTCCTGTGCCCCAAGGCCATATTGGATGATTTTCATACTTGAGCAGAGATTTCTACTCGTTGATCTTTATCAAGTTGATATCAGCTAGGACTTCTTCATCTTCATCAGTCCTATCATCTGATATTACTTGCCTTTGCTTTGAGTAAGCCCCATCTATATCCTTAAATGATTCTGGTGATGGTTCTGACTTTGAATCGCCATCAAATTCTTCAATTGTCATATCTTTAGAGTTACATTTAGATGAATCTTCATTGTAGTCAGCTCTTGTTCCTTCAGGACTTCAGATCTGACTCTTACGTCAGTATAGTTTCATCAGGCTCTTGCCCTAGTGTAACTGGTGACGGATCTCGAGCTCTCTCATTTTCTCTTTCATAATGTGAAACCATTTCTAGCATTGAGTCAAAAGAGAAAGGCCGAATGCTTTTACTGATGTAGAGTTTATACTTGGGGGAAACATTCTCTATGGTCATACCGATCTTAAAGGCTTTAAAAAGCATGCAATCAATGACTTTTGATGCAGCCTCTCTAAATCATTGGACAAAATTTGTAAACAACTAGCCCGGATTGTGTTTGGTGGAGACCAATTGACCAAGGATCATTGATCTCTCTCTGGTCCCATAATATTGCTCACCAAAATGTTGAAACAACTCATCGCGAGTTTGCTTGGGGTATTTTGATATCACCTCTCGAAATCATGTTAAAGGTTGTTTAGAAAGAGTGTATTGAAACATGGCCTTGAGACAACGAGGTTTCTCTTCAAGTGCAGGAATAGCCAATAGGTAAGCAATGTTGTGATTTTCAAGATCACCTTTCCCGTTGAACTTGTTTTCAAACTGAGGGAATTCAAACCTGGAGGAAGAGGTTTGACATCCCCAAGAACATCCTTGATGTAAGATCTTGGAGGAAGTATATTTGGAACTCTGATCTTAGCTAGGGTCTCTTTAAATGTGTTTAATTCACCTTTCAGCTGGGCGAGCTCAACTGACTCGGGGGTTTTACCGTAGAGGTCTGTTGGTTTCCCAGAATTGATGACATAATTTGCAGTGCAAGAGATGTAACTGATATGGGCTGCACTAAACTAGACATAGGCGAGGCCAACAGGATGGTTGGAGGATAGTTTGGGTAAGTTTGAGGAGTGACCTGGACTAAGGAAGCTTTTTTAAAACTAAAATATGGATCTGAAGCTTAAGGTGCCCCAAGGTAGGCGTCAAACTGTTAACGCTCCAATCTGTGCTGTCTCTGGGATGAGACATGCTCAAATCTTAGCAAAAACTGAGTTACTTTTGAAAATTTAGAGAGAGTGGGGTCGCTTGAATTATGGGCTCAAAAAAATCCTAGATCTATACAGATCCGGTCTTTTTCTGAATCCACTAGCAGTGTCAGCTCCAAATCCGTATTTTGACATTAGAATGCTTCTAATTTTAATCAAATGTAATAATAATTTAACTTTCAAAAAAAAAAAAAACAGAGAATTTAATGAAGAAAAACAAACTAAATTAAGCGAAAAAAAGTGATACTTACCTCTAGGGACCCAAAACCTGGAGTTTCGAGCTTTGATCAGGCTGCTCTTCCAATTTGCTCCACCATCTCCTTTTTTGGATGCCTTTATTTGCTAGAATTGGTAGATCTAAGGTTCTTTGACCTTAGAGTTCTTAAGGTACAGGGAAAAGGAATTGGTAGATATAAGGTTCTTTGACCTAGATCTAGGGTTCCTAAGGCACGGGAAAAAGCTGAGGATTTTAGGTAGGGTCTACCTAGGCTTTACTTAGTATTTTTTGGGATTGGAAAAGAATTTCTCTAAGTTTTCTAAGGTTTTTGATATCTCCAGAGGTTCAATATGAATTCTAGGATTTTCTCTGATTTTTGGGGATTTTTGGAGATTTTTCCTAATTTTTTAGGAATTTTTTAATGGTTTTTTCAATTTTTTAGTATTTTTGGGCAATTTTTCTAATTTCAAAAATTTCTAAGGGATTTTTTTTTTTTTTTCTCTTTTTCGTCCCCCTTTTGGGTTAGGGAGAAGGGGTATTTATAATATTCAATTTGTGATTTTTCTTGATTTTTTTGGAATTGTTTTGGATTAATCTTGGAATTTGAGCCTTATCTAATTCAAAAAAAACATTTTTATTGCATCATAAAATACGTTGATTGTGTCATCAGGTCGCCTCTCATAGTCAAGCCACGTATGGGCCTGTCGGGCCTCGTTACAGACCGTCCCGCGGCCCGACACTTGTGTCTCACAAGGACTAAATTGTCATTTACTATATCTTTTTATCCATAGGTCTGATTCTGACGATTCTTGAACCGTTGGAAAGATCTCAGGCTCTACTTCAAGTTAAGATATAATTTGGGTAGTTTGAAATAATTAAATTGGTTCTAGGTTGCCTATGGTCTACTAGAGTTTGTATGGTCCTTTAAGATCAGAATCGACGTTTTTAGGAGTTCTCTTGGCTAGAATTTCAAGAAGGTGTCTACATATGAGAGTTAGGAGTGTATGTGTTTTGAAGGTCGCACCCCTAAAATTTAGGTGAGGCACTACTCATTGGGACCCCTTTGGTAGTATAACACTATCTCTCCAAAAGGGCAAATGAAAGGGTCATGTCTTGCAAGGCCAGTACCTATCAAAAGCCCCAAAGTGGGCTGGGGTTGTGTGCTTGTGTGTGGTACTACACAACGGATTTGCTCGTTAGTGGTCCTTTCCCTATGGGATAGTAGTTCTAAACTTGGACCCAAGGTTAATGTTTCTATTGCAGGACTTATGTTATTGTGAATACTTGTTTTATCATATCTGATACTTCATTGCAGTAATATTTTAAACTACCAAATTTAGATTATTTTTGATCTTGATATGAATCGTATGTCTAAGTGGACTCATCCGGTACGCCGGTTAAATATGAGTGGACCCATCTGATGCATCGATAGGGATTACGTGGACCTATCCAAGACGCTGGTGGAATATATAGATGACGTACTTGGGAAGCCCATAGGGTACTTTGTGAATCCTTTATATCATGTTAAACTGGGCATTTCTGTTAGAGGAATTATATATGCACTTTCTTATACTGGCTTAATATGCATTCAAATCTTTTGAATTATGTTAGATTGTGTGTTTTGAATTTGAAATTGTTCTCTATATATGCTCTTTCTCATATTATGCATTCTTTTAGAAAATATTTACATTTTCCAACCATGATATTTAAGGATAATGATGGTCACTTACTGAGTAGCCAAACTCATTAAGCTATTATGAATTTTTTTCAGAGTAATTGCAGTCGTATTGTTCGTATGTACAACAAGAATAGTTTGGAAGAAATTTGTAGTCATGGATAAATCCGCCTTTGTAACTTTTGTTCTATCAAAGTTGTATATATAGATCTTCATATTGTTATAAGTTATGAAATAGACTTTGTACAAAACGTTTATAAATGGAAAATTTGTTTTGGAGTAATATAAAGTAAAAATTTCGAATTTGTTTTGCTCTTTAAGAATAGACTGTCACATCTCAAGAATTTTAGTGCTATAAAACATGGGGTGTGACAGATGCGTCGTTTAAAATGATATCAATCCAATACATAATGTGTTGGATGGCTTTCAGAAGCCGGTCCTGTACTTATTGTGCCAAATCAGCATCATTTAAAGACTAGAGCAGGTGAGAGAAGCATGCATTATGTGGGGATAGTTTCAACCCAAATGAAACTTCTTTTTATTCACCCAAAATAAAATCTATTGTTACACTTGATAGGTGCTCGCAAAATCAAACATTTTTTGGATTAGTAGTGTGGTTTACAAAACAATTTTTTTGGGTTGGTGAGGGATGGCTAGAAAGTAGGGTCAAGGGTGTATCTATAATTTTCCCTAGAATAAATATTCAATCATGTTCAATGGGAGGCAATCTTGGAGACAAACTTGCTAGTGGCATGCTCATCCTTAGGGAGAGAGAGATCTTAGGTGGGGTGTGCCGCTTAGAGAAATCTTATAGAGAGAGAAACCTTTAGAGATAAAGAAGAGAGTTTATGTAGAGATTTATAAGGTGGAAGAACCTCTTTTTATAGATTTTCTATGCCTTAGGGTTTTCCATATTCGTAGGATCAAATCTTGGCTGTCGATCTAGGGATATTTGTGGGGTGAGAGATGTGAGTCATCCATTCCTTTAATCTGCCATCAAGATTCAAAAGAAGGTGTTAGAATATTATCCTTCATTTCTTAAATCTATTCCCATCAATCTTTAAATAATGAAAGTATATATCTTACTTTTTAATTTAGTATATCCATTCCTTATTTCTTGAATCAAGCAATCTTCATTCACAAGGCTTACTAAATATTTCAAATATTTAATTTCATTGTGCAAGTTGGCATTATACAAAATTAAAAAGCCAACTTACATGGGATAATCATCACTCCATTAGGCAAGTTCAAATAATCCCCTATGGGTGGGGCGTGCCACTCTTTGGTGGCCACACGTGGGCTCCACCCAATTTCCGCATGTGTCAAATTGGGGCCCCATATTTAAGGAGGGTCCCACATAAGTTTAAAAATAATTTATTTTTGAATTTAGAATTATAAATCTTATATGTTATTTAAAACATTGGAAAATGACTTTATCTTAATTTATAAATTCATATGACAAAAATAAAATATCAGAAGATTCATAAAAATTCAAAAAGTCATATAACATAAAATTAATTAATTTTGATGGGAATTAGATTTGTCTAGATCTAGGAATTTATCAATGCACAATAACACTCTACCTTCAACTGCGGATCACGATTCACCTAACTTTCTCAACCTGACCCAGCAGTTCCCATATCCTATAGTTCATTGCAAGGGATCATGATTGAACCACCAAAGTTAGCCAATACACTAGGTGAATATAATCCCAATCTAGGAATTTCAAGTTCTTCCCTAGAGATAAAAATCATGGTCTACCAGACCATGATGCAACCAAGACTCAGTGGTACATAGGGGTAATCTCTCGTACATGTATACGCTTCACCTTCAATGGTGAATCTCAATATGGATATCTATATACATGCTACATGATGATTTAATGATGAGGTCTTAGCCTTGTCTCTAAAAGATATTCATCACACACAATGGCCACACAGTCCCTCGGCTCTCATCCGAGCAGACTCCGACCTCATCAAGGGCTAACCCACTAAATCCTTCTCGGTTAAATCCCTAGGCCTAGGTATATTGGGTTTTTCCAAACTCCGCTAGCGTAGTACGTTGAGCATAGTCCGAGTATCGACAAATCACATTTGCCTAGTATGATCCAAACGTGGACCCGATTCCTATTGAGTTTATGTTTCACTATATAAAATGCTCATACAAGCTCTCATAAAGCCTTTAAGGCAACATAAACCCAACATTATACTAATTGGGAAATGGAGCATCCCCTATTGGGCACCAAATAATTTGAAAATCAAACAAAACTTAAAGTTAATTTCCTATCGGCTTAAGTGAAGCCTAAACAATGATTACTTTCCTCTTTCTCTAGCAAGCTGTCTACTGAGAAAGAGTAGAAAGAGTGGGAGTGTGTTTCATCAATCGCTCAAGCTCCAAAAGCCCGAAAGCTCCAAAGGCTCCAAAAGCCCAAAAGCTCCAAAAGCTTTGGAGCTCCAAAAGCACAAAAGCTCCAAAATCTCTCAAGCTCCAAAAGACCACTAGTGAATGTGGAGCTCCAAAACCCCACCGATGAATGAGGAGATGTAGGATAAGAAATAGTGATCTACTCCCAAGCCCACACCTAGAAGAAAATAAAGACCACAAAGCTAAACCTTGTCCTTACGGGATGAAGAATCTAAAAAGAATGCAAAATAGAGAAAGAAATAGCAGCTAAAGAAAGACATAGCAGTCTCTAGGGATGCATACTCATCAAAGGGCGACCTACCTCAAATAGTGATAAAAATATGCATGGATGGCAAGTCCCTAGGCCACTCTCTCCAAGCATGCCAAATCTCAAATGGTCTAGACCACCTTATAGCAGGTCCACCCCTCCATGCATTAGCAAACAAAAAGGAACTGAATAAATAAACAAAAAATGTTGTCAAAGAGCATATCATCCTAAGCTCAACCCAGAATCTCTTGAAATCTGCGGCCCATATCTTTCTCTCATTCGCCTCAAGCACCCTAATGTTAGCTCTCTCAGTCCTACTTAGGGGTAGGAAAGTGGGATCAACAATCTCATCATCCCCAACCCCTGAAACACTAGGCTCACCAACTTCCTCTTCAACACCCTCATCGCCACCCTGTCGGTTTCCTCCTCCTTAGCAGCCAAGAGCAGATCCTCTACCACCAATTAAGTGGCCTCACTTGTTGGATATATGGCCTTTCAAGGCCTTGTGTGGTATGCCATCACTGTTCAAAGTCACAGTGGGAGTGACCAGGAATGGTGGCTACCGCAATCCTTATGTATTGGGATCCGAGAACGCCAAAATAACCTTGTTTGAGTGAGGGGAAGTTCTTGAACCATATTGTGAACCGATATGTTTTAGGGTTTTTCCTCTAATCAGGGTCTATATGACTACATTTGCCTCATGGCATGTGATCCAGGGCTTGGAGATAGTGGATCCATGTTTGTTTGAGATGTGTTTGTATAAGCCTTGTGTGAGCATAGATAGGATCTAAGAGTAACAAAGCCCAAATCCCTGACATATATAGCTTGCTCACAGCATGTGCACAGACAGTCGCATTTTGGGAAGTATTTCTGAGGAGGTAAGATCCGCCTATCAAAACTGTGTACGTGTGGTGAGAGAGGACCCCAGCATCTATAAGAAAGCATGTCCTTGGGGGGCACTTGTAATCCACTAAACATCTTGGAGGCCATCCAACTATTGATTAGCTTTAATAGGTCCACTCGTGTTTGGATTAAAGTTTGTGACTCATATGGGCCTGTTAGGCTGGTTTGCGAAATTGGATGGGGTTTATGGGTCTAGCCTAATGGAGTACCATATAGCCCGATTTCATGTGAGACCCTATTTTCCCAATTGGATTTGTGAGAAGTGTTGTACCATGATAGTTTGATGAGAAATAGTAAAAAAAGCTTTATTATATTTTTGGATAATTTTTCGAAATTTTATTTTTTAAAAAACATACTTTGTTAAATTTGTTATGTAATAATTTCAATTGAGGGCGTTCACACATGTGGTGTATGGCACACAAATGGCCAATGTGTGCCACATGTGCATCTCATGAGACAACCATGTCATTTCCCAATGGACGTGATGTGGAAAGCCCAACCCTAGATGTGAGACATTTGTTTGGTTATAGCATATAACATTGATAAGTATAAGTGCTTTATAACATATGTGCGAGGCACATGTATGTGTTCACATGTGGAAGTGTAAAGATTTTACAATTTTCATAAAATATTTGATCTTCTAATTTTGTAATTTGAGAGCCATTATTTGTAAAATAGTGTGTTGTGATTGGGTGAAGATGGTAAGGAGAACACACCATGATATGAGACGGTGTAATGTCACCCCCATGATAATGACATTTCATTAGCTTATATGAAATACAAGTCTTAACAATTAAGGAATCAAGGGGTGGCATGCCACCCTCATTAGGGTTTAAAAACTTCAAATTAAATCAATGATGGTAATTTATTGTTTTAAATATCTATGGTTGAGATGAGTTGAATTTGAAAATTAGAATTTAAGGGCAATTAAGAAATTGTTGGACTTTTGGAGATATTATGTGAGCATGGTGATAAAGGTGTACTCAATAAGGGTATACTCAATCATCACCATCCATGTGATAGCCATCAATAGTTATTGATAAAGTTAGATCTTTAGCCTCTCTCAATCTTTGGATCACTCAATGGGTGGTTGAGATCTAATCTAAGTTTTATACCCCCCATGAAATTCTATAAAAGGATCATATCTCACTTCATTCAATACTTCTCTTTACTTTAACTCTCCATGTCTTCTCCTCAAGAGGCTCACGCCCCACTCCATAGCCTACTTCTTTTTTCATCTCAAAGTTCATAACTTTGGTTTCTTCCCTTTCAAATTATTGCATGCCTTTCGCCCCATGATGGAAGCATGATCATTGAAGCCTCATCACACTTGAGCTGCTGGAATTCATTATAACAATAAGCTATCTTGATCAAACTTTCTTCCTGAAGTGCATTAGTGTATGAGTTAAAGGGCCTTTACTTTGTGCACTTTTGTTACTGTGGTTTTAAGCTTATTAAATGCAATCTGTTATAGCATGAATGTTTCTAGAAATGTAAATGTATGATGCATAACAGTTAGCTCTTAGTGTGCTTCACGCACCAAGCCTAACTTACTTGACATTACATGGTGTTTGAGTATTTCAACCAAATCCTTGAGCCCAACATACTTATTTTGCCCAATTTTAGCTATGATTTATCTTCTTTTGGCTTGTGTTCTCCTATGTCCATTTTAAGTTATTTTGGACTTTTTATAGGAGTAAGAATTTTTTGATGTAGTGGTAGTGTGGTTGCTTCCTAGATTAGATTGAAACCACACCCTTCTTGTGCTACCAATTCTGCGTGATAGCAAGGGTTGTGATCATACCGTTGCAGTATTTATAATGTGGTTGTTTGGATCGGCTTCCCATAATAAATATTAAACTCATGCACGTTTACTTCTTAGTCTTTGTTTTTGTTTGTATTTTATTTCAGATAAATTTTAAAAGAGCTATGATCGGGTTGTGAGGTTGTTGTTATTGATCAAAGACTATTGTAATTTCTATCTTGTAATTTGGTGTAATTCGGGGTTTTCCTAAGGTTGAGTCGGAGTTTATGTAAAGTGTTCTTAAATTTTTTTGTTTTGCATATATTGAGTGATTCATCATTATCATCAGCAGCCTCCTCAGCTACCTGCACCTCAACCCTCTTCTGGAGGGCCTTGCGGCTCGTAGATCCCGGCATGATGTCCCCTACCTCTACGTGGATGGCCTCACCATGCACATCACTATGTCCTCTCCTCGGGACCAAAGACCCTCTCTAGCCAATAGTTTTGAGGGTATCCTTACCAGTCAACCTAGTCTCAGGAGAGCCCACCGAAATATCTATATGAAAATCCTCACTACAGTCTTAGAGGGACCAAGAAAGCGCACAAAAATGCTCCCCAGAAGCCCTAACACCCAAAATCTGGTCGGCATCCTTTTTAATAGGAGATAACGCCTTAGGAGGGAGTTGAAGAGAGTTGGTCTCTGGTCTAAACAAGAGACACAACTCAGTGATCAAAGGCAAGTCTAGATGGAAGGGCCTAACTCTACATATGCCCCACAACCCTATCCTAGCTAACCTCCTGATCTTCCCCATTGTAAATAACTCTACGCACTCCCTAAGTGAGAATAGATGACACCTAGACCCTATTGAATATTTCTGCAAGCAGAAGAAAAGAAGACAAATAGTGTCATCAAATATATGAGAAATTTTGTGACAGACACTGCCCAAGCAGGGCAATTTTATAAGATTGGTAAAAAATCACCCTTCAGGGATACCCACACAACCCTAAGGTTCTACACACACCCATAGAAGAGATAACATCAATATGAGTGTTAAAGCAAGTTACCTGAAAATGGACAACATGAACTCGCATGGTTTGTGTAGGTAATTTATTTTTTTTCTAAACCGGCTAGTACACTTATAAAAATCCAAATATTACAATATAAACTCAAATAAATGAACACGAACGTAAATTTAAATTCTGCCACTTTAATAACTCTTTATCTTAAGAACAAAAACTATATAATCATTGACTTGGGAACAACATAGAGTGTCGTAAAGTAAAATAGATTCTAGAAGATTACCTCAATTGGATTTGATACACCCCACTCTAGGTTTCCTCCTCCAAAGACGTATGGGATTTAGGTCTTTCTTAAATCTTACAACTACAGAAAGCCTTGGCTAGAAACCCTTAAGAGATGTGAGATAGAAAAATTGCAAAAAATAAGAAAATTATATTTAGAGTAAAATTAAACAAAACATATCTAAATGAGGTTAAAAAAGCAGTGAAAAAATAGATTTTAAAAATCAATTTGTGACAGAATATTTTAGAAATAATCCAAAAGGAAGGCAAATGCAAAAATAAGTATTCATGACAAACACTTTTTAATATTTACCAAAATGATAGAATACAAAAAAATATATTATAAATAAATTTCATATTTTTTAAAAAAAATTTCATAATGTTTTGGAATTTCTTTACCACCCAACTCTGGGATACTTAGACTCACCTGGGTGGCGAGTTCGAGTTACTCGGCCACGTTTAAGTTGCCTCGCCTGAATTATTATACACTGCCTAACATCATGCTTCCAAGAGTCTTGTTCTGTCAGCAAGCAAACTATGCTTCCAAGAGAGTCTTGTTCTGTCAGCACAAACTGTAAATTAGTATCCACGAGCAATCTAGTCATGCAAACAACCGCCACTCTTCATTTCAGTTGTGGGCCAAATATCTAAACCACTAGTGGCCACCAAACCATTTGTGGTTCAGTCAGTTGCAGTGGTGATACAATGGTGGAGGTGGAGCTGGAGGTGGAGCTGGAGGTGGAGGTGGTGATGTTGATGGTGTTGATGGCAGTGGTAAAGTGGTGATGGCTCAGTAGTGGCAGTAACAATGTTGCTGGTAGTAGTGGTGGTGGTGGAGTGGGTAGCGGAATGGTGATGGCTAGGCATTGATGGTGGCGGAGTGGTAGTAGTGATGGTTATGTGGTGGTGGCAATCATGACAGTAGTGGAGCGGCGTTGGAAGTAGTGGCAGGTAGGTGATGGTGCTTGGTGATAGAGTGGTGGTGGTGGTGGTCGTGGTCGTGGCGGCAACGCGAATGTGGTGTGATAGAGTGGTGATGGTATGGTAGTGATTAAGTGGTGGTAGACAGTGGTGGTGGTGGTTGTGGTGGCAGCGACGAGGAGGTAGTGGTGGTGGTGGCGGTAGCGGTCTCATAATGGTCATTCGGTGGTGGTGGCGGTAGCAGTCTCATAATGGTCATTCGGTGGTGGTGGCTTGGCAGAGGCTGTGGCAGTCATGGCAGTAGACTGGGTTGTAAATAGTGGTGGTGGTGGCGGTTATGGTGATCGGGGTGGTGACAGAGAGCGCCAAGTTAACTTTTTATCATACTTCTTCGATTAGAATTCAATTCGAAAGCCCAATTACATTTGGGAATCAATCAAAAATTGTGAATCAAACATCTCTTGAGGTCAAATTACAAGTGAGCAGTTTTTAAATGGGCCTAAATTATAGTTCAACATGAAAAATTAAACGATGCATTTACTTGAGTACCAATTTAGTAGAAAGGTTTGGATGCATTCACTCTCGAGGGAGTACACTGTACATTCATTAAATTGTACACGTATACACATGGAAAGAGCTTTTATAATATTTTGGTGTGGCCTAGCCTGCACCTGTTACTTGCGGGCCAGAGATCTACACCATCTACCAAAACAAAATCCCTCAAATAATAGTCGTCCAAAGATGAAGCAAAATAAACGGTTCAAATATTTTCTCTTGAGAGATATCATTTGTAGTTTTTAAAATTTTTTTATTTTTACAGATTAATAATCTCCATATATTAGGTCCAAATTTTGTTTCAAAAATAAATTCCACCAAATGCATCTTGTGCATCTCTCCCCACTGCAAGCATATGAATCAAGAAAATGCCAATGTGACCTTAGATTAGGGAGGAGAATGTATAAGGCATTGGGGCCGCTCATAGGCTCCCTTGTGGGCTACGCTTAAGGCATCGTAGGAAAATGGCACAACCAACTTCTACCTGTGTTTTAAGCCGTGTATAAAAGACAGGGATCTGTTGGGCGAATTGGCCTTCAGATAATTTATTCCAAATTGGCAAACCGGTGTGAGAATTGGTCCCAAAAAAACTAGATAATAATTTTAATTTTGAAAATTTTAAAACTAATAAAAAAAAAATTGAAATAGTTGAAACCCAGTGATATAGATTGCTCGGCTCCTAACAAGCTCGCCCGATTATCTATAGAACTTCGATCACTCACTTTTGAGACACTGCTTTAGAATAGCGCCAACAAATGAAACACTTGGCGCAGTACATTATTTATGCATGGCACCACGTAAGGCAACTTGGTGCAATTATTTACCAAGCCAGTCAAACAAGCCTTTGGATGCATGCATCCACACATGATAAGAAAGACGACAGTATCACCATCCCAGCTATAGCTTTGATTGCCAATCAAAATCCCTTCCTCGGTCAAGTGGAAGAATATTCAACTTTTTAATGATAGTAAACGCACAAATTCTCTGCTTGGCGATCTTTGAACATGTGGCATCCAAGCTGGCACACAACTGACCACGACACGAGGAAGTTCGACCGCCAGTTTTGGCCCATCATAATACGACTGACAATGGACCCGATAGCCCGGCCCTAAATACTAGGGCTGTCCACTAGGGCCCAGCCAAGACAAGCCCAAGCCCGGCCCGGCCCAAGCCGGCCGCATTTCCAGCCGTAAATTAATGGAGCTCTTATGGAAATGGACAATTATGCCAAGAAACTACAAATTACAAGAAAAGCACAAATTCAGCCACAGCTAATATCCAAGAACAA